>NC_056731.1:655412458-655449958 GCF_019279795.1 Protopterus annectens
CACACACACATCAGTACTGAGTTATACTACTCTTACTAGTATTAACTTGAGTATTGCAGGTATTATTAAACACACTCACCAGCATGTATACTACAGAGTTACACTACTCTTACTAGAATTATAAATTGTTTTTCAGGTAATGATAAACAAACTCACCAGCATGTATGGCCTGCCTCGTTGCTAGATGGGAGGGACCTGGAAATATGAAGAAAGTAATGTCAGTGGGCACAAGTGTGCCATTTGTTTTGCATATGATACAGTACAGTAGTACACCAGTTCCCTTATACACATCAGCTGCTCATAATGTCAGTATCACACATGCACAATTACATATCATGATGACAGATATATACCATGTGCACACCTTATGCATGCATGAAGTAACAGTGTACAGAACAGTCATATGTACATATGGCATCTTACCTGCACGCTCAGTGTCTTGCTGCTGTGTGGATCCAACCTCCATCATGATGCAAGTCTGATGCTGTTGTTGTTGTTCTGGGGCTGGATCCACGACACTTAGCAATAGCCCCTCCTGTCTGGTGAGGGGGGGATGTGTGGCCACCCCCCCACCTGTGGCAACCTGTTGCCTGTGGATATCTGCAGCACGCTGGTGGACATTTCTAATCAAATCACTGCAGTGATGTCTCAGCTGCTCATATGTCCTATCATGCATGCCAACATCATTTATCCTACTGACAAGGTTTTGCCACAGTGCAGACCTCTCCTGCTGATTCTGGATGGTGCGTGAAAACAGGATGTCATAGTCATGCACCAGGCTCTGGTGGATCACTTCGTCCTCTGCAGCAGAGTAGGCAGGGTTCCTTTTTGGAGCCATATCTCCCTGGAAAAGTACACAAACAGGATATCAGCAGAGTATGTCAGCAATATATGGTACACATTCTATACATACAGTATTAAATTGTAGTTATTACTGCTTGGTTGTAACTTGATTAAAGTGTAGCTATCATTTTAAGTCTTTTGGATTAAGCACTTGGCCTTCAGACCAGTTGTTTTACATTAGGAGGGTTTGTGGCAAGCACTGTGGTGGCAGGACAGGTAGCTTTCATCCTTCTAAGTTGGGAACTGCTGATTGAGAGCCCAGTGTCCAAGTTCATAGGTTCATAGGTTCATACTAGGCTATCTGCCCTAGGGCATTTATAAGCCTAGCCCAGAGTTTTGTGGCTTTCACCACCCCTTTAGTTTGAAGGATACTATGCCCATTATTTTGCTGTGCCTCTGTCAAGCAGTGACACTGAGGTAATCCCTGGGGTATACCTGCAATCTCCCATCCATTGGTCAAGATTTCTCTTGAACAAAGCCAGCGAGGTGCTCTGCCTCACATGTACCGGGATTTTGTTCCACAGCATAGGGAGTCTCTGGGTGATGAATCTGTCCCTCCAGCACGTCCTATTAATAACCATGTTAAGGTTTAAGTCTCTTGCCCTTGTAGTTCTGATGGATTTAGATTTTTTGAGGTGAAGCATGTTCATTAATTCCGGGTTGGACATGGCCTTGTATGTCAGGCACAGGTCGCCTCTGAGCAGACGGTAAGCGACTGAATAGAGCTGGAGTTCCTTCAGTCAGGCAGCATAAGACATATGTTTGAGACCCTTTATCCATTTGGTGAGGAACTTTTGGGGCCTTTCCAATTGCTGCAGGTGTCGGGTCAGATACATTCCGAATGGGGCATTGTACTCAATCATTGGTCTGATGAGTGATGAGTACAGGGGAACGATGACCTCCCTTGATCTAGATGTGAATCCCTTCATGATCAGGTGGGCAATGTAGAAGGTCTTCCTAACTACTTTGGCAACGTGAGTGTCAAACGAAAGGTTACTGTCAACCTGGGTCCCCAGATCCCTGATAACCTCTTCTGTGCTTAGTGGATTGCCACCTATATGGTAGCTAGGGGTAACCTTGTTTTTCCCGAAGGGTATGACTATGCATTTTTTGGCGTTTAACTTTAGGCCATGGTTCTGGCACCAGTTATTCATTTCTATGAGACCCTTCTGAAGGATATCTGTGTCAGATGGGTTTTCAACTATGGTGCCCAGTTTGCAGTCATCTGCAAACTTTGTCAGCCAAAATCCTCCTGTGTTTGCTTGTACTTCTGAAAAGTAGATGCCAAACAAGAGTGGGCCCAGGACTGAGCCTTGTGGGACACCACTTGTGACAGGCTTGGAGTCTGACATGGTGCCAGCAACTCTGACCCTGTGGGTTCTGTCACTTAGCCAGTTTGCAACCCATCTTGTGATGTATGGGTTTACATTTAAGCTGATGAGCTTTTCAATGATGCCCGAGTGGGGTATTGTGTCGAAAGCCTTTGCCAGGTCAAGGTAGGCTGTGTGGACTGCCTTGCCCTCATCAATGGCCTTGGTGACTGTTTCAAAAAAGTCAACCAAGTTTAAAAGGCATGATCTGCCCTTGACAAAGCCAAACTGGGTTGGATCCAATGTCTGCAAGTCCCCTATGTCTTTATTTATGAGTTCCATTATGATCCTCTCCATGGCTTTGCAGACCAGGCTTGTCAAGCTGATGGGACGGTAATTTCCAGGGTCGGTGGAGGCTCCTCCTTTGTGAAGTGGGACCACAGTTGCCGTACGCCACTCTTTGGGTACGTATCCTGAGGTGAGGCTAAGATTAATCAGCTGCCCTAACTGCGGGTTTAATTCCTCATTGAGTTTGTGGAGCACACAACCGGGGACACCATCTGGTCCCATGGATGCTGTGTTTTTCACCTTGGAGAGAGCGGTTCTCACCTGAGCATTTGAGATGTTTGGGGGGCTACAATCCTCTGGTATAGATATCTCTCCTTTTGGGGGGGGAATTTGCACTGAACCTGTCAGCCAGCATGTTGGCAATGTCTGTAGGTTCAGTGATTTTTACATCATTTTGAACTAATTCTGAGCATATCTGGGAGTTTCCTCCCAGGTTTCTAACATAGCTAAAAAAGGCCTTATGATTGTCTTTTGAGTCCTTAGCTACTTTTCTCTCAAAATTTGCCTTGGATGATTTTATGAGAGATCTTATTTTTTTACTTATAATGATCAAGGGTGTCTTCTCTTTTAAGGATTTTGCTCTGTCTTGTAGTAGCTTCCTTCTTTTGTTGTAGAGCTTGTTTATGGCTGGGGTCCACCAGACTGGACACTTGCCTTTGGTACAAAGAGTCTTTGTTTTGTTTGGGATTGCCTGGTCCATGCAGTCCTGGAGGTGCTGGTAGAAGGCATTAGTAAGTGATTCAGCGGCTTGAGTAATGGTTTCCGCTGGCTCGGGGGCCTTGAAAGAGACCACACCAGTCTTTAGAAGTGTGAAGTCAGCTTTTGAGAAGTTCTTCACTGAGGTCTTTTTTATCTGGGGTGGGGGCGGGATGTGGACTTCCAGTGAGATTAGTTTATGATCTGATCTCACCAATGAGGGGTATACTTCTGGTGTTGAACATTGTGACCCCATGTTCGTGATGAGATCTAGTATGTTTTCTCCTCTTGTGGGGGTGGTGACTAGTTGTTCCATGGCATTTGAGTTTATGAACTCTAGGAACCTTTGGGCTAGAGTGTTGGGGCTTGAGTAGTGATCCCAGTCTATATTTGGATAGTTGAAATCACCTAGTATGATGGTGTTTGGAGATACATTTATCCCCTCCAGTGTTTTCAGGAAAGCTGTGTGAGGTTCCTGAGTTTGAGTGTATTAGTTCTGGTATAAGCAGTTGGGCTTCAGGCCAGTTATTTAACATTAACAAGGTTTGTGGTCTGCACTCTTGTGTGAGAATAGGCTGTACTCTGCCATTCATAGCTGGGAACTTCTGGTTTAAGGTTTATAGTGCCTGCATATTTGAACTGTATCTTATTGACATTGGTACACCTTGTTTGCTGTAGCATACACTACATCCAAGCCTCCTGAATCTAGCTTTGTTTATATGCTTGTTATTTGTTAGCTTGTTATTTCACTGGTACGCTAATTCCACATAATACACAGCTTCTCAGCACTTCTGTGAATCACTACTGATATCTGCATTGCTTACTGTACTTATTTCCTTGTTACACTTGACAGAAAGTGACTGCTTGTCGTTTTTGCATTTACTTAATTGTAACACATTGCACTTAAGTTACCTGGCACTTGCTCAATGAAGCTATTATATCAGTCAGCAGTAGAAATTAATATCAGTACACCCTCACTCCCCACTGGACCTTGTTTTCAATTATTACGGAATTCACAATAGTATTCCAGCATGTCCAAAGTTCAGTTGTCAATCTCCTCTCCAGTCCAGCTGGTGAGTGTGGTAATCCAGAGGCAATGTTATAGCAGCCTCATGTACACAGACAACCCCCTCCTCCTAACAACAAATGCAAACACATGTGAGTAATGCAACCATATACCAAACTGGAGGCTAGGCTCTCTCTACTCAATACTGCCATAACCAGTCAGGTGGAGAAGGAAACCACACTCACTACAATTCCAGTCTCACATAGACCTACCACGACAGCAAAACAAACACATAATCACACAAAAACATACTCAGAGGCTCAAAATAAAGATCTGCCTAAGCAGCAGAGACCTCCAAAGCAGACACCCAAGCAACCGCTACCCCAAAACCAAACACGTGCAACACATATCTCACAAAGCCAATGTGCTGAACACTCATAGCCCTTAACAGTAAACAACACACCTCATACACTTGTAATAGGTGACTCTATCATCAGGCACACTGACGTCACGTTCACCAGGCTGGACGAGGAGAGGGTCACAGTGTGCATCCTGTCGGGCACTACGACCCGCCACATACCACAAGCACTCAAGTAACTCCAAGGCAAGTACAAATATGACTCACTCATTGTCCATGCTGGTGTGAATGACCTGACACATACCTCCCTGGACTACATGAAAAGAGACAGAAAGGAGCTCTCTGAGCATGTAGCCCAAGACAGTATGACCCTGACCATGAGTAGCATCTTACCCTCACCAAGAATGATGCCACAATATCAAGGCAAGATGATCACTTTCAACAATTGACTGAAGTACTGGTGTCATTCAAAGGTGATCCAATGCCTGTCAGCTTGGGATGATATGCTGCACAAGCCACAATGCTTTGCTAGGGACAGCTTGCACCTGTCACCCCTGGGCTTTTGGATTTTGGCAAAGGCTCTTGCTACACCCATAGTGCCTTTATTAGGCAAGGCTCATAAGGCAAACCCACATCCATACGTATCACAAAGGATGAGGAACTAAGAGTAATGCTACTCAACACCAGAAGTCTAAACCTCAAGATACACGCACTCAAAACTCTACTTAGCATTATGGACATCGATATCTGTGCAGTAACAGAAACCTGTTTCAGGTTTCCCAAGAGCACACCAGCACTACCAAGTTATACCTGTTACCATTCTTGTCGGCCCCAACACTTGGACCAAACAACAAAAGTAGGGGGAGTATCAATATTCATCAAAGATACCCACACCTCCACATTGGTGGCAAAGTACCACATAGGTGTTAAGCCATTAAGTACAGAAGAAGTAATTGGGGACCTGGGGAACAAACTTGATAGCAATCTGTCATTTGACAACCACGTGGCCAAAGTGGATTGAAAAACATGTTATATAGCCCAGCGAATCATGAAGGGATTCACATGTACATCAAGGGAGGTCATGGTGCCTTTTTACTCATCCATCATCAGGCCTATAATTGAGTACAATGCCCCTTTTGGGATGTACCCAACCAGACACCTACAGCAACTGGAAAAACCCCAACAGTACCTCTTCAAGAGTATCAAAGGGCTCAAACAGATGCCATATGCTGCCCAGTTAAAGAAAATCCAGCTGGACTCAGTGGCATACTGCCTGTTCAGAGGCAGTCTGTGCCTGCCATATACAGCCATGTCCAACCCAGAAGTAATGGACATGCTGCACCTCAGGAAATCAAAATCCCATACAGCCACACGCTCAAGAGACCTGAACCTTAGCACTGAAATAAATAGGACATGCTAGAGGGACAGATTCATAATCCAGAGGCTCCCTTCACTCTGTAGTGAACTCACAGTACAGGTTAGGCAGAGTCCCTCATTGACTCTCTTCCATAGGAATCTGGATGAGTGGATGGGAGATCATAGTTTTACCCCGGGTATCACTTCTATGTCACTGTTAGACAGAGGCACAGTATACTAACCTTGGAAAAGGGCATAGGAAAATAAATTTTAATTGGGTGGCAAAAGACAAACACATTCTGCTAGGCTTATCAATGCCCTAGGGCAAATAGCCTAGTATGAACCTATGTGTACTGCTATACTACGTCTGCTATATGTTGCATGTGTGTGTGTTGTGGGGGATGCACAGGTAATGGCCAGATATTTCTGCACAGGCAACACTTCTGAAACACTCTGGGTGTTCATCCCAACATACTGTATGTGTGTTGCCATCCAACACTGTGATGTGGACGCACATTACTCAGCCTGGATATACATATCCCAACAACACCACAAGCACAGTACACTACCTTGCTATGTATGTATGTAATTACACAGTTACTTACTAGTTAGGACTGTGATGCTATCTATGCAGCCCAATGGGCCAGTGGAAGCCATAACACACACTGCTGGCCCCTTTGCAAAAGCTTACCACAGACATCCCACATAGTGCATGTAATGTGCACACACATATCTAACCCAGACCATATGCATACCACTTATTTATCCTGTCCAGTGGACTACAGATACAGGCACATTGTATAACAATAGCAGGAGGCTACTGCAGCACAGAGCAGATTCACATGAAGGCAAGGCATCTGTGGTCAGCAGTGGTAAGATGCTTCACATTCACCAAATGCACAGATATTGGCAACATTGTTGCAGACAGTTTAGGTGAAGGTATCCCCCCCATTCTCCTGCACAAGTGGAATTAGTTATCACAGATGAATATAACCTCCCTATCATCTCACATGTCCAGGTGAGGGCCACCCTCAACATTGCAGAACACACAGCATCACTGTTACAAAATGGTATCCCTGGATGTGTGATACGTTCACCCCTAGAGGACATAGCACCACATTACAGACTGATATTAAACCCTGGCCATACTACAGGATATGTACCTGAACAGTGCCATACATACACAGTGGTCCCACACCAATGAGGAGGAACCTCTACTGACCCTGGGAACTACTGCATCATATGCACAACTGGCCTTGTGTTCTAAGCTATGGAAGTTTTAAGTATGGAAGACATGTACAGCAATATTACATATGTATATATATCAGGACTATGTACACACAACCTATCTCATGGACATACCTATAGATAGTGAACTATGATACATTTGGAGGTTTCACAGTAAACACAGTATCAACCTGCTACTTTGCATTACCTGTGTTTGTGTCAGCTGTTGCTGTGTCACTGGTGCTACTTGCTGTTTGCTGCTGCTGCTGCTTTTGTTGCTGTGATGATGCAGTTTTTTTTCTTATCACTGCCTTTATTGCTTTATTTCTTTCTTTTTTCTCTCTCTCTCTCTCTCTCTCTCTCTCTCTCTTTCTCCGTTGGTTTGGTGCAATAAATGTATTGCATGTGTGGATTGTTAGTACTGGATGCTTTTGTAGGTATCTGCATAGGTCCATGTGATGGCCTCTGCACCAATTGTAAGGCAGCATTTGCTAATTGCATGCAGCCAGTTGTGTACTGATTGCATGTCTCACTGTGATTTCAGGACAGTGCTATAAAAGGGTATGTGAGATAGGCGTTGCCCTTTCAGATTGTAAGGGCGTGGACCATGCTGCTATGCTGTCAACACTGTTCTGTGAGTGTGAAGGTTAGTAAGTCTCTCATGATTCATGCTGTGTTGTAAATTCAGGTTGCTGCATTTCTCTCACCTGTTCCCTGTAGTGAGTGTGTATGCATACTGACACCTACAACTATATTTCATATGTATTAATATATATATATATATATATATATATATATATATATGTGTGTGTGTGTACATATACATACTTTCATATATGTACATTAGCTGACATTGTTAAGTACAAGCTAACAATTAGCAGGGCTGTTTCTGTTAACACTAAACTAGTATGAGAATCCAGTAATTAGGACAGTAAAAGTCTACCTGACATGCTTTGGGTAGTACACATCCTATATTGCCTTTATCTTCATTCCTACTATTACATGTTCTACTTATTTTAGCACTATATTCCTGTATGAGAGTCATGGCTTAGTGGTAGGTCATACAGACTAGTGTTACAATGGTCTTGTGGTAGGGCCTAATAGTATGCTTTTATTTTGCTTTCAAATTGAGTACAGGGCCTATCAATCACAGTGCTGAAGGCACCTTTAAGCAGTAAAAAGGGTTAGTAAGTCTCACAGGAGTCAGGCTGTGTTGCAGATTCTGGTTGCTGCATTTATCTTCACTGTTTCCTGTAGTGAGTGTGTATGAATACTGACACCTACCACTATATTTCACATGTATTAATATATATATATATATATATATATATATATATATATATATATATATATATGTGTGTGTGTACATATACATACTTTCATTTATGTACATTAGCTGACATTATTAAGTACAAGCTAACAATTAGCAGGGCTGTTTCTGTTAACACTAAACTAGTATGGGAATCCAGTAATTCAGGCATTAAAAATCTACCTGACATGCTTTGGGTAGTACACATCCTATATTGCCTTTATATTGATTCCTACTATTACATGTTATATTTATTTTAGCACTATGTTCTTGTATGAGAGTCATGGCTTAGTGGTAGGTCATACAGACTAGTGTTACCAAGGTCCTGGGTTCAAGACTGGCAGTGGGAATTTATTTTTCTTTCAAAATGAGTACAGGACCTGTCAATCAAAGTGCTGAAGGCACCTTTACGCAGTTAAAAGGGTTAGTAAGTCTCACAGGAGTCAGGCTGTGTTGTAGATTCTGGTTGCTGCATTTATCTTTACTGTTTCCTGTAGTGAGTGTGTATGAATACTGACACCTACCACTATATTTCATATGTATTAATATATATATATATATATATATATATATATATATATATATATATATGTGTGTGTGTACATATAATACTTTCATATATGTACATTACCTTACATTATTATGTACAAGCTAACAATTAGCAGGGCTGTTTCTGTTAACACTAAACTAGTATGGAAATCTAGTAATTCGGGCATTAAAAATCTACCTGACATGCTTTGGGTAGTACACATCCTATATTGCCTTTATATTGATTCCTACTATTACATGTTATATTTATTTTAGCACTATGTTCTTGTATGAGAGTCATGGCTTAGTGGTAGGTCATACAGACTTGTGTTACCAAGGTCCTGGGTTCGAGACTGGCAGTGGGAATTTATTTTTCTTTCAGAATGAGTACAGGACCTGTCAATCAAAAGTGCCAAAGGCACTTTTAAGCACTTAAAACCAGGTCTGCGCTCGTTTGCTGAGCTCACGCAAGACTGGCGTTTAGCTCCGCGCACACAAGCGCACACCTGCGCTATTTTCTTTGAAAGAAAAGAAAAAGGGGTGACAGGAAAGTGGTGAAAAAGGGGTCACAAAGAGGGTAAGACAGTAGGGAAACAAGCTTGGGATTTGCAGGAAGGATGTAGGTGAGGCCCATAGCTGCCCATGTCTTTCTCAGCAACAGCTGTGCATTTGTATGTAATTTGGTGTGACATTTGAAACCTTCCACCCCTGAGAGAGGTGTCAGGACAACATTAATACCTGTTGTACAGCCAGTTGTAATTAACAGTTTCAATGTCCAGCGGACATGTGTGCAACATGGACAGCTATGTATGGGGCGTAATTATTTTGTGGGTACAGAGTGCCCTTTTTTTTTTTTTTCAGGTGAGAGTGGTATGTCAGGGGAAGGTAGTCAGTATAGCTGGGGAGGTAGGTTGGGTAGGTTAACAGACAAGACAGACAAGACGCATACAGGGGTGGTGTATGACACATGTGGGGGGGTTACACAATTGACGGGGACAGAGGTTGGGATATCCAGGGCACATGAGCCCACAGATGGCAACAGTGGAACTGATATCACCACCCATAGGCAGTTGCCACTGTTCCTTCACAGCCCAGGACGGGGCTGTGCTGGGGCTGTAGGCGGGACAACGGGCATGCCCGTAGCTGTGCCACCCAGGCCTCAAGCTGGCGTAGGGGCCCAAGAACAGAGTCTTGAATCTCCCTTCGCACCACAGACCGGACACCTTGGAGGGTGAGTGGACGGGCTCCTCCGGCCATGCTTGCAGAGGGGGGACAGGCCCCATCCCCTGCAGCGCTTCCACCCGAAGGTGGCACAGGGCCACCAGAGGAGGGTCCGCCTGGGCACTAGTGCCAGGTGCAGTCGCCAGATGAGGTGGGAGAGGTGGGTCCGCTGGGACCCGCCTTCCCAAGCATTCTAGGTTTGTGAGTATGTTATGTTAGTTTGGGTTAGTAGCATATTATTCCATTCAAATTAGTTGTAACAGCATGCATTGGTATTCCCATTAAACAAACACCCAAATATTAACACCATTGAACAACAGGCATTTCAATATCACATGCATTACTTGAACAGAAATACACAATCAAACAACATGCAGGGTTGATTAATGGCAACAGGCCATCAGGTTTGCAGGTATGAACAGGGCACATGCAACAACGGACATGCATATATTTTTGAAACAACAGGACAAATGTCCATGGTTAATGAAATGTTCACATACCAATATTTAGTGGGTTTTTAATTTGCAATTATAGGGTGGGGTGGAGAAAGAAAATGATGACACATTCATAAATTATACATTAATATACATTTGTAATAGAAACACAATTAACTTGTGGGTGATAGTTTCCAAATGATTTTTAATTGACTGTCATGCTAGACCTGTTACAGATACATCACTATCCTAGTTATTTTGAATTTGATCAGATACATCATCCTGCTACACTTTGATGACAGGGCAGGGGACAACTATGGATGTTTAGTATGTCAGACAATCATTCATTCTATCTGAAAATTGTTGACTGTCATCACCATATACAGATTTTGGCTTACACATTCAAGCTTCAGACACACTGAAATCATTTTGGGATGTTAATTTTTAATTCCCACATGCATTTAGTTCTGTAGACCCACACTGAGGCTTATATATTCAGGAGTTATTACTACTTTATTTATTGATACATGACCCTTTCTGTCACTCTCACACATCCTGCTATTTCACAGTTCAGGTTGGTACTTCTAGGCTTTGTTCACATATTAGACCTGTGGTGATTCAAACACTTTCCAGCAGCCTCACTTCTGTCATGATTCAGCATTTCAACAGGGGATATATCTCACATGTGATTAACTCAGCTTCTGAAGCTGTACTCTTGAGACTACTGCAAGTTATACTACATTTAATTAATGGTGGGACATCTGTATTACAGAACTATTTATTTCTATCAATTATATTTCCAGTTTCACTTGCATACTGATGAACTTGTTGCAGCCATACCTGCAGACTTTCACTTGTTGCTTGCACATTCTATTACTTTTAATCAATACACTGCAGTGTTCTGCTACGTGCTACACTATAATATTTATTTACAAGTACTAGGTGGGGTTACTAACCTGCATGGCGGCGCAGCCGCACCAGTCTGCAGTCATGTGCCCTGCGATTCGCAGAGCGGACACCTGCAGCTGTAATACAAAACAAGTAATATTGGAATACACATCTCCATGGTATCAGCTAGTTGAATTCCTTACATACATAAGTAAAATGTAACTTACTCAGTAGTGGGGCGTTGGGCATATACCGGGCCTCCTGGATCCATTGGGTGAACTGGTATTCTTTACGTCGCTTCAGGTCCGCATGGTGGTGACGGACCTGCTCACCAGTACGTGGAATCCCAGTAGCACTAGTGAGATCATGAGCCAACTGGTCCCATGCATCCGCCCTGTATGCTCCCCATGAGACCTGGCCCTGCATGAGTTGGGCCTCATGATGGTGAACTAGGAGCCAGACCATGTATCTGGACTCCTCAACACCCCACCGCTGTGCTCGAAAGCAACGTCCCTCCCCTACTCCACTCATTCTGCCTGCAGGTCAATTCTACAATCATTTATGCTGTGTATTCCCGCCTATGGGGCTTATATATGCAGATTTTCCTGCACATTTCTATGATTGGCCATTTTGGAATTGTATCTACTTCACAGAAACTGCTTTATCATGCTCCATTTTGGATTATATCCTATATATATGCTATTTCTGCATTTCTAAGTATGGCTGTCATGGCTTAGTGGTTTAGTACCTTGACTCTAGTGCATGGTATCCTGGGTTCGAATCTGACCACTGATTTTTAATTTTCATGACTGTCTAGAAATGAGTTCAGGACCTGTCAATCAAACATGCCAAAAGCACTTTTAAGCACTTAAAACCAGGTCTGCGCGGAGCTCACGCATGCACACTGGTGATTAGCTTGTGGGCGCGGCGCGTACCTCCGCGCAAATGGTGTGCACTGGGTTAAACCTTAATTGGCTAGTAACATGCATGTTAAGCTAAGCACAGCTAGTTGCACACAGTTTGAGCCTGTTAAACCAGTGCTTAGCTATGGGCAAGCAATTTGCAGCCTTTGAAACACTACACAGCTACGGGCACTCTGTCTCACAGCAGCTTAGCTATCAGTACATTTCTAAATATTTTTATTATTGTATTACTTGAAAATATATGCTCCATTTCATTCCATTTTACAAAAGGAAATACTTTTACATTTGTACAATACTGTCAGGGGCCTTTTTAGTGCTTATTTACAAAAAAAAGGTTGTTGTGTGGGCTCGAACCTTGCCTGCCTGCTCTTAAGCCGACAACTCTACCGCTATGCTATTACTTCTTGGCTTACTTTGCATATTTAGTTCTTATATCCTTTTCCACTGATTGCTAACTGCAGTTGTGCTAGTAGCACACCCGCGCACACGAGCACACGCAGTAACAAACATTTACGGGGTTTTAAAAAAAATAAAACAGTTTTCATATTCATTTTATAACATCTGTTCACTTTTTACATTGCTGGTCTGTGGGGGCATGTGTTGTGTAGTGTGTTTATTCACATTTCCATGGCCTCTCTCGTGGCTGTTTACTTTCTGCCATTCTAGACTTCCAGGGGCGTGTCCGCTTGCAGGGCTTAGCCTACGGACACGCCCCCTACTGTCTTACACAGACCGTGTAAGAGTTACAGTGTGATTCAGTATGCCTCATGCACCTCATGCATATGCATGACATACTGACATCACACCGTTTAACTGCAGCCTCCGTGTAAGAGTAATAACTCTTACACGGAGGCTTCCTGAATCCTGGCCTTTATCTTTAGCAGGAGGGTGAGATTGCCTATGAACAAAGGCTGGCTTAGAAGAGTAGCTTCTCTGAAATTTAGGCACAGGAGAAACAAAGACATGTTTAAGCTCCTGTAAGGCCTTCTCTTTGCCCTGAAGAGAGTTAAACAAACAGCAGCCACTTCCCCAAACAAAATATCCAGAGAAGCATCCATCAACTTATCCTTAATATCACTGGGGAAAAGTTGAAGCCTAAGCCAAGACTATCTCCTCAGTACTGAACCAAAAGCAGCAGCCCTAGAAGAGGCATCCACTGCATCATATCTACATTTCATAGAATGATGAACTGTTTGAGAGGGGACCCTAGCAAGGAAAGAGCAGAACATTTACTCTCAGAGTCTGATAACAAGAAAGTTGAACAACACTGTGTCACTAACGCCTCCGTGTCTTGGGAAATCCACACTCCAAACCAACAAAGCACTCCGAACACTTCAAGCAGAAAGCGAATGAATAAACGACCAAAAAAACAGTTGAAATAGTTAATACTTTATCTAAAAAAATAATAAAATTATAAACTCCACTGTTAGAATGACTCCACAGTTAAGCGCTTTCACTTGTAAAAACACAAGCTTCCTCATAAACATATGTTTGTTTTTATATGTTTATTCATGTATTTACTGTAAAGATTGGGGGATCAGTGTTTAGTATTAAGTGTCTGCACCTTTAAATATTTGCTGCTTGTTGTTGTATGTTCTTGTATTTAAATCCGGGTTTCTGCCTTTTAAATTACACACTGATGATGCTTTAGGCAAAAGCGGTCACCGGTCTGTGTAACATGGTGCAGGCTGTGCTTGAATAAATTTCTTTTTCAGCGGCTGTTCATCTTGAATTTGTTATAAAGTCCTGAAGATTTGTTGGGCATTTGTGTTTTATACTTCGTGCACCTAATCAGTACATTTGCGTGCACTGTTTTCTTTTGGGATTTATGTATTCTTTGAGTTCTGGTACGTACTAAAGATAGCTCATATAGACGGATGGGCTCGGAGAAATTTCAGATGCGATATTTAAGTCCATAAGTAATCGGAACAGCAGGAGTTTGGATCAAAGTGGGAAACCACAGGTTTCTGAATTAACATGGTGGCAGGCACAGATTTCAGGGCTTATTTGGATAAGCTAGCAGCAGGCAAAGATGATTGTACTTTTTTTACTGCAACTTTTAAGGTGCGGGAATGATTAATATGAGCAATGAGGCAGGTCAGTCGGACTTGCAAGATGTGTTTAGAAAGTTGACTGAATCCTCTAAAAAGGTACATTCATATATGTGGCACTGCAAACTTCTTAAAGCCTATTTGTCAGCTAAAATTGCTCCTAGGGGGCTAAGAGTTTATGTTGAACCAGGGCTTGGTAGTGAAGACGGAGAGTTTATGCAGAAATGGAGGGCCATACAACAAACGGCTTCCAATATGTTTTTACAGTTGCTAGTTGAATATTACGAAAAGCAACTGCCGGATCTTCTGTTGAAGCTTGAGGCTTGCTATGAACGTACCAAAGAACATATTAATGCTCCTAAATATCAAGATTTGTACACACAATTTGTGACTGATATTGACAAGTATGATAAAGATTTGTGTAAAAGAAAGATGAATAAATACTAGAGGGATGTTAATGACTTTAAATCGGCAACGGTTTATTCTTGGAAGAAACAGAAACGAGGGGTGAGATTTTTGGATGATAAAAATACTGTTAGGCCTAAACGTAAAAGGATCGAATCTATCCTTAGGAGAAATGATACTTCATCCAGTGCCTCTGAGTTTTCTTCCAGTATTTCCAACACTGATATGGAACCTGAAGTAGGGGAGATGCCTGTTATTACTTCACCAGCCTCCAAGCGACATAAAATCCCTTTAGGAGGGCAGGCCGTAAGCATCGTAGAAAAGTCCATACAGAAGATATTCCAGGACAGTCTGCATCACTAATGGACACTATCCCAAATTCTGTATCTAATGATGATGCTAATGAAGTTAATGATGTTAACAACTTAGTCATTAACTTAACAACGTATAATTTTTCATCTAGTGTACTCAGTGTGTTAAATAAAGGTCTGGGATTTGTGCCATCTTTTTATGTGTCTCATTATGACATAAATGATGTAAAAACTTTCTGCAGAAATTTAAATTTAAAATATTTCTTTGCACACAAGGAAGGAGCTTTGAAACAAACTGGTCAAGAGGGTTTTCATTTTAAAAATCAGAATTTGTACCCCCTTATCATAGCACTATAAAAACTTTTGAGCAGTTAGTTTTAAAAGATCTACATGTTAATCAATCCTGTATTTTTCGATCTTGTACTGACAATTTGACTCAATCTGAAAAAGAGGCTGTTAAATCTTTGGCAAATAATGAACACATAGTGATAGTGGGAGCAGACAAGGGTGGAGCAGTTGTTAAGGAACATTACCTACAAGAGGCTCAGCGACAGTTATCTGATACAGCTTTTTACTCAGTATTGTTTACCAATCCTATACAAGAATATAAACTGGAAATTGATAAATTTCTTGAAGAGGCCAAAGATCAAGGGGTAATTACAGCCTCTTTGTTGACACAGTTGAAGGTTGAGGTACCATTACCTCAATACTTCTGTTTGGTCCCTAAGATTCATAAAACGCTTCACAATCCACCTGGGCATCCTATTGTGGCAGGGAGAGGCTCATTAATTGAACCATTGTCTGTATACTTAGAGTATAAGCTAAAACAGCTCCTTCCACTGGTCACAGCTAGGATTAGGGATACAAAACAGTTTTTGTCCCTGATGGACAATTTACAAATTTTGTCCACAGCTTATTTGGGGACTTTAGAGGTTCAATCGTTGTATACCAATATCTCACATGAGGGGGGAATTAGGACTATACAATATTGGATGACACAATCTAGCTTAATCAGGGAGGAAGAAAGTGAATTTTTGATACAACTGCTTAAATTGGTGTTAGAGCATAATGTTTTCTTGTTCCAAAACCAATGGTATCTACAGGTAAAGAGAACAGCAATGGGAGCTACATTTGCCCCGATTTATGCAGACCTGTTTATGGGATACCTTGAGGTTCAGTACATCTAGACTGCTCCACCATGTTTCAAAAGCAAACTCATTATGTGGCGTAGATACCTGGATGATTGTTGGGTTATATGGAGGGGGGGTGATGAAACTGTTTGGCATTCCTTTGTGCCATACCTTAACCTTAATGAACATGGTATCAGATTTACTGGGGGCATTAACCCCGAGGAGGTAGATTTCTTGGATGTTAAGGTCAGTAAGGCAGGAGATGGTACTTTGGCCACCGACCTTTACAGAAAACCATTCTCCAGGAATGCTTTTTTACATGCCAGCAGTTGTCACCCCTGCCATATAACCCAAAACATACCAGGGTCACAATTCCAAAGGGTTAGTAGAATCTGCTCCAGTGAATCGGTATTTGAAGCACAGGCTTCAGATTTAAAAACTAGATTCATTAATAGAGGTTATAACAAAACTAGGGTAGAAGCAGCCCATAGGTTATCCAAAAATGGTGATAGAACACAGTTATTGTCGGATAGAGAGCTGAATGCCAGGTTGCAAGAAGAAAAAGTGAGATTTATCACTACCTATTGCACTAATACGTTTCATATTAAGGACAATATTTCTAAACATTGGCATGTTTTACATTCAGATTCTTTTTTCACACAAATAGTTGATGATCATTGTAGCTTTGGATACAGAAAGGGTAAATCATTGGGGCAACATTTCTCAGCCTTTAAGAAGGGCAGAAAAGTGGATTCCAAATCAGCAATCAGTACAATGGGTAGTATGTATTGTGTTTTTTGCAAATACTGTAAACTGATGGCTAAAACTAAGTCTTTTACATCAGTTAATACCAAGAGGGTATTTGATATTAAACATCTGATAAAATTTACATGGCTGTATGTCAGTGCGGGGCATTTTATATAGGTCAGACCTCGTGTACATTAAAACAGAGAATAGCCCTTCATATCAGTGACATAAAGTGTCAGTGGGCTCAAAGTGCTTTATACAAACACAAGGCTGTTCATACCATAGCCCATTTTGTGTTTGTAGGCCTGGATATGGTAATTATGCAAGATGATAACATTTCACTTAAACACAAAATATTGACTGATAAGGAACGTCGCTGGATTGTTAATCTGGGGGCTGTCTTTAGACCAGGTTTAAATGACCAGTGGTAAATATAAGACAAGTAATAAATGGGGTTAGATTTCAGGTTTACAGGTTAGGCATTTGGATTTTTTATATACATCCTTTAGTTAAATTTGGAGTTGTTACATAAATACCAGGGCACAAATGATGTTAATAGACACATATCTTGTTGGTTATTTTGTAAAGTGGGCTCTACAGTATAGTGATACAACAGAGAGTTTGGGTAGTGTTGAATTGACTTAACACACTTATATAATAAAATATGTAATGCTGTAGTAACACTTATTATAATATCCAGATTATATACATATATGTATTTTTCCAACATTCTATTATGGATTTCATAGTATAACCATATAAAAATAGAGGGTGGAAGTGTATATTAGTATACATATTCCCACGTATGAGAGTATATACATGTATATAAAAATATATATTTATATGTGTATACACTAATATATCTTTTCTTTATATATAAAGTTGGGAATTTCTATTTCTGGTTACATAGTGATATGTGCCTGTATATGGGGGGGGGGGGTGTTCATATGTTTATTTATGTTTTTATATGTTTATTCATGTATTTACTGTAAAAATTGGGGGATCAGTGTTTAGTATTAAGTGTCTGCACCTTTAATTATTTGCTGCTTGTTGTTGTATGTTCTTGTATTTAAATCCGGGTTTCTGCCTTTTAAATTACACACTGATGACGCTTTAGGCGAAACCGGTCTGTGTAACATGGTGCTTGAATAAATTTCTTTTTCAGCGGCTGTTCATCTTGAATTTGTTATAGAGTGCTGAAGATTAGTGGTGGGGTAATTTTAGCCCTTAATGCTTTGAAGGCTGTACATTGATGTGTTTGGCATTGTTCCTTTGTAGTAAATTTAACTTCTTTGCTAGAGCATGCTTCGAGTTTAGGTTTAACTGAAACCTGAAGATTGGTATGGATAGGGGCCAATATAACAGTGAAGAAAAGTGTTAAGAACTACAAGGGTGACTGTTGTGTTGTTATTCAGGAAGTTTTTGTGTCTATATAGTATTCCAGGTTTTTGGTGACAAAATAACCTAATGGCCTCTGAGGAACAGAAATGAGGAATAGAAATGTATTTAGTTGAGAACGGTCCATATTTGATGTCTTGTCTTTGCTTGGAAGAAATTGGTGACATGTCTGTTAAAAATTCTGCTTACATTTTTTTTTTAATATTTCTCTAATTCATGTTGGTCAGGACAAGCATTTCTTTAGGTAGAGACTGCTAAGGTATCTAATTAGTTGTATATCAAATTCTCTTGTACATAAACTGTGTAATTACCTGAATGTTTGTTTGCCTTCCGTTTGTATTCATGACCATCTACATACTTAAACCATATCTGCTTGTTCATTTTATTTTCATCTGCACTGTTTGCTTTATTATTTAAGTAAAGTTCATTTGCTTATTTTCTTTTCAGCTATTGCATGGGTGCACTGCTGTTTATTATCTGAGAGAGAATATTGAGCATTGTAGGTTAACAAGGCATGGAATATATTTTCTAAAGTGATTTAACTGATTGGGCCTACTACCAGTGGAGATCACCATACAGTGTGGATTGATGTATTTACCGTTTTCCTTACTGTAGTGCACTTTCAGATTTGGTATATTTAATTAGCAGGGGTGTGGGGTATAGGGGGGCTTGCTCCCCTGCAAAAATGTAAGAAAAAATATTTTTTGTTTTTATTTTTATTTATATATGTATATATATATATATATATATATATATATATATATATATATATATATATATATATATATATATAGTTATAGTAGGTCCAGTGACTGAACTTGATTTGGTCAAAAAAAAAGAAAAGAAAATTACATTTGCCTGAAAAACCATTTCATCAGAAATTGTAGACATCTATGGAAAGTATTTATGGTGTTGTTTTTGATTACAAGAGTTGTTAGGGAAGTATTTTAGAAGATTTTGTGTGGATTGTCAATACTCACCATTATGTTGTACCCCCAGATCTGTAGATGTTTGTATTTGTATGCCAGCTGTGATTCAGTTTGTGTGTGATATTTTTTGTTTTCTCTTCAGAAGTAAGAGGGTAAGGGAGGGTGATGCTTTTCACTCAAAAAATACTTTCAGTTGTTCGTACCTCCTTATTTTTTTTCAGTCAAATGCACTTTTGATCAAATGTCACTGAAATAGCATAATAGCAATTTCATTTGTCAGTAATGCTGTTTGTATGGACTGTATATACACCATGTATTATAGGATCTATTTCAGCTGATCAACGAATGACATTGTCAAAACCCACATGGTTGAGACCACTTGATCAACAACGCAGTTTGTCTATCAGCAGAAACAATCAATACAGCACCCACAAACAACACAAAAGCAATGTTGTTGCAGGGGCAAGCCCCCCTGCACCCTCCACACTCCTGCTAAGTATGTATACCAACTCCAAGATTACAATACATGGGAGGAGTGTACATTCCCCATTCCCCATGATCTCATTCAAAACAGACAACTTTTTGAATCTTCTCTTGATATCAGTCCACATTTTATAAATGTTAGCTGCATTAAGATTATTATTTGGTGGAAATCTTATTCCTAAATATTTAACTAAGTTATTTATTTTAATGGGAGGAAATTGATTGTATTTGTTAAAAGACAGTGGTCTTTTAACAGGAAAAGCAATAAAGTGTCTGTATTTAGTTTATGTTGATAGACACGTTTGTTTATTGCTTCTAGTATAATGGGAATAAACAAAATAGACAAAATGTGTCATCAGCTTCAAAATCAATGATGCCAATTGTGTTATTGTAAGTAACAGGGGAAATGAATGCTTGTATTTTGAACAAAAAATGGACTAGTAAAGTGCAGAGAACATTTGATTTCTCTAAAAGAGTAAAGAAGAAATAGCATAAATAAAGGCCTTTAAAATTTAAATGGAAGATGTAAGGAAAATTAACATTACTAAGAGATTATAAAACTGATATTTGATATTGGGTTTCTTGGCTGGTCATAAATCTAGACTGACAGGGGGGTAAAAAGTAAGGAATTACAGCTTATAATCTGTGTCTAGTACATGTTCAGTTATTTTATACTTAAGTTTGTTAAATAAATTGGCATATTCTGTTTAGGATTTGAATGGTTCATATTTGGTTTTGATAACAGTATTTTTAAGAATAATTTAAATAATTGCCAAATAATGCTATTATCCTCTGTAGACATAAAAAGCTGTAGTCAAATTTTGGAAATTAAGTAGATTTAAATTTTATGGAAGAAGAATGAATAATAGTTTCGGAAGGGGCATTATTAATTTTTAGTTTCATAATTGCATTTGGTATTCTGTTGGTAGTAGGGACTCTGTTGTTGAGATACTACATGGAAAATAATTAAATTAAGACTGTTTCTGTCACTAATATATCTTTAAAGATATTTGTCTTACTTTTGCTTTCAGAGAAAAAAACAGAAACTATTTCAAAATGTTTTTCTTTTTATAATAATCTGCAATATTCCACTTTACTAAAGATATAAAAGTAATCACTTTATCAGTCTGTATTATTTTTGCTGAGTATGAAAAAGGAATTAAAACCCATTTTAATATAATGCTGTAGCCCTAGCCTTTACTCCAAAAGCTAATTATTTAATGAAAAGAAGTAATTACATTTTAACTCTTTTATTAGTTCTCGTCTTTCCTCATGATAATTGCCATCATGTTTTTTTTTTTGTGTAATAACAATAACAATGATGAGGAAGAGGAGGATATGTTTTCAACTCTTAGTCTGTCTTATAGTAGCAGACATAACCTGACTTATTCCCTTAAAAGGTACTCACCTTAAGTTGGGTTTCATGGACATGTCCTTTCAGTCCTTTAATAATATAAAAAATTACTTGTTTAAATAACTTTGTACTTCTTGAATCTGCAATATACAATGATTCATTTTCTATGATGATCATTTAAATGATCTTTTATGAAAATACATGTCAAAAGCATCATAGTGGTCAGAAAATAACATGGATTGGGTTACACTTCAACAACCTAATGAACACCAATACAAATCATAAGTTGTTTGAATTGGAGTAAACTTTTATTTTATTTATTTAACATTTGTTAACTGGGAAAAATCCAACTTGGAAAGAAGCTAATTTTTAGTGGAGGCCCAGGCAGAAATGCTCCAGACACATGTCTTTCTAATGTGGGAGGAAACCCACACAAACACAGGGAGAACATGCAGACTCCACACAGAAGGCACCCTAGCTGAGAATCAAACCAGAGAACCTCTTGCTGTGAGGCAACAACACTACAGCTGCACCACTGCTATTTATACAAATCTTTAAAATTAAAAATTAAAAATCCAGCATTGCTTTAGCTAAAGGAATATCATGCAAACATTAGGCTTCCTTTCTGTCTAAGTTTACATCTTGAATAACATTCCAATTACCCTCAATTATAAAATAATTATTGGGGAATTTCTGTATGCTTATAAGCACCAGAGCTCCTTGAATTAAAGTTCAGTGTCTGGCTTTATAGCCAGGTCATCAGCCTTGAGAATTTATTTTCATAGCACCCAGGTCCCTTGTTGATCATTTTGTCCTGCCCCTAGTATTCTATAGACCCTTTTGCTCCTTGATGGTGAGAGCTATATGCCTGTTCCTTCCCCTGATGTACAAGTGAAGTAAACCAAGAATGGGAGATGAGATCCTTGTGCTAGGAATTGGGTATTTCTATTTAAGCATTAGCATACCTTGTGCATGACCATAGCATCCAAGGGGATGACATGCACTGAGCCACCACAGTGTATGTACATACCAGTATACATACTTGAATACATGCAAACATACTTACATAAACAAATAGCCCTACCCCTTACAGACAGCAACTGTATGTGAACACTGATCTTTACTGGGGATTCTGCCATGGATAGTATATACAAGCATGCCCAGACATGCCCGTCTTCTCCTCCTTCAAAAAGAGGTGAGTGTGCCAAGCCCCATTATTTTTTTCCTCCTTGTAGCATTTCCAGCAAGTACCCAAGCCAGTAATCAAACTTAGGTCACCTGTATTGTATTCAGGGCCTTATCCTTCTGTACCAATGGAACCAGCTCAGTTGACCCAAGCTATGTGAGAATTTGGATCAGGTGGCCACAGTGGCAGCAGGACAGACATAGCAAGCCTCAGTAGATAGTGCTGGTATCCAGAGAATGCTTAGTTGATGTTTCTGCATGAGATGAGTTTATCTCCCATTTGTAGAATATCTTCTTCCATATATGGTATATGGGAAGCTCACAAAATAGATCCTGTTTAAGATTCAATAGCTGAGATTGGAGAAGTGGTCTGTGGTCAAAAGGTGTCAGCCTTTGTTACAGTGGTAATCACAGGGCGCACTGCTCAATACCAGCAGTGTAAAGAACCATCAGGTTAAAAAAAAGAAGCATTTCATGTACTGCTACCAGAGGGATCTCCATCTTTGACCGATAGGTAGGGACAAGTCAGGACTGCAGCAACATCTGTGACAATCAGCAAAGTGAAGGCCTGAACATGTAAGGAGTATAATAAGGCTGCAATTAATTAATATTTAATGACCTTAATATTCTGGCAAGTCATTCACCGATTCAAAATGAGGAGGCAAGTTACTGCCTATGCTGTTCTCAAAAAGGGTGGAGAAATGCTGACCTTGACTAGGAACACTATTCAGATGTTGATAAAATCCTTTGAGTATTTCCCTGATTTTGCTGTGCATACTCTCATCTGCACTGGCATTGCCAAAGCAAATGGTGGAACTGGATCCTTTTTAGTAGATGAGGTCAGTACAGCAATTAAACAATCCTGCTGTTGCAGGGCTGCAAGAGAGTCTGAGATCAAAATGGAAATTCCGAAAGCAATGGACATTGTCAGGGTGATATTGATGACATTCATTTTCAGTGCTGTATGGAAGGTTGTGACAGTATCTATGGACTGACAAACTGAGACAGTGGTTCCACTTCCCTAACAGGAGGACAGGAGGGGTTTATTTCACTTATAGAGAGGTCACACTCTTCAGCCTCACTTGAATGCCAAAGGGTGCTGAAAAAAAGATGTCATCCAACAGTCAAGTGTATGATTTAGGAGCAGGAATGTAGATTCCATCTTAGCCATGGATCAATGGGGCACATTTTTGTCCTTGCACAGCCATTGGAGGGGGGTCATGAGAGTCCATATGTAATGTCTACTTGCATTCTGAGGACTTGGAAAGGCATGTGGATTGTTGTATGACATTCAGTCCTCATATTTGATGAGTAAGATTTGTGTCTTCATTTCTGGCGTTAAGTTCAATATATTCAAGGTGAGTGGAGAACTCCAACAAAGGTATTCTCATCTGTGATTTTTATAGACAAGACTTCAAGGGATGTGAGTTTGGTGACTTTGTTATTTGTGGATGATATTGTGCTGTCAGCCTCAAGTGATTTTGATCTCCATCATGTACTGAAGTGATATAAGGTAAAGTATGAAGTGGTTATAATGAAAATCAGCATCTCAAAATTAGGGGTCCTGATTCTTTTTCAAAATGGATTAGATTGCCATCTGCAGATGGAGGGGGCAGCCACCTCAGGTGGATGCATTTAACTGTCTTAGGGTCTTACTCATATGTAATTTTAGAGGAAATTGAGAGACTGACCAGTGGATGAATTCAGTGTTGACAGTACTGTAGCATTGTATCAGACTGGTAAAAAGTGAGATCTAAGCTTTTCAGTTAGTCTTTGTCTCATCTTCACACATGGTCATGAGCTTTGGGTAGTTAACCAATAGGATGAGATCACAGATACAAATAGCAGAAATTAGATTCTTTCATTAGACTGAGTTTAGTCTCTATGAGACAATGGGGAGCTCAGCAATCAGGGATTTTGGAGTACAATCACTGTTCCACCATGTTGAAAAGAGTCAGTTGAAGTGTTTTGGAAACTTTGTAAAGATGGCCTAGGCACCCCCCAGAAGGTGTACTAGAAGCAGTCCAGTGGAAGGAGGCCCTGTGGTGTATTCAGGACACATTTGATGGATTACATCTTCAAATTACTACAAAACACCTCGGGAATCCCACCAGGTAAGCTGGAAACTGTTGTTGTGGATATAGAAGTCTGACTGCTGTATGAACAGTATAAAATATTAGGTTTTCTAATTTTGCATTATTCTGATGAAGCCTCTTTAGTGGGATGAAAGTACTCAGTTTTTAATAAATCTTATGGCATTAACCATTTGTGGATCCTTGGTGGCATTATTGATTTTGATACAGAAGTCTGGTTGACCATGCACAGTTTACTACCGCCATGACCTTTACCAGCCCAGATGGTTTAGAAAATTAATGAACGTTACACCTGATGAGGCTTAACTACAAATACATTTTCTTGAGCAGATTTTATATATATATATATATATATATATATATATATATATATATATATATATATATATATATTCAAAAAGGATCCACTATGCTTTACTCACAATGTATTGGATCACAGCCACACTAATGAATAAATTACATCTCCAGTACAAATAAGGTCATATTCAGTGCCCCACACATCATAAATGCATAAAAGAAATCTGCAATTAGTGCCACTACACTTGTATGCAAATGAGCAAAGTGCTGGCAAGCACTTGCTGGTTTTAAAAGTTCTCAGACTTCTGAGGAAATGCCCGGTACAGCCTTGCACATTTGAAGCAGTGTAAACTATTATGAAAGGAGTTTACTTATGTGGAGACCTATCTCTGCTATTGTGAACATGCTTCACATGTAGGAAAATTCACAAATGCTTTAATCTATTTTTTGACAGGTGGCAGTGAGCATGGAACTCCACAAAGCTCTTTAGAACGTTGCATGAGATTTTGCACTAGTTATGGCACACAAAAGGAACATTTTTATAGGGTTATGTTGGAGGAAGTGGGAGATGATGGATATTTTTTTTTGGTGGGATAGACCCTCATTTCTAAATATATATTTATAAGAGAAGCTGAGAAAGGAGCAAGGGCAGAGTGTGTACCGGAGAAGGTTAGGGAAGGTTTGAGGAATTTGTTCACATTAACATAAAAGACAGACAAGTTAGACAAGAATAGTATGTTAGACTAAAATATGAAATGGGAGATGAGACATACAGATGGTGGAAAGACACAAAGTGAATGGTAAACAGGCATCATGATCAGTATTAACCCCATCCAGAGAGCCTCAAATATTCCGCTGATTTGATAGTCATGGTTGGGGTGACTCTGATGGTGAGGGTGTCAAGACTTCTGGTAACTTGATGGCTGGAACCAGCCAGGACAGTGAGTGTTGCACTTGCTGAATGAGGCATTAATGTGGGCCTCAATACCACTCCACTGTCATCTCTTTGCAGCCTCAATTAAGCCTTGAAGCCGAAGATACTGGCTTTCCAGGCTGACATTATTCAGAGTTTCCACAGGTGTAGAGTCACCACTCTTACCCTGTGAAGCAGTTCCTTGGGGACAGGTGTGGTGGAAATCTTTCCTGAACTGGGGTAGAAGGTGTCCCAGGCACTAACAGAGCTGCAGAAAATAGAATAATAGAGGGAAAAGGCAAAAAAGTATAAATAATAAAAGGGTGAGAGAGACAGGCAGACAGATGGAGACAAAATACAGTTGTGTAAGTAAATTTACCACAGCAATAGATGTTTGAATGATCACTGCTGCAGTGGCCTTAGCTTATATGAATTATATCCTGCCAAGGATATAACAGCCTTCAGCTTATAAAGTTACATGGCATCTTCCACATGTCTAACTATAAGGTAGCTCAAACTGAGCTCACTAAAATCATTTCGGGTGCAGAACCCTTCAGAGTTTTCATGACAACAGAGAGAGGGAGGCTGAGCCCCAAAAGGACAATGCTAGACAGAACAAAAAGTAAATAACCACGCCCTGACTTAAACCAAAAAACAAGGGGAATAAGGAAGGGAGAGGCTACTGCTTTATTAATCATTCAAACATCTACTGTCATGATAAGTTTACTTACACAACTGTATTATGGTCATCATACTGACTAATGCTGCAATAGGCTGAGCTGTATGTGTAGATTACCCTAGTTTATAACATTTGGGAGGTAGAAGGTCCTTGCAATGCCTGATCTAGGTGTAGAGAAGGAATCAAGCTTATTTTGCTGTGTAAAAGTATGTACAGAGGACCAAGTTGCAGCTTTAGAATACTTCTACAAGCCAAAAAAGCCAGAAATGAGGCCAAGGCCCTTGTAGAGTGGGCATTGACACTGTCTGGAATAATTTTGTTGTGGTAAGTGTAACAACAGATAATATCCTTAGACAACCATTTGGAAATATGTTTTGACAAAGATAAGTCCCTTCTTGCCTTCACAAGAAATGAACAATTGATCCAAAAATCTGAAACATTTAGTTCTGTCAAGATAGTACCTGCGTTACCTGTGAACATACAAGGTATGGAATAATCTTTCTCCCTCATTTTTGGATTCAAGAAAAAAAACAGGGAGATGGATAGTTTGGCTTAATGAAAACTCAGATACCGCTATAGGCATAAAAGAAAGGTTCGTTCTCAAAGAAACCCTGTCCCTATGGAAAATAAGATAGGGTTGAGTCACCATAAAAGCTTGCAACTCAGATACTCTTGTTGCAGAGGTCAAACCAATCAGTAAAACTGTTTTCATGTTAAGAATCTCAAGTCAGCCAGGTTAGATGGTTCAAATGGACCAAGTGTTAGCTTCTGTAACACAAAATTAAGATCCCATGGAGGGGGGACCAGTTTTCTAGGAGGCCTCATACAAACTCCCTTTCAAAACATTTTGACTTGAGAATGCATTAAAAGAGGAGGATCCATGGTCAGACACGCTGAAACAGCTGATAAATGATCCTTGATAGAGGACTAAGAAAGGCTATACATAATAACTCACACATAAATATTGTAAAACCAGAGAATAAATATCCCTGAATGGATGCTGGTTATGTTGCAAACACCAGTTAGAAAACCTTTTCCATTTGAAATATGTAACTTTCTAGTAGGAGGCCTTCTTGCCTCCATTAGTACATGCTTCATGTCCTCAGTAAACAGGTGCCTAAAAATAATTAAGACCCTCTCGCCCAGGCAGTCAGTTGAAGTTGATTGGTGGCTGGGTGTATCAAACACCCCTGTTCTTGTGTGAGTAGATCCAGTCTGTGAGGAAGTTTGTGGTAATTGCCTCAGGCCATTTACAAAAGTAGGGAGAACCATGATTGCCTGGTACAAACGGAAGTCATCACAATGATCTTGGGGGATTCCTTCTGAATCTTCAGAAATACCCTGGATATTAGTGGAAAGTGTGGAAAAGCATACAGTAGCATTTTTGTCAAAGGAAAAGAAAAGGTATCTGTTTTGCAGGCCTTCTTGCATGGAGTCCTGGAGCAGAATCTTTCCAGCTGATTATTCAGAGAGGAGGCAAAGAGGTCTACTTGAGTAACTCCCCACAGATCGATCAAATCTTGGAGGACACCTAATCTAGTTTTCATTTGTGATGGTCTACTCTTGTGCTGCTCAGATTGTCTGTTACACAATTTTGCTCTAATGGAATGTAGGATACTTGTAGAGTGAGATCATGCTTTGAAGCTATATCCCAAGCTAATGTGGCTAGTCTGCAAAGAGGTTCCCCTTGCTTATTGATGTACCATGACTGTGGTATTAATGGATATTCAGACTTTCTGGAAGAAAAAAGAGGCAGTCGGGTGTGAAGGGGGAACAATCTCTTAAATTTTTATTGTGATGTATTGGACTCGACTTGATTATAGGAATTTACAGAATGCTTCTTGGAACCCCCTTGGCATTTTTTTCAAGCATCTGTTTACCTGTATTTGGTCTTACCAAAGTTTGATGAGGAGTTAGAGAATCTCTTAGAAAATTTGAGGGTCAAAAACTAACTCTCTATCCAAAGGAGAATTTAAAATCTCATTTTAACATCATATGGGAGGTTCTGAGAACATAACCTTGCAAACCTCCTCAGAACAGTACCAGTGGCCACAGCCCTTGAAGAAATATCAACAAAGTCATACACACACTGTAAACAATGAGTAGTGACTTGAACAGTAGAAGAGATTTAGTTATTTCAAGCAGATTTTTTTTAACAAGAAGAAATTGCAGACAAAACATTTCTCATGCTTTCACAATTATTCGAAACAAACCTTAACATATGAGCCTGACAATTCAAAATTCTGAAAAATCACAACTGCAGAAGCATACACCTTTTTCTGTACTTAGCAATAATCTTTCCATAGGTTCATAGGTTGGTACTAGGCTATTGGCCCTAGGGCCTATACAAGCCTAGCCATAACAATTCCCTGGCTATTTCTTCCCACACTATTTACTTCCCTGGACCCCTGTCTAGCAGGGCGACTGACATGATCCTTATCAGAAAGGGTAGGATTGGTGTTAACTAGGTGTTTAGAAGCAGAAGGATTAACTAAAGCTATAGCTGCAGGATCAGGTTTGGAAAGAGTGTTTAAAAATTTAAAAGACTGAGAAATTTTATATAGCAAATCTGCCATTTTATCAACAGCTGGCTAACTGTCAGGAAAACTGCAGGCAGTAACACGCACATCCTCAAAAGCTAACATAACTGGAGGAATGGGTGCTGGTACTGGAAGTTCCTTCTACAAGAGATGATAGTATTTTCTGAAGGACTGAGAAACCTCAGTGTTCTCACACTGAAAACACTGGCACATTCTAGAAATAGTCTCACAGAAAGAGAACCCCCCCACCCCCACATGGAGCGTCAGAAAATGAGCTCTCCTCTGAGTCTGAATCAGAAATCTGAGAAGACCACCCTGTATCTGTCCCTTCATCCTCCTGCCCAGATTAAGAATCTTGAATCTCTTCGGAAAAGGAAGCATCTTTCTTTAACTAGAAACTTCTTTACAGGAAGGATCAATACCCCGAATTAAACCCTGAGGCAGATCCAGTATACTAGTCCTGTCTAAAGAAATTTGAAAATGAGTAGATACATGCTTAGTTTTCTGTTTCTTTTTGACAGGAAAAATGGGGTCAACATTGCTACTAATGGCAACAGCACCTTCCCCAGAGATGAGCACAGCATTCTGACAAAACAGGGAAGCCTTTCCTGTTCCTTCTTCAAGGACTGACAAAAGTGGCTTTCGTGACTAACTCCTGGACCATAGTGGCTTTAGATGCTACACCAGAGGGATCTGGGGTAAAAGATGAGTGCTCTGAGGTACAACTAATAGCCACAGCAGAATCACCCACCTGCTACTTGAGGCAAATTATTGACCCTCCATGATGGCAAAGAATGTTTGCTTAACTTCTACTTTTTGTGGATGACAAAAGGGCTGACTGTGGTCAAGCTGAAAATGATGCATCTTTCCTGAGGAAAAAAAAAAGTCTGTCTAGAATAAAAGCTCGTTGCTTTGGAACACTACCTGGGTTTCATGATTTTTGGAAATCATTCTAACTGAGCTCATCAACGAAGTTTTAAGACTACTAGTTTTTCTGTTTTTTATTTTTTTTTATTGTTTTGTTGTTTTTTTTATCTTTTCCTGAGAAGACACAACAAATTCCAGTAAACACTAAAAGTGTTTAAAAGTAATTTTTTACAGATATACACAGTAAAAACACTTTAAATGTTTTGCCAACACCTCAAAGTAAAATAAACACAATTTCTCCACAGAAAAAATAGTTTTCAGTTACTTTAAACAACTTCTAAACTAACAAGAAGAAAGTGCACTCTCATTGAAAAGTACAGTACAGTCTTATGACAGTCCTTTAAAACACACTCCTAGCTTTAAAAAAAAAAAAACTTTCCTGAAGAGGACAGTATTAGTAACAGGCAAAAACTATTGAATAAAATGTTTTCCCCAATGGGAACTTGTCTACCCAGCAAAGAAACAGCACAAGCTGACTGTTGATCCTCAAAAGCCTCAGATGGGCATACTCTTTGGTGACAGTGAATCTCTGAAGGGCTTAGTGCCCAAACTTGTGTTTTAGTCAGCTCAGCTCAGCTCAAACTGCCTGACAGTTTAGGTGTGTGGAAGGTGCCCTGAAGCTTTGGAAGCTGGCCTGGTGTCATAGACTTGGCAGGATATAAACCATATAGCTAAGACCTCTGCAGCAGTGATCAATATGGTGAACATCAGAACTGGTCTTAAGTGTTAAATAGCAAATGTCTTTATTTCAATGAGACAAAACTCAGAGCAGTAATATCTTTATTCAGGAATGTTAACTGTCAGTAACTAAATGTATATATTGCAATTAATTAAAAATACATAGTGATAATTTCAGATTCATTAAAAAGTTCATCTTTGTAATACTGCATATCCTTTACCATGACTGAGTAACTATATGAATTTCTGTAAAAGAATTATGTAGTAAGTAAGACAGCCTGACAGATTGCAATCCATGTTAAATATTCAGTTTTATTTTATTTTTATTCTGTTTCTAGGTTTTTATTACCTTCTTGAAGTTAAACCATACTTATGGGGGAGGAGACCGGCGTTTCTTGTTTATGCTGATACATCTCATGGTTATATGTGACTCTGACTGTAACATTTGCAAACTTTAAGAAAACTTCTGGAAATCCCCAATACATTATCAATACCATTCTATATGTGTGACAAACTGAAATGCTGCCAGCTCAGCTAGCTGGAATTTTGTAAATAATTACATGTCATTTGAAATATTAATATGATTTATATAGAAATGTGACGGGTTCAGGCACCTAGGCAGCAAGACATTTCACTATGGTATATTTGATTGTGAGACAGGACACATGGCTCAGCTGCACAGAGAGCTGCAGAAAATTCTGCAAAGCAAAAAGAGAGCAAGATATGCCATGCTCACCAATCATATAAACCAAATGCATGATGCAGCCAGAAGGCAGAATGTGTGTTGTGTGCTCATGAGTTAGTACATTATTATGGAACTACAACATGCAGAAAGAGGCTACAGCATGGGAGGGGAACCTGCTACTGTAGTCACATTTATGCTGTAGTATGTATTATTTAGGTAATGTTCCCAGGGGAAAGGGGGTAATGGTCCACACACCACACATGTGTAAGGTACTGCCCGTTGTGCACTGCATTTGTACTGCCACTGATATACCCTCTGGCCAGCCTGCTGCTGATGCCTGCCATATTGCCTGCTGTGTCATGTTCCCATGGGGACCATGGACATTGTTTTCCTACCTGCGACTTTGGTTCTTGAAGTTGTGGGCATGGCAACACATTCTTCTCTTTGCCTACAGGAAATTTGCAAACAGCCATATTTCTCTGCAGCTAACTGTCACTTCAGCCATGTGTCTCCAGTCAAATGTACCACAGGGAAATGTATTGCTGCCTAGGCGCCTGAACCCAAATGTGACACTGCCAGTTCAGCTGTCTGGAATTTTGTAAATAATCATATGTCATTTGTGAATATTAATATGATCCATAGGCTTGTCTTACAAATGTAAGAGAACTGTATGCTATGTGTATATTAAATTACTGATGCAGAAATGCGTGTTGAACTGTATTATGTACTGAGCTTCAAGAATGCAACCACAGTGTACCCTACTGGGAAAGAAGAGAAATGTGTATAGACTATGTACCTGTGGAAATGTATGTTTTAACAGAAGTTGGAACATACAGAGTTAACTTGCAAAACTTCCAGAAAATAAGTTCAAATTGTTTATGACTGTGCTATAAAAGTTAGTTAATGCAAAGAGGCAGGATGTCTAGAGCTAGTGGGTTTCATATTGTCTTAAAACAAAAATTACTAGGTTTCAAATGTAAAAGTGTTGAACTGTTTTATGACTTCCAGTTCTAGGCAAACTTCTGAGAGATATGTACCTCTGACACAGAGGTGCTAAATTCTAAGTTTCTGTTAGCCTGGGAACTGAAGGCAAGTGACAAAGAGTGATGTCATCCCAGCTAAACTAGCAGTAATGTGTATTAATTTAAGAACTATCTCAGAAAGTGAGTCTGTGCATTTTGTAATTGTCTTTGGATCTCACAACATCCTCTCATCAGCACTTGCCTTGCTAATAGTAAGTAACTAGATTACAGTGATTTCTCTTAGAGATAGATAGGAATATAGTAAGAGTAGTTTAGATGTTTTCTGTATTTATTTGAGGCTGTCCTGCAATGTCGTATTAAAATATTTCTTGGGATTCTGAACTCTGTAATCACTGTGCTGAGTTATTGAGCATTGTCTTGTTCTTTTATTATTTATTATTAAATATATGTAAAGCTTTTAATTGTGGCTGGTTTGTTTAGAGATATTTAAGCTCTTAGAGTACTTGCCTATGTATCTGGTGACACTGTACAGGCCACTCCTAAATAGCCTTGAAAGTATTGGTGACACTTACCATTTGGATAATAGTAACATTACACAGTAAGATTGGTCACCCTTTGGGAAGGGCCTTAAAGTAGCTGATAAGGGCTTCTGGTGGCAGTGCTAACTACCTTATGGTCTGGGCAGAAGGGGGCATAGCTAGTAAACCTGTGCCAGCTTTTTCCAGGTGTGTGTTTGTGTATAAATCAAATCTCAAAGTGTGTGTGTGTGTGTGTGTGTGTGTTTGTCAGCTACTTGGGCAGGGACACAAAGCACTGATTGGACAGAGAGAGTGCTAGGAGGACTTGGTTTGGAACCCTGGCTAAGGACTCAACTCTATAACTGTGCCAGTAGGGAGTCTTATTGGGGATCTGGAGAAAGAGGGAGAAACCAGCCCCAGACTGACTGTGATCTCTATGGGCTTTTAAGGGAAATTGTACTTTACTGTGTGTACTTATCATCCTCCCAATGTGTACATCCCTAGCTGGTGCTAGTGGTGAGGATGTAGGCTCCTTGATTACTGGGCCAGTGCAGGGGTGTCACATATTAATTTTTTGGCAGTGGTGGGATAGCCACATCACATATTAATTGGTTGATAGAGGTAAGTTAGCCACATCACATATTAATTGGCTTGTAGTGGTGTGGATATTGAATTCCTGTAACCTGTGTACAGTGGTCACTGAAGGTATCTGTACTCTCAGTCAGCCATGCAGTGAACATTCAGAGTTCATATCACTATTGTTTTATTTTTTCGTTAGCTTATTTAGTCAGGGAGAGCAGGCAAGCATGTCAGCAGAGTATGGCAAGCTGACAAGGAGCCATTTAGCTGAGATGTGCCAGGTAGGACTGGTGCATGCCAACCTGACTAAAGCAGACATGATTGCAGCTTTAGTCACAGCTGCATCAGAGAATAGCAACCAGGAGGACAAGCATACTGGCCATGGAGATGTACAACTCTCAGAAAATGGACAGCTCAACCTTTCCACAGAGGACTTAAATGTCCATCTGGAGTTAAAGAGACTTGAGTTGGAAGCCAATCATTTGGAAATAGAAGCAGCAGAGAGACTGAGACACCTGGAAGCTGCGGAGAAGGAGAGTCAGAGGCAACATGAAAAGGAGATGCTCACTCTTCACCAGAATCATGGAAGTAATGGGGAATAGAGTAACTGAACCCCAGAAGCAACAACAATCAGTAAATTCCTTCCACAATTTACAGAGGAGGATAATTTTAATAGTTTAATTCATATGTGTGAGAGGCTATGTAAACAATATAATGTTGACCAAGGGCTCTGGTTATGGTTCCCAACCCCCTTATGCCATGGTAAGGCTGTAACTGTTCTTTCCAAACTGTCTGATACTCACTGTTTAAATTATAATGTTGTAAAGAACTGTTTGCTAGAATGTTTTAACACCTGAAGCGTATAGAAAAAAGTTTTGTGAGCATAGATGCAAGGCAGATACATGTGTGTGTGAATATGTTGCTGAACTAAGCACTTTTTTTCATAGGTGGGTGAGTGAATGTCAGGTCACCACTTTTGAAGGGCTGGAAGACCTTTTGGTGAGGGAATAAGCCCTTAGCACTTTGCCTGAGGACATGAGAATCTGGTTAGCTGATAGACAATGCACTACTGTAGATGAGTTGGGGAAGAAGGGAGACCAATACCTAGCAAGTAGGGCATCATCACACAAGAAACAGACACCCAGTGCTGCTCATGGATCTAAGGAAACCCATGGTGGGCAGCCCAGACTGCCACTGGTCCAGGTACATGTTCAGGACCAAGGGTTAAATGTTTTAAATGCAACCAGTGGGGCCATGTAGCATATAGATGTCCATGGAGGCAAGGTGGGGAAAGAAAGGTGGGAGAGCCAGTAAGTGGGAATGTCAAAATACCAATAGTAGGTTGTCTCGACACAACAAGGGTACCAAGCTACCACCCTGCAGATGTCCTGATAGGGAAAGATTTTGATAATGTAGTACCATGTGTGCATGCAGTTACACACAGTCAGGCTTGGAGACAAGCTGATGGGTCTGGTAGCCTGGGGAAGACACAGACAGACTGCACACTTGCAGCCATGACTGGTGAGACGGTAACTTTAGGGAGGGAGCTACCCTGTAGCAGTGAGACTGAAAGTGAGCCACAGCTGCTTGTGGGTGCTGATGTTCCCTTGGACAGAGTGACTGCAAGGGCAGAGGTGAGTAGTAGTAACCACACTGACAGTGCAGCACCACTGTTAGAGGATACCAGACTTCCTGTGGAAGGGGATCTGGGAAGGATTACAAAGAGAGAGTTGAGACAGGCTCAGCTCTCAGGCCCTACATTACAAGGCCTGAAAGAGGTAGCTAGTGAGGCACCTGATTCTCAAGGGAAAGGGGAATCTGTATACTAGGACAAAGGGTTACTGTATAGAAAATGGACCCCTGAGGGAGAGCTAGAGGGTGAGAGAATATATCAGTTGGTAGTGAACAGAGTCTACCATCTGGCACTTCTAGCCATAGCCCATGATATTCCCTTTGCAGGTCATATGGGCATAAAACCTACAAAGAGACACATTATGCAGAACCTTTACTGGCCTGGGATTTCCAGAGATGTAACAGGGTATTGCAGGACCTGTGAGCAGTGCCAAAAGGTAGGCAAGGCAGGATAAGTTCCTTCAATGCCTTTGTCTGTAATTCAGGAGTCATTTCAGAAGGTAGCTATGGATATTATGAGGCCTCTGAGTAGTTCAAGTTCCACCAGGAAAAAGTATATCCTAGTGATAGTAGATTATGCTACCAGATACCCTGAAGGAGTGGCTTTGTCCTCCATTGAGGAAGAAAAGGTGGCAAATGGTTTGTTTGAGTTTTTCAGCAGGGTAGGTTTCCCAAAAGAAATGCTGACTGACAGAGGTACCAATTTCATGTCAGACCTGCTGGCTTGTCTGTAGAAGTACTGTGGGGTGAAGCACCTAAAGACCCTCCCCCTACCGTCCCCAGACTAATGGTCTTTTTGAGAGGTTAAACTATACACTCAAGATGATGGTATGAGCATTTGCAGACCAGTTTAAGAGGGACTAGGACAAATATTTGCTCCATCTGTTGTTTGCTTACAGAGAGGTTCCCCAGGAATCCACAGGTTTTTCACCCTTTGAGTTGCTGTATGGGCATAGGGTGAGGGGACCACTAGATTTAATTCACAATGAGTGGGAGGGTGAGTGTGAATACTACACTAAGTCTGTTCTGGCATATGCCTAAATCTCAGGACAAGGCTCAGGGAACTCATGGGCTTGGCGTAGGAGAACCTGGCAGAAGCCCAACAGCAGATAAAGGTCTGGTATGACAGGAATGCCCGAACTAGAGTGTACGCTGTAGGGCAGCAGGTAATGGTTTTCATTCCTGTCAGATACAACAAGCTGCAGGCAGCCTTGGAGGGATCCTACAAGGTGGTAAGGAAGGTCAGTGATGTTAACTACATGGTGAAACTGCTAGGTATAAGGCAGGGGTACAAATTGTACCATGTTAACATGATGAGACCTTACCATGGTAGGGAGGCCATTGTGCTGATTATTTGCAGTGGATTGTAAGAGGAGTCTGAGAGGGATCTATGGCTACAAGGAGCCATCCAGGAAAATCCCAAATTGCTATGGTGGAGCATAGGGTTGCAGGCATATGATGGGATAGTGCAGCACGATACTGGAGTCAGCAATGCCAAGGCAGCTGGAATCTCGAGACAGGGAATGGGGTAAGGTATTCCCAGATAGGCTCAACCCTCTCAAGCAACATTTCTCAAGGGTCACTTGAAACACTAGCTTGAGTTCTCGTGGGGGGGGGGGGGAGTGTGACAAACCGAAATGCTGCCAGCTCAGCTAGCTGGAATTTTGTAAATAATTATATGTCCCTTGAAAATATTAATATGATTTATGCAGAAATGTGACACTGCCAGCCTAGCTATCTGGAATTTTGTAAATAATCGTATGTCATTTGTGAATATTAATATGATTGTCTTACAAATGAAGAAAACTATATGTTATGTGTATATTAAATTACTGATGGAGAAGTGTGTGTGTTGAACTGCATGATATGTACTGAGCTTCAAAAATGTAACCACAGTGTACCCTACTGGGAAAGAAGAGAAATGTGTATTGACTATGTACCTGTGGAAATGTATATTTTAACAGAAGTTGGAACATACAGAGTTAACTTGCAAAACTTCAAGAAAATAAGTTGAAATTGTTTACAACTGTACTACAAAAGTTAGTTAATGCAAAGAGACAGAATGTCTAAAGCTAGAGGGTTTCATATTGTCTTGAAACAGAAATAATTACTAGGTTTCAAATGTAAGTGTTGAACTGTTTTATGACTTCCAGTTCTAGGCAAAATTCTGAGAGATATGTACCTCTGACACAGAGGTGCTAAATTCTAAATTTCTGTTAGCCTGGGAACTGAAGGCAGGTGACAAAGAGTGATGTCATCCCAGCTAACACAGTAGTAATGTGTATTATTAATTTAAGAACTATCTCAGAGAGTGAGTCTGTGCATTTTGTAATTCTCTTTGGATCTGACAACATCCTCTCATCAGCATTTGCATTACTAGATTACAGTGATTTCTTTGAGAGATAGATAGGAATATAGTAAGATTAGTTTAGATGTTTTCTGTATTTATTTGAGACTGTCCTGCAATGTTGTTTTAAAATAGTTACATAGATTCTGAACTCTGTAGTCACTGTGCAGAGTTTTTGAGTATTGTCTT
>NC_056731.1:655452458-655637458 GCF_019279795.1 Protopterus annectens
GTATGATCTTGGAGTTAGTATATATAATCAACAAGGGGTTGTGGGTGTGTGCAGTTGATCTTGCCCCCTGCAGAAAACAATATTTTCTTTCATTTTTTGTTTTTTAGTTTTTGCGTGTGCCAAGATTCATTTTCAGCAGTTGGGTAGTAGCATGTCAATGTGCATAATGTCGATCATTTAGTGTTGACATTATCCACATCAATATTAGTGGCATTCAACAAATTTAAATAAATATACATACATGCATACATATATTCACACTTTATATAGTATTTAGTGCAGAAAAAAAGGAGTACTTGCTGTGTAATTGTGTTTTGGCTTCCTTGCCATGAACCTCTGAAATCTTGGTTCCAGCTGGTCCCCCCTTCACCTCTGTAGGGCATCCATAATATCTATGTCAATGAAGTCAGATGGCCCCATAACTCCAACCAGATTTAAGTCTTCTTCCATATATTGCCAGCAGCAACACCCTCTAGCTTTTGTAGATTTTATGCCTGTAGAAGATGAAGGAGAATTTTTGTCTCCTTCTCTGACCAGCCTGTGGCATGGCCCTGGGCTTTAACAGATTGCAACTTATCTCTGTCAGCTTCAAACAGGAATTTGGCTACAGAAAAGACGTTGCATTGACAAGACAATTTCCACATGTACTTGCATCATGATGCCATTAGGTTTAGGCTTAAACAGTATGTATGCATGTTCATGAACACCTTGCAGCTCATCCATTGCATAAGGAAATGAGCTACATCAATAAAAGCAGGTAACATATTAATGCTTTGATGTGATTCATAGAGCTAACGACAGCAATGCTTAATTTGCTAAGAACTTCTTAAAATGATCAGCATCAAGAAGTGCAACTGAGTATTTAAGATCAATGGGTTAAAAACAACAAATAATAAACACAATACAAACTGGATCTCAATACCAGAAATAAAAAAAAACTCACTTATTTTAATTCAAATACAAATAGTGGTTATTTTGGGTATAATCTCTTTTTCAATGCATGTAAAACACAGCACAGTTCAAATACAGAGTTTTTAAATACAGCACATGATCCCATCGCCCAATAAGGGCTCAGCTTGTTTTACAGAGAACCTTAAGTTTAAAGACACAGCAGCACATATAAAAAAGTACATTCAAAAGCAACTTTAGAAGCACAACAAATACAGCCAGTCAATAACAACATACCCATAGCAACACCCGATACTTGATGGTACAGCTGCTCTTCAAATAGGAGAACATTATTTGTTAGTACAACTTCTAAGAGAGCACATATCATTTCTATTTTCCCATTTGTGAATGCTGTGTTCTTAAATATTCTCTCACAGCCTATTCATTAGGGATGACAGTTAACAATGTATTCACATCCATTGTTACAAAAATAAACTGGGCAGAGTCATTCACAAAATACCACTGAGGTGAGAGGTGGTGGTGTTCTAAATGCCACGGAACTAACTGAATACTGGTGGATTTTAAAATTGCAAGCTGACCGTTCTCCTGGATTAAAAACTTCAGTTGGTATAAAAACTGTATTAAAACAAAAGCAAGTGATACTAAAGTGAATGTGGCTATTGACCTGTCTGTATTTGTTGTGCTTTTAAAGTTGCTTTTGAATGTACTGTTTATATATGTTGCTGTGTCTTCAAATTTTAGGTTCTTTATATAATAAGTTGAGTTCTTATTGGGTGACGGGATCATGTACTGTATTTAAAAGCTCTGTATTTGAACTGTGTTTTATATGCATTGAAGAAAGGATTATTCCCAAAAGCTCTGCTATTTGTATTTGGATTAAAATAAGTGACTTTTTTACAGTATTTCTGGTGCTGAGATCCAAAAGGGGCATTGCACTCAATAATGGCTCTTGTAAAGGAAGAATACAGGGATGTTGTCCCTGGATGAGATACCCTTACTAATGAAGTGGGCCATGTAAAAAGCTTTCCTTACAATGGAGACAACGTGGTGGTCAAAAGTCAGGTTTCTATCAACCTGGGTGCCCAAGTACCATATGACTTATTGCTTGCTTATAACATTGTTATTAATGTGATAATTTGTGAGGACATCACTCTCCTCAAAGGGGATGATGATGCATTTTTTGGCATTTAGCTTGAGGCCATATTTCTGGCACCAGTTATTTGTTAGGGTGTATGTATATATATATATATATATATATATATATATATATATATATATATATATATTAACTAAGATGTTAGAGTTAATTGTTAGATTAGAGAATTAGAATGAGAATTACAATTTTAAGGCAAATATTAGGCATTTATTACATTTATTTATTGTTCATTTGCACCTACAGTACAGCCAGGAGGTCGACTGTGGTCTTCCGCAGCAGCGAAACAGTTAACTATATTTTATATGTAGCCCCAAGACCATTCCTGTTCACTCAATGCGGCCCCAGCAAGCCAAAAGGTTGGACACCCCTGTTCTAGAGGATGAGCATGTTGAATCCACACTGACTTCAGAAACCTCTGAAACTTTCTCATATGAAGTTTAGCCAGAGGCAGCATCTGAATGGTGGATGCCATGAAACCCAGAACTCTCAGAAACTCCCTGATGGTAATGGAAGCCAGACGAAGAACAGTGTGAAAGAAAGAAAGAAAGAATGAAATGAGAGTTAAGGCCTGTGGAGGGAGCAATGATGCAAGCATTGGCACCATCTGAATCTTGCAACCCAGAAAAGAATGATCCTGAGAAGGAGTCGGAGAAGACTTGTTGAAATTTATAGTGAACCTCAGGCTCTGAAGAATGGATACAGCAAAATGAAGATTTTGCAAAAGGGTCTCTGGAGAGGACACCTGAATCATCAGGTCATTCAAGTAAAGAAATATTTGGATTCCTTGAAGTCTGTAAAAGGCAATCACAGGAGAAAGGCATTTAGTGAACACCCTTGGGGCAGTAGAAAGGCCAAAGGGCAAAGCACAGAACTGAAAATGCCCAGAAGCAACAGAGAAATACAAAAACATCCTGAAAAAAAGGATAGATCAGAATATGGAGATAAGCATCTTCAGAGACACCATATTGAGAGGAAACAGAAACTGAAGCGACAACATCTGAAAGGAAGGTATCTTTAGAAAATTGTTTAAATGAGAGGCCTAGAATAGGTCTCCAAGCGCCACCTTTTCTGGGCACTAGAAACAGCCAGGAGTAGAACCCTTTCCTCCTTTGTGACACAGGCGCCTCTTGAATAGTACCCTGAGACAAGAGATCTTGAAGAACCTCTGGTAAAAAGGGAAGAAGGTTCTGAGGAGGCTGAGTAATGCCCATAAACAGAGGACAGTATTTCTACATCATGAAGTACCCATGACAAATGATCGACAGAACCCAATAACCCTGAGTGATCTGCAGCCAAACTGGAAGAGAAAGAGGAATGTGACTGGAAATGGTCAGATAGTCACACAGCACCTGGGTTGTCCAGAAAGGAAGGCTTCAGAGTCCCTGAAAATTGAGAAGCCTTAGCAGGAGGTGTCCATTTACCACTCTTCTTACCTTTAGTAGTACGATGTGATTGCCTACAAATAAAGAAGGCTTAGCAGGGTAGTTTCTCTGAAATTTAGGCAAAGCAGAAACAAACACATGTTTAAGTTCCCATAAGGCTTTACCCTTATCCTGAAGGGATTTAAACATACCAGCAGCAACTTCCCCAAGCAAAAGTTTAAAATCCAGAGAAGCATCCATCAACTTAGCTTTAATATCATTAGGTAGAGGTTGAAGCCTAAGCCAAGAACACCTTCTTATAACTGAACCAAAAACAGCAGCCCTAGAAGAGGTATTCACTGCATCATAACTACATTTAATAGAGTGATGAATGATTTGAGAAAAAGTCCCTCAAAATCAGAAATAAGTTGACAGGCCTGAAAAAGAAAGCCAACACATACCTAGACATATGGGTCTGATAATTAATAACCCTAAAAACTAGGGTAGCAGAAGTGCAAACCGTTTTGCTTAGCCTGTACATAGTTCTGTTGTCCTGGTCAGAAGGCAATAGCTTGGGCAAAGGAAACAATTGAGATGGCTTATCAGAGGGTATGGACACTACCAAAGGGATAGCAGCAGGACATTTATCTAAAAAGGAACATTCCTCAGGAATCCTATAAAACCTATCAAATTTCCTGAGAGCAGAGGGGAGAGAATCCGGTGTCTGAGAGGCATTGGAGAAAGCATCCAGTAAAGCAGCCAAGACAGGAGGAATAGCCACAGGTTTAGGAGAGTCCAGCTGCAACAACTCATAGTACCTTTTAAGGATATCAGAGACCTGAGTACAATCCCACTTAAACAAAAAAAATCCATCATCCTAGATGCTATGTCCCCAAAGGAAATTTCCTTCAAAGGAACTTCAAGACTAATAGATTCCTCCTACTCTGACCCATAGTCCAAAGGAAAAGGAATTTAAGTAGAAAAGTTAGGGATTTATCAGCAGAATCCAAATCATTCTCAGAAGAATCCTTGTCTCTAGGCCTTTTAAGAGGAGTGGAGGACCAGGGAGGAGCAGGAACTGAAGCCCCATGAGGAGGCTTTCAGGACATTAAGGCAGAAAATAACCCCTGAGTAAAAACCTGCCACTCACTTTGTGGATCTCAAGAAGCAGAAGAAACATGTTTAATTTATTTTTAAGGGATCATCCTGAGAGGGCTGAGATCCAGGATAACAGTTGAGAACTGTAGCAGGAACTTCTTCCCCAACTAGAAACTGAGGAGTTCCCCTATTCCCCTCAGAAAAAATCAACAGTGGTTCCCTCTGAATGTCTTAGACAGACCCATGCAAAGCCTCTTCGGACATGTTGTCAGCCAGATCCTTACTGGCCTCCAACACAGATAGTGGCAGAGAAATCTGACAACACAGCCGGGTGAGACTCTGGGTTAGTAACAACTTCAGTAGGAACACCTGGCAGAGGCTGGACAGCTGAAGATTCTGTTTGTACCTTTTTTACCTTCTTCTTCTTCCCTAATGGCTGACCCTCAGAGCAGGAGATTCCTTCCATAGTATCTTTTGTGAATAACCTAAGGCACTGGCTCTTCAAGATCCAAGAAAAGGGAAGAAAGTCAACGCGAAAGGTTTGTGGAACAAAAGCCTGACAAATAGAACAAGACATATGGTCATGAGTAGTACCTAAGCAAAAAAGACACTTACAGTGGTGGTCTCTATGGGGAATCTGTCTCCCACACTGGCATTTACCCTTTCTGGATGACATTAACCTCAAGGAACACAAAAAAAAACAAGAAAAACAAAATCCCCAACAGGGCACTTATCTTGCAAAAACAACAAACCGGCATAGGAAGTCCCTGGAAAATAAAAATGTGTTTAACTGGCAGAAAATGGATGCAGGTAAACAGACCAGCGGTGTAAAAGATGCATTCAGACTGACAGCTAAGAAGTTTTTGGTGAGCCTGAATGCCACCTTTACGCCCTATGTTATGCAGTGTGTGCATGGTGATGTTTAGCATACCTTTTAAATTCATAAGTCTTTGGAAGACTGGCTGGACATTGGGCTTCTGCAACAAGGAATCCCTTATAGTTAGGAATACTGCAGCAGTGAATGTAAGGACGTCATAGTGTACTACAGTACAGCAGGATGGCAGTCAATGATGATGTCATTTCTCTTACTTTACAAAACAGTATTAAGACAGTGGCTTACAGTCACAAAGTGTGCACCCCCTAGTCCACAGAAGCTGGATAATTCCATAGGTGGCAACAAAGGTCTCACTCTCAGCAAAGTGAGGAAATGACATTTCAACAAGGTGGGGATATCATGAAGCTGTTTCTTGTGTCGAACCTTAACCCACTGATGACGAGACAGACCTTTCTGAGGAAACATTTCTTGCTATTACACCTGAACACAGGAGTGCCAATTGAAGACATCTTTTACAGTTAGCTTGGACATCAAGCTTTTAGGTACAAAATCATATACTTGTCACAGGTCACACTTACCTCATTGTTACATATATTCAGTTAGCTCCAGAGACATGCAAGACCTTATCTGTCTAGCAGCAGATGTGCTGTGATATAATTCAAGCTAAGGCAACTGCCTCTATGAATGAAACAGAGATGGCTAGAGTGCTACAGGTTGTAAGTGAGGAAATTCACCAGTGTGTAGGAATGGTGGAGACCAGGGATGGCCATGCTAATGTAGAGCATGGCTGTACACATGGCATCCATGTCAGCCTTTATCCTCACACTAGTAAGGAATTAGCAAGCACACACTGGCAACACAGCTGGACGTGGATGAAGAGAGTCTGTATATGTGGTGAATGAATAGGCTGGACACCATGAATGACCCAAGACCTACAGACATTCATGTGGATTTCCAAAAGAAGAAGGCAGTCAGGCCTCATCATACCTCCACAATATATGGTAGAAACTCTTACTCAAGGTCTAGGTTCAGAAGGATTAGTAGGTAAATAAAAAGGATCCCTTGCAACCAGTAGATACCATCACTAGACCAACTGAGCATCAAACTCACATGCTGACTTTTGCTCATGATCTGTGGGGCCATCAACAACACTATATTTGCAGACATTATGCATGATACTTTCCAAATGTAAATACAATTTTGAACATCAGTAATACAGAAGTTACCAGGAAGTTACTACTTTGGAAACATAAGCGTCCACAAGTCCACTTGTGTTTCACAGACGTTAAAGGAAGACTTGCTTGAGTAAATAGAGATGGCTAGACACATTAAAATGGATGAAGGAGATAACATTACAGAAAGTAAATAAAACCCAAAATATTAGTAGATTGTTAAAACAGATGAACACACTAATCAGGACAGAAATAAATAGGATATATTGCTGTACAGGCTAGACTAATAATGGATAAAGTGTTACCACAAAAACATACAGTAATAAATGAAAGGGAAGGAACAAGTAGAATACACATATAAATAAAACAATAAGACTGTGAACTTCATGCATAAAAAATTAAATGAGTTTAATAAGACACAAACGCATTTTCAAGTGTCAGTAACACAATCCCATAATTATTCACTTTTATACACAATCCAATTAAACAATTAAAAATTAACATAAAGTATGACAACTTAATGATTTAATAAGAATCTTCTGATAAAAGATGTATACAAAATATACATGAGCCATATTAATTAATTTTACACTTTTATTGTTTTAACATCAGTTTCAAGCTAAACTGAAAGTGACAAGCTTAGATGGAGTTTAGAGTTACAATCTTATAGATATCCAGGACTTAATAAAACTGTTAGCTTGAAGCCAATGTTAAAACAACACGGACTAAAGCATTTGAGATTAAGCTTTATAAAATGAATTGCCATGGTTCCTGTATTTTTATTGATGTCTGGACTTTATTCATTGCTTCTGTGTTAACAAGTATAATACCATCGTAGAAGCTTCCGACAGAGAAAAATATAAAGTGATTTAAGACGAGGCTCATTACTGTTAGAAGAAAATAGAAAAGGGAACAGATCATCCAAAAAAAATATTTAGAAATGTAGGCATAGTGAAAGCAGCACCTAGTATTAAAACAGACTAATCTTTATCATATACTATTTCCAATAATAAACTAACATATGCAGAAAAACTTAAATATAAACGAAAAGTACAAAATAAGCAAATCATTGATGACCCAGTTTTATAGAGTCTTGGGAAATAAAGTAAAAGGAATATAAACACCACCATACTCTGGTCACATTGCAAGTGCTGAGAAGAGCATACTTGGATAACATAATAGACTGAAACCATACTGATTTCATGAACTCCATTCATGCCCTGACTTAGGAATGGGCCAATTTTCATCCTGATATTAAAAACCCAAAACACTTGGAGAAATTAAACCTTGAGAAATGTTGCAGTTACATTTTCTACCTGAAAAAAAATAAAAGAGATAACAGGAATAAAAAGCAAGAAAAAAGATAAAATCAGTAGCAGTGACACATTTCATGATGGAAAACAACATGCATTTCCTTTAACAAGTAAACACAACTTCACTAACAGCAGTGAATTGCTCAGAGTATAGCCCTAAACGTTTTAACACCCCCCCTTCTTTACGGTTCATACAAACCCTGCACAGTATAACTTACACTTATGTCACTGACTATTGCACACTATACAAATGATGACAGCTAACACCATATGACCAGTACATTTGCTCATGATATCTGGAGAAATGTCTGGTCTACAATGTAAGTTGTCCATATACCACTCAGTATTATCTTTGTAACTTTACACTGTCACGTATTGAATGTAATGGCCCATAGCTTTGGATGAGTTGTTTCTGCTTTGCCTGTACAGCTGTGTTCCATACACGAGCCTGCCAGAGAGGTTGCCATGCTACTGCCATTGGCTGGTCAGTGGTGGGATAAATGATAGAGGAACTCCACTGTCACTATCAGTGACTGGATGTGGAGGTTGCTCACCAGACGGATATGTGATCTTCTTATGCAGAATGTAGCAGGCAATAGACATTTTGTATATAGTAGCAGATTTATACTGAAGGGCCCGTGACTCATTCAGGCAACAGAAACAGGCTCAGTCAATGACTGTCCGTGTCTGGGACAGGGTGGTATTAAAGTGCTCTTCAGCACCTCCCTGTGGGCTATGGACTGGAGTCATTAACCATGGTTCAAGTAGGTAAAATGTGTCACCCTCAACAAAACAGGAAGGAAGAACATAAAACATGGGGTGATTACTCAATATTACACATTCCACTATATAGACAGAGTAACATTAGAATAGCTGTCACTTACCATCTAAGTGACCATGAGGACTCCTCTCATGCAGGAAGAGGTGGTACAGCAAACTCCTGTGCCAAATGTAAGACTGTACCAAATGTAACTGTCAGGATGATGGACTTACATTTTTGTGAAACACCCCCATGCATGACACAGTATCTGGCAAGTGATAAAATTGTAGCTCTTCATTTTATAGTACCCGATCCAGATGAGGCCCTTATAGCAGCATGGGTGCAGTCTGTTGCACCAATCACCTCAGAAAAGCATGCCATTTTTTAGAAGGCATGCATGGTACTGGCTCAGTCCTGTGGTGACACTGGGTAATAGATATACTCATCCACATGTGCCAAGAGTATCCTCAAGGTAGAAGCCTATTGGATACCCAGCATGCCCCCAGTCTGTCTCTCAAAGGTCCCTGTGCAAGTATAGCAAAGGCCATACATACCTTGGTGTCCACAGGTGTAAGAAAGCCATGCATTCCCCCATTTCAAGTTTGTGAGCCATACAAACTCACCAATGCTCCTACAATATCCCTAGATACTCTAAACCAGGCATGGGCAAACTATGGCCCGTGGGCCACATGCGGCCCGTTAAACGTTTTGATTCGGCCCGCCAAACTTGAAAACATTTAATAAAATAACCTTGTTAATGTTTTATTTCCCCTGCAATTCTGATGTTTCCTCACTGGATGGCGCACTCTAGATATATTGGCTTTGTTGAGGTGAAGCGTAGGCCTATTACTCCACGTTTGCACTTTACCCTTTGACCCAATCGCCACAACAAAACTAACTCCAGACTTTGATGCGCTGGCTAAAAAAGGAGACCAACAACACTGCTCCCATTAAAATGTGTGTGTCTCTGTGATACGCACGTTGTTAAAATAAACAGTGCGCGCAGATCAAATATAACGCTTCACAGACTGACTTGCTGCAACTGTTTCGTCCTTGCACTGGTCGTTGTTGACTTTTGGCACCGGGGAAACAAATTGAATAAAAGGAACAGGACAAGTACATCTGCATCTCCTACCGTTTTTGAAAAAAAAGACAGTCAGGAGGAGAGTGATGGTGATATCCTGAAGGATAACAGAACTTTCAGTGCTTTAAAATAAAATGGTCATTTATTTGATTTTCAGTATTTAAAGACTCATTTTGAAGTCAGAGATTTTATTGTAATGCTTTTCTTCATTTTCATTGGAAATTAAAGCACGTGTTTTCTCCATATCCCAAGATGTGTATTTTTCCCCCAATGAGGTGATGTTTTCAAAGCATGCCATCTATCTGCTCCTGTTCCGGCCCCTTTGTCAAATGTTAGAACTCAATGTGGCCCATGAATCAAAAAGTTTGCCCACCCCTGCTAACCTATTCAGTAGGTCCTGTTCAGCAAAGTTCAGTTGAATTATTCTTTGCCTAAACCTAATTCTGCTGAGCCACTGAGCAGTACTTCACCCATTAGGCTTTGGTGCCTCTGAAACAAGCAACTAAAAACAGGAAATAGTAAGGCTTGCAGTGAAATGGATCACCTTTACAGATTGCAAAGTGGATAGAAAAGATGTGGATTCACTTTTTATAACCCCTCTTTCTGGGGAAGCAGTAATCATACCCTCACTCAGGAATGGAGTCTATTCCTGTTATTAATTGCAAAAGGTGGGAAAAGAGTCTCATTTACATGAAAAAGTTATAGATTTTTTATACATTTCTTACTTGCATTTTATTATTCCCTTATTTGAATAAGACATTGTCATCTTGTATCTGTTCTGCTTTGACATAGTTTGTGTCTCTGAATCATGCCTTGACTATGATTGTGTGTGACCCTCACACATAACTGCCGCATTTTAGAATAACTACTTTGAATACTACCCATGTTCTTGCAATATGTGTAATCTTATCTTATTTTATGACAAAGTTAAATTACTAAAAATAATTTTTGGATGGTGGGTAAAACTTCTTGTACCAAAGCCCCCTTTTTTATTATTTTCACTGTGAAGTCAATGCATCTTGGAGGTAGAAATCACTTACAGGTGTATAATACCTGCTCTGCTCCTTTCTTTCTGAGGTGCACCTATGTCTGACCATCCACAACCTGCTATAATGTAAGTACTCATGATCTTGCTTTAGTGAGTGATGAGCAGCAAAACACAGGCCAAAGCCATCTTGAGATTTTATGCTTCAGTACCTGTGACTTAAGCTTGTGAGAGCAAGTGAATGTAACCATTCAAAAGTAATTCTGAATGAGTTATACTTTGAAAGTATGGCACCAGAAAACAAAATCAACATTCTGGATTAATATCTGGCAACCCCAATTCAAATTTAAAGATTTTAATCCAAATGGTTACCACCTCCCCATTAGAGTTTTTTTTAAACTACCATTTATAGCACTGGTTCTCATCCAATTTTTCTTTTTTTTTCGCTGACAATTTTGAATGTGAGTTTTCTTTCCACATATTCACAGATTGCTACTAGGCTAATGACCTGGGGAGCCTTTCTAAGTCAAGCCGAGTTTTCCCAAAAGAATAATTCTGTCCGGTATCCCAATAGAACATTGAGAGCCAGGAATTTGTAAACTACCTCTGTTCAGATTGACATAGGTGCCAGGCTTGGGGTAAATTTCCTATTCACCATCTAGTGGTCTAGGTTGTGCTTAAAATTGGTAATAGACAAACTCAACTTCACATGGATGGGAAGCCTGTTCCATAGGAGGGGCAGTCTCTGGGACACATATCTGTCTCTTCAATTTATTTATTTTTTATAAGCCATCTCATTCCTTCTGGCTGCATCTTATCCAAAAAGCACTGCAAAGCATGATTCCTTTTTTCCATCCGTGTTTTGACATTGCTTCTTGAATGAAATGTTGTAGCATATTCTTGCATCTGTAAATACAGATGTTTTTTAGCATAATTTTGTATCTGTAAATATGTTTTGTTAATTCCTTATGTGATCCTGCTCACCTGGTTGTGTCTGCAAATGTTCCATTGAGATCAACACACTACTCCAGTAAACAAATATAAATAAATAAATAAATAAGTAATGTGTAAATATATATATATGTATTTATATATATGTGTGTGTGTGTGTGTGTGTGTGTGTGTGTGTGTGTGTGTGTGTGTGTGTGTGTGTGTGTGTGTAAATGTGTAGGACTCCTTCCCTGATAGTCTGAAAATAGAGGCACTTAGGGAGAAGGATTTCCACAGAAGGATAAATTAGCAAATGGTTATTGATCTGTAATGTTAGTCTGAATACACATCTGATCTGGTCTTTTTACACAGAATACAAAGAATTTTAATCCTGATGAGGACTCTAGCCATGAATTTACAAATTGTCCATAATGGAGCCACACTGCACTCCCCTCCCCCCCAAAAAAGGTATAGATCATGGCAGGCACTTAATTGTACTATTACAACCATAGCGCCTCACCCCAACTATCCTATAAAATGTGTAAGGTATGAGCTGGTACTACAGTACATTATCTGTTTGGCCAAATTACATAGACTGACTTTCGATTACAGTGCTGCAGTGTAAAAAGTCTCTGTAGAACAGTCAGAAGAATTCACATACCAGGCAGTACTGTCACAAGCCTTTGTGCCATATATTGCAGCCAGTTTCAAAGATGTCTATTCATACCACTACTGTCATTCAGCACCAAGCGTCTGTGCCACATCACTGCAGCCAATCCCAGCAGTCCAACCACATCTGTGTCAGTGTTCAGCACCAAGCCTGTGTGCTACATCATGGAAACTTGTCTCACAAATCCATTTATACAAACAATTATATGTTGCACTAATAGGTCTCTGTGTCAAAACATGGAAGCTGGTCCATAAATTAACATTCATCCTCTGCACTCAGACAAACTTGGTCAGCAGATAGAGTATACTCTAACTCTCCACCCAGAGTAACAACATTAATGCATCTAATTCCACCACAAAGAGAGCCTCTTAATTCAAGGACTTTAAAAAGACAAAGCTGTTAAAATGATATGATGAGTGCTCAGCATTCAAATGCAGAATGCCTAGCCCCAAAGTAGCCTCAGCAGTCACCTACGCCACTGAATTTTACTCCATCCTTTAGCATAAAATCGAGCTGTCACAATCAGCACCAGATATATTGGGGAGCATAAAAAGGAACCATCTTGGTGGAATGCAACATTAATAAGCTGTATAATAAAAGAAAAAACTAATTAAAGCCTATAATAAATTAAACTCTACCCACATTAAAGACCATTAAATAGACCCCAAAAAGTAAAAGTACCAGGTGCCACGTCAGAAAGCAAAACAATAGTTTGAGGCATTCCTCGGGTCTCAGTACTGGTACCTGCTCTGTTCAATATCTATTGTTGGATCTCCAAACCACTAACCCAGACAAATCACGTACTGGATTTACCAGTGACTACAAGCTGGGTGTTGTCATTCAATTTAGCAGCTGATATCAGCAAGGGCTAAACCATACATATTAGGGCTGTATTAGGAAATTAGCTTTAGTTAAATGAAAAGAAGTGTAGCATTGTCATCTTTTTTAAGCAAAACATAACAGCATGATATGGTCACGAAAGATCAGGACATACTTATAATCAAATCCCTTTTAACTACCATACAGCAAATGTAGTCAAGAAATCCTTTCCAGCTCAGTTAATTAGTAAAGGTATCTCATCCAAGTCAAAATAAGTTATCGTTCATCTGTAGTCTACCCTGACCAGACAATTATAGAATATAAAGTTCCCTTTTGTATGCATCATTCAGACACATCATACAGCTAGAAAGACCCCAGAGATTTCTATAGAAAGATCAGACTAAAGTCCCTCACGTATTAAGACAGGCTTGAAATTCTATCCTTACACTCTGTCTTGTTTAGACTTCTGTGTGGTGATTTATGTGCTGCATTCTGCGTTATTAATAAGTCAAGCCTCCTTGATCTCATACAACTCCACAAAACAAATACTTCCACAAACACTCAGACTAAAGAATTGAATCTCCATGAAACAATGAAGTGAGACATGCTGGAGGGACAAATGTGTTACTCAGTGCTACCCCCATGTCTGGAATGTTACTTAAAAAAAAGGTGATACCCTCAACTGCTTTAAGGCAAACCTTGATGATTAGATAGGAACTCACAAATACATCTCCAGCCTAACTTGTTTTCCCTCCTGAATGCAAGAAGCATCCTATAAGGGTGGATTGCCAAGGACTAACCACCTTATATACTCAGAATTTGTAAATTTATAAATTTTTTCAGTCACCGGCAGTTCTGTTTTGTTTTTCTGTTCATTGTAATAGGATATGGTTAACTAGCCTATATCCTATTACTGTGCTGTCTAAGAGCCTGAGATTAGCTGTACAATGAAGTGTACTGAGTCGACAATGTTTTTTCATGTTACTATGAATACAGACTACTGAGAATTGTGCATCTAAGTGCTTGCTGCTGTTTGCTCTTAGCAACTAACCTCAGTGCTTTCGCAGCAATCTCTAGACAAGTAGTACAGGAGACTGCTGGGAATTGTAGAGATGTGAATCTTGAGTGACAACTTTCCTTTTGTGGGTATGTGCTTTATTTAATTATTATTCTGTTGTGGTAGAAAGCTAGATAAAACTGTGGGCATTGGTAATAATAGACACTGCTCATAGCAGAATATGCATGTTTTTTTTCATTTATTACACAGTAAATGATGTGGAGGTGGGGTCCTTGCTTACCACTCAACTTATTTGCTCAAGAATTGTGGACATAGCAAAAATAACGGGGCGGGACAAAATCAGGGATATATTTTTATATACTACTCTAATTCACCTAAAAAGCTTATAGAACAAAAGGTTTTACATTAACATGGATTATCTGAATAAGAGGCATGAAACTCTAATGGCTGCTATTATTGACTTGTCTATAATTCTCAGTGATTTACCAGAAAATCAGGAACAGGGCAAGTAAGATTCATAGACACTTGGTAAAATCAGTGACAGTTGAGAAGTATGGCTCCCAACAAGCTTAAATATAGTAACTCTGGCATCAAACAACAGTGGGGAAAAGAGCAAAATTCTAATCTCCACTACATAGTGACCTCTCTCTATTGGAACATGTTTTGATGAAGAAGAGATTCCAGTATGAATAACTCTTGATTTTGATAGTGGCAAGAATCAGACGAAACCCCCTTACCCCACTACCCCCTTACCCCACTATAACATGCTCTCCAGCACTTTGAAGACCAGAGGTACCATGATCTTGGTACATAATATCAAACAGAAAACACAGCAGCACAATGTTTTGTGGGAGAAGCAAGCCCCCTGCACTCTCTGTACTCCATCAACTTTAAATATACAGAATCCAAGATCACACAATGTTGGGGAAAAGTCCAAAATTTTAATCCCTACTACAGAATGAGCTCCTGCAATTAGAGCATAGATCAGTGAAACAGGGATCTGATCAAATAAGAAATCAAATCACTGCTTCAAACAAACATGCAACTGACACAACAAATGGAACCAATGTGCACACATGTACACAAGCACACACGCTATCTCTCAACATATGTATGTTTAAATGATCATATACAATAATAGATCAGAATAAATAAAATATATGGGTGTTTGCCATCACAATAGATGTTTGAGAAACTCAGAAGAAAGCCCATTTTTAGTAATCTGTAAGACAACTTGCCTGATGCTATCAAAACAAAAGCAGTCACAACTTCCAAGATGGCTGCACATTGAGTAAAAGCTTAACACTATCTCTCCCAGTGTGAAAACAGAAACTCAGCAGACAAGGTCAGTAGACCTTTGTGTTTATGGGTAAATTTCAGTAAGTGGCTAGTAAGTGTACTGCCTGGATGAAAGGAAAAAAGAAATACAGAGCACCTGGAAAAAAAATTAGCTACAAAAAGTGAGGAAGAAACACTGACTGGGGAAAGTTCTGTAGCTGTTCAGCAAACAACAATGCAACCTCCAGACACGACTTCCAGTAACCTACAGGAAGAATCAAGACAACTGTACACAGACCTAGTTAAAATAAATGAAACACTGATAGAGTATATCAATACAAACAAAAAAAGGCTGGAAAAAATGGAAGAAGCTTTAAACAGATATTACGATGAGGTGATAAAGCTGCAAAAATCAGAGATGGAAGTGAAGAAAAGGCTAGGTGAATATGAGACTCCTCAGGAAGAGATGCTTAAAAAATAACAGCGTTAGAGGACAGAGCGCATAGGGAAAACCTGAGATTTTCAGCTATACCAGAGAAGCTGGAAGGAACAGACTGCATTCATTTTATGAAAGTGCAAATAAGCAACTGCACAGGTATTCCACAGCAGGAGATTTTTAGTTGAAAGGGCACATCATGTGTATGCGCCAAACATGGCTATGAGGAAGCAATCTTGACCTATAGTAGTAAAGATGCAATCCTACCAGCAGAAGGAGTTGATTATGACAAACCTGTGGCGGAAGGACAAGATATTAAAAGTGGGATACAGCAGAGTTTGTGGAGAATGATTACTCATTGTACACCAGGCAGAAGATGAGTAAATTCATTCTGCTATACAGGGAATGTTGAGAAGCAAGTGTGAGATTCAAACTGTTGTACCCAGCTGTATTCAAGGTATTCTTTCCTGGAGGGACAGAATAATTTTTTGATAAAGTACATGTTAAGGAGGAAATGCAAATGTTTGTCCAACAAAAAGTGAGCTGGGAAACAGAAAGCCATTCTGCTTTTTGTTCTTCTGGTAATAAAGAGTACAGAGAGACTGTATCTGTGAAACCTTTTCCATTGTTTCAATGGAAAATGTTGGAGAGAAGGAATGGAGCATGACAGTTGACTAGAAGAATTGTGAGTACATTGGAAATGAAGCAAAGGCAGGATGTGAGAGATGGAGAGGAACATTAATAAAACCAGTAACTTTATGTAGGATTACAATTTAATAATTTTATTTGTGAAATATCACAGGACAAGAAAATCTGGAAATATCAGACTTTTTCAAAATCTGTTGGACTTGTGGGGGACTCTAAAGTATATGCCCTACTTTATGTCATTAATGTTCAGAAAATGCTTTGCAGAGGTGAAGAGGTGGAGAAGGTTAACTGTTAGTAAAGAAAATATTTTTTTCTTAATAGTGCTATTTTTGTGGTGTATGGTTTTCTTTGCATGCTATAAAGTAAAGTTTTCTCAGTTATTTTTATGTGTAATGGGGACTGTAAATAGGTGCTGCTGTCCCCCCCCCACTTTTTTTCTCCCTTCTCACTTTCTTCTTGTTCAGTTTTAAGAAATGTAGGCACTGAAATGAAAAAAAAAACCTGGTTAAAAGAGCATGACAATAGAAAAATTAATGTGTTTTTTCTCATCCTTGCATGAGAGAATGACTGGAGTAAGGACCTTAGATTGATTTAGTAACAAGTTTTAAGAGAAAGCAAGTCAATGAAAAAGAATATTGAATATTATAAGGATTTTTTCTAGCAAATGAAAGTATGCTTATTAGCAATTCTGTATCTGGCCCTCATGTCTCCATGAAAACAGTCTGATAAAGAGAAATTGACTATCTGGTTCTAGTGTCTCCATGGAGACAATCTGATAATGAGAAATTGGCTGTCTGGTTCTCATGTCTCCATGGAGACAATCTGGTAAAGAGAAATTGGTTACAGTCTGGTAGACAGTGATTTGTTAGGGGAAAAAAAGAAAAGAGAAACTGGCTAGGAGATAATGTTCTCTAAAAGCATTCAGGGGTTTTCCCAACTGGGAGAGCTATAAAGATAAGACAAAACCAGTTAGCACTTAGTAGAAGTACAGGCTGTACCATGCGTCTTAACATGGATAACCTTTCTTTTAAGTTAAGTAAAGTCTGTGAGAGTGGCTAACAGTTTGGGACATTTGTTCCTATTAGTAGAGTAAAACTTCAATATTTGAAGATGTACATAGTTTTGTGTGTTAGCTGGTATGGGTACTGAGTTTTTGTTTTTTGAGGGTTTTCAATAAAACAAAAAGTACAGACATAGGCTCAAATGGATATGACACGAAACAACTATACAAAAGTTCAACCTAGCAAACAGTGTATGCATGTAACACAAAAGCTAGAACTAAATATTTAACAAAAAAGCTGTTATTAATAAAAGGTAGGAATAATAACTTTTAATGCAACAATGCTTTCTGTAATGTATTTAAATGCCAGTGGTTTCACAGATAAATACAAAAAAGAAAGAATAGTGAACTATACTAAAAATGCAGAGTGCAAACAGCTATGTTACAGGAGACACACTTGGAAAGAACTGAACATTTGAATTTGATAAAGAAAGGTTTTCAGGATGGTTGTTCAGTGGACTATCTGGGACAAAGGAAAAGAGAAGTACTTATAATTGCAAGAGGAACTCCAATAGTACTAGAAGAGGATGAAAAAGATAATAGTGACAGATTTCTATTGCTAAGTGGCTACTGGGAAGGGAGGAGAATTATACTGGCATGTATTTATGTTCCATAAAGCTGCAGTAATGGAGCTTAAGAAAATTCTTGGAGAAATAATTAGTTTTCAGTAAGGAATATTACTTATAGGGGGGAACTGGAATTTGATTTGCAGCAGTGAAGATGTGTCTGGGAGTTCCAGAAGGGAAAGTATAACAAAGGAAGGTAGATTTTTGAAGAAATTTATAAAAATATGTCAAACCCAGAGCTGTTGGACATGCTACACTTAAAGAAATCCCAATCCCGCAGAGCCACACACTCCGGGGATCTAAACCTTGTCATCACAGTAAACAAAACATGCTGGAGGGATAGGTTCCTGACCCAGAGACTCCCCAGACTTTGGAATAGCCCATACATGTAAAGCAGAACACCTCTTTGGCCCTCTTCAAAAGGAACCTTGATGATTGGATGGGAGAAAGGAAATTCGCCCCAGGGATCACGTCATTCGCCCTGCTAGACAGGGGTCCAGGGAAGTAAATAGTGTGGGAAGAAATAGCCAGGGAATTGTTATGGCTAGGCTTCTATAGGCCCTAGGGCCAATAGCCTAGTACCAACCTATGAACCTATGGCATGAAAGATGTGAATTCAGTAATAGGAGTTCAGATTGAATTTACATATTATTCCCCGAGATATAAAAACTGGCCTAGGCTTGACAGAATTTGCATTTCACAGGAACATGTGCATTTAATTGAATGTCTTGATACGTACCCAATAACTATTTCAGATCATGCACCAATAATAACTAAAATAAAAATACAGGGTAATGAAGTAAAAATGAGAAACTGTTGTTTTCTCACCTATCTGTTGAAAAGAGTGGAATTTAAGGGATGGGTAGTGGAGATTACTCAGGAGGCATTCAAGAGGATAGAAATTACTTCTGATAATATAGCTAGTGAGGGGGATAAAATTAAGGTGGAGTTTGAAAATAGGGTGGAATTAAAAAAAGGGAGCTATGGTTAAGAAGTAACAATATGGTTAAGAAGTAACAAGAATTATTTAAAGGGACTGACAAATGTTAAAGTATTGCAGAAAAGAGGAATCTCACAGAACAAGTAGAGGATCAACTGCAGAATGCTAAGCAGAAAATAAGGGATTACCTCGATAATATACACCAGTTTAGAAAGATTGCTGTTAAGCAACTGTTTTTTGATATCAACACTAGAGCACAAACATTTTTAGCACAACAACTCAGGCAACAGAAAGTAGAAAAGGCTGTCGCCACGCTTAGGGAGCCTATAACAAGGAAGGTAACAAGAAATCCTGTAGAGGTATTAGAAATATTTTGGAAATTCTATGAAATTCTGTATAAAACAGAAAAATATGGAAATCAAATAAAGCTATACATGGAGATGTTTATGGAAGAATTAAATATGCCAAGTTAGAGGTAAATGAGGCTCAGTTACTAACAGTTAGACTAGGAGGAGATGAGATAAAAACTGTGATGTATAATCAATCTACAGGAAAGTCCTCTAGAATAGATGGTATTCCTGTGAAAGTATGGAAGCTAGGAGGGAAAAACTGATAAAAGATCTGGAAGGTTTTTGTTTAACAGTATTTTAAGAGGAGGAAAAGTACTAACATCCTGGAGGAAAGCAGTGGTAGCTGCAATACCTAAAGAGGGTAACGATCCATCAGAACCATCATCATACAGGCCCGTTTCAATATTAAACCATGATTTAAAGTGTTAATGTTTATAATGGCTAAAAGAATGACAAAAGTAATGCCAAGATTGATAGATGGATCAGTGTGGTTTTGTGGAGGGGAGGTAAACATTTGACAACATTAACAAAACATTGATGATCCAGAGGAAGCAGAATGTAAGAAAATACCATTGATGTTTGGTAAGTCTTGATGCAGAGAAAGCATTTGACAGAGTAAGCTGAGACTTTATGAGATGGGCAATGGAAGCATTTGCATTCCCTGAAAAAAATCATAAGGTTGATTATGAGGATATATGAGGGATCAGAGGCAAAAATTAAAGTGGGTGAGGTCCTCTCTGATAATTTCTGCTTGAGCATAGGAACTAGGCAAGGGTGTCCTCCTTCCCCTTTGTTATTTGCATTATATTTAGAACCACTGGCAAAGAAAATAAAGGGCTTTGAAATTCAAGGATATAATTGGTATGGTAGTCAAGAAATGATGGCTTTATTTGCAGATTATATTATTTTATACCTGACAAAACCAGAAAAAGACATTAAAGTGTTGTGGAACATTTTGAGACAGTTTCAAATATTTTTGAGCTACACAATTAATGTAGCTAAAACAAAGGCAATAGCAGTAAATTATGTACCCACATATGATTTGGTTCAGTAATATCCACATTTATGTGAACATGATAAAATGAAGTATTTAGACGTAGGGATTAAAAATTATTCTGGCGTGGCTGCTAAGGATATGTGGGAAGAGACTAAACAAAAGATAATACAAACAATGAGAAAATGGAAGCTTTGTAATATGGATATGGATAGTAAGACACAAGCAGTTAAAATGTTTTAGTCCCATTAGTCTTATATACAGGTCAGGCATATTTTTATCAACCAAAGGAGAAGTTGTGGATAGCAATTAATAAAGAGTTGAAAGACTTTATCTCTGAAGGGAAGACAGCAAGAGTCAAGTGGGATAAGTTGATTCTTCCAGTAGAACAGAGTGGATTGGGATTACCTGATTTGAAAGGGCATTTCAGAGCTACACAGTTAACTGGGATTTTGGATGCAGGCCTTTAAGGAGAATAATAATAATTATACAGAATATTATATCTATAAAGTAGCAGAAAGTACCTAAGAACTAAGCCAACACTGGAATGGAGAAAGGAGATTCTGCTGATAGGAATGACTGCAATTAGGGATACAGACAATAATCAAGAGGGGGGCTAGAATTTATTGGTGAAAACTGGCAGGAACCAAGGTAATCTTGGGAGCAAATAACTAGAGAGGGAAAGATGATGGAATGTGAAGACGTCATGAATTTATTTGGACTTCAGGTTAGAGACTGCCTTCCCTATCAAGGATTGATATCAGAGTATAGGCAAAGAGAAAGAAATGGGGGGGTCCTAAATGAAAGACCAGCACTAGTAGAGTTTTTAGTAGAATCTAGAACAGAAGCTGCCATTAAAAATGAATAATTAGTAGGGTATATAAAATATTGCATGGCAACTACAAGAATCAATCAGAGGAGGTTAGAATGGATTGGGAAGAGAGACTGGATATGCAATTCACAAAGAAACAATGGGAGGATATATGTATGTCTCCCAAATATGCAACAAATTCTAGAAGATTTAGGATTTTTGCTTGGAAATGTTTACATAGATATTTTTATACCCCAAGTAGACTGCAGAGAATTTTTCCTCAGGTAAACAGCAAATGCTGGGAGATGCGACTGGGAAGAAAGCGGTAATTGAGAACATATTTTCTGGGAGTGCGGTGAGTTGGTGAACTGTAAGGATTCCCTATGGGAGGCACTGTTGGAGATGCAGAGTGGGCAGATTGGTTTGACAAGGGAGATGATTTTTCTAAGCTATGATACAGAATCAGAATTGCCTAGACATGGTAAGGCCTTGCTGTATCTAATTATGGTGGCTGCCAAAAAAGCAATTACTAGAAAATGGAAATCAAAATCTAACCCACCTATAGTAGAATTAGTGAATATAGAGATAAACAACTGGGATCTTTAGAAAAGGGTAGGAACAAACTACATAGGAAAAAATGGGAATTGTGGGAACATACATACAGGGGAGGAATGAGGTTTAAAAGAAGGCAGGACTTAAATGAGTTATGTAATGTTTGACTGAAAATGATTGGGTAGATTATAAGTGATGTATAACATTTGCAACTGGGAGTGTGGCAGTATGGTTTGTGATGTAAAATGCTTGCAACTAGGATTGTGTCAGTGTGGTTTGTTTTCATTTATATAAATTTATGATTGCCTATGTCATAAGTGATGGTTTAATAAAGATATTTCTTGTTTAAAAAAAGGTCAGGAATTGAATCATTTATGTAATGTTGCTTAGGTTATATGATATATAGCAATATATGTGAAGTATAATGTTTGTAAACATGAACTTCTTAATACAGTTTGATTACTTTTATATAAATGTAAATTGCCTAGGTCAAAAGTGATAATTCAGTAAAGGTGATTAAAAAAAACAACAAAACAAAAGCAGTCACTGCCATTCCATGGCATACATAAATAAAGCCTGACTATATTGCAGGTGACCCAAGTTCATATAATGGCCCAGGTACCTTTAGGAGCTGTTCACCATTCTGGTAGGAAAGGAGGTGGTTCTAGCTTGCCACTTGGGTGATACCTATTGGGAGCACTATCTGTCTACCTTGTGAAACTTGAATCTATTGACCCCATGCTTCACTGTGAAAGTTTGCACTGTTCTCTGAGGGAGTACCATCAGAGGACAGCTGCTGCGGAGACTGGAAGAACCACAGGAGTGGAGGGGGTGTTTTGCCAGTGGAATGGTAGACTGCCTCACAGGACCAACAAAGCTGACCATTCCCTACCACCTGACTCTTGCCATGAGTTGATGAGCTCATGGAGGAATCCAAGGCAGGGACGAATAAACTGTATGACTCTTGCGTGTGACTGTTGAACTATTGGGCTGCAGGGCTGTTGTATGTGACTGTGGAACAACTGGACTAATTGGCTAAAGGAAGAGGAGACATCTCTCTCGGTCCTGTGGCAATTAGAAAAAACACAGAAGCAGTCAGAGAGGAGAAGGTTCTCTCTCACTCCATGCTCATCCCTGGATCCCTGGAGAAGAATCACCACACAGGCATGGAATGAGTAAAATGGTGATGCTAGCAAAATATGCCACCCCCTTCTTGGCTCTGAAGTGCAGAGCAATGAAGCCTAGGAAGCCCAGGTGATCTGGCAATGATTTTACTTTACATCTGTTTAAAAATGTCACAGTGCAAAAGATTGTCCCTGTTTTAATTAACATCAGCATAATACTAATGACTTTGTAGGCACAATGGTGTGTAAGATTACAGGAAGCAGACAGTATGTTTTACACAAGAAAAAACAGAAAAAAGTCCTGACAGTAAAAGGGGGGTTACTGGTTAATGTTAGAATAAGGGTTATTTATGAAGATAGACTGGGTAGCAGTCTAGGAGGAAGACACAACTATGCATGTTGACACTATCTACATTCAATTGACAGTCATCAAAATGCATGTAAATTGCAAACCATAGCCACAAATGTGCAAGCACATGCTCCCACATAAAGCAAAATGCATTCATTGCATACCATCCACCTCATACATGAAAAAAATGTACTAGCACTAAGTTAACCTTTTTTTTTACATGGGGAATCATCACCTTGCACACTCACTGCTACTAAATAAAGCTTTTTTGGTGAGGATATACCTTTTGCACACCTTACATCCCCACAAATTTACATGTTCTAACTCCAAGGTTGTAAAACAGCAGGGAAAGTACACATTCCCAATCACTACTGTATAGTGATCTTGCACTACGATGAAAAGGCACACTTCAGTAGAATGTGCCTTGCAAATCACTGCACAACTACATTTTTGATAATTTGTGCCTTTGACTGATCAGAAGATAGCTTAAACTGTTCAAATGAACTGTTCTCTTGATTACATACATACATACATACAAATGTTTCAAGCATGGGCATTAATGCCCTTCTAGCTTGCCAATATACCAAAACACTTGTTCCCATAATAAATGTCAAGGCTGTTCTTAAAAATATCTAAACTAGTACTTGCTTTAATGTAATTTGGTAGTCTGTTCCAAGCATCAGCTACTCTGTCAGAGAACTGATTAGTACACTTCTCATTCCTATATAATCTTCTACATAGGTTATCTGATGATTCTCTAGGACTTTTTGACAACCCCAAACATTCCCAGAGGTAGTTGTCCCTAAATGCCCTATATACCTGAATAAGATCGCCTCTTAAATATCTATAAGAGACGCTGTACAAGTTCAGATATTTTAGTCTTTCATAATAACTTAGATTTTCACATACATGGACGCAGTTGGTATATTTCTGCTGTACTCTTTCCAGTTTATTCATGCTTGTTTTCCTATAGGGTTTCCATATTGTTATTCCATACTCAAGTTTGTGTCTAATGTAACTAACAAACAATGACTTCATTATGTTTGATTTCCTAGACTTTATAAATCTTTTTATACAACCTATAGTTCTATAACTATCATTAGCCAATTGGTTGATATGATTAGAAAAACTCATAGCTGAATCTACCCATATACCCAGATTCTTAAATGAGTCTACAGTTTCAATCACTGCGTGCTGTATTAAATGTTCACCTTTTAGTTTATATCTCCCAAATCTCATATGCTTAGTTTTTGATGTATTTATCAACATATTATTCTCCTCTGCCCAAGTGGTCAATTTAGTCAAATTATTTTGCAGACATGCCTTATCTGTAACACTTTTAATCAGTTTACCCAATTTCAGGTTGTCAGCATGTAGACTGTAGAACACCTCAGATGAAAAAGTAAGGTCTAAAAGATACAATCTAAACAAGTAAGGGCCTAGGATAGAGCCCTGTGGGACACCTTGACTGTAACCAAGGATTTCAGCTGTCCAGTTGGTGTGTGATACTTGCCATGTCTTATTTGTAAGCCATGCAGCTATCCATCTTATCAACAGTACATCAATACCTAGTTGTACTAATTTATTGATCAGTGTTTTGTGTATGATCCTGTCAAATGCTGAAGTTAAATCTATATAAATCACATCACAGCACAATTTTTCATTCACAGCTGTTATTATACTGTTATAGAACATCATGTTACAGGTGGTAATAGATCTATTTTCAACATATGCATGCTGATATATGGTTTCAAGTCCCAACCTATCTAGTTCTGACTATAACTTATCCAGTATTACTGTCGCCATTATTTTCCACAACATGAAAGTAGACTTAAGGGTCTATAGGATTCAGGTTTGTCCTACTCTCCTTTCCCTTAAAGACCGGTTTAATAAGTGCATGTCTCCAGTCTTGAGGAATCTACCCATATTTATATGACCTAGTGAATAATAGATATAATGGTAGTGTAAGTTCTTGCTGAAGTGTTCTCAGGTCATTATTACTTATTCCAGCTCCTCCCTGCGCTTTGTTTGGATCCAGTTTGCACAGTTCTCTTTCAATATAATCTAATTTGATTCCAGTATCTGGGGTTACCTGGATGTCACTAGGACAACTTACCACCCCTTTTGTGGAGCCAAACTGTTTTGCATAAGATGTTGTTGATTGAATGAATAACACTTTTATGTATTGCACTACCTATAGTTGAAAACTTAAAAAAAAATCAAACCTAAATCAATATAACACTGAAAGTCAAAATAATTAAAAAAAATAAAAGCAAAAAGCATATTTTTTCAGGTAGACAAGCCTTGCTGCACCCTCCATGCCCAGTGCTACTTATATATACCAACTCTGAGATCACACAGCTGAGAGGAAAGGAAGTAATGTTAGCATTCTGTGATCATGTGACTATTCGTCAGCAGTGGTGGACGTACCAAACTGGTCCAACAAATCCATCTAGCCCCCAGGAACAATAAACCATGAACCATAAACCAACAAGTTGGAACAGTGCAAAAAAATCAATAAATATTGAGTATTTATGAAAAGATTGTTTTGGAAGATATATACAAACTTTATCATACGCAGGAAGGATGTCACTGAAACCTGACCAGAGAAGAAAGTATTTTATTACAAGAATTAAGGCAGGATTCTAATATACTGATCATGACACCAGATAAGGGGGTGGGATTATGTTATACAATGCTTGTGATTATTCTAATACTATGCAGAATATATTATTTGATGAGAAAACTTATAAATCAGTTTCTAAAAATGAAATTAATAAAGCTTATTCCAGAACTGATTCCTATTTTGAGGAATATGTGTTGAATTAAAGAATTAGTGTAGAGACTTAACCAGTTTCTTTATCAGAAATACCCCATTATACCTTCGTTTTTTTGAATTCCAAAGATACGCGAAAACATAGAGAAACCTCCCTTTAGACCCATTGTAGTGGTCAATGGGTCCAAAACTCATCCCCTTGCTGTATTTGTTGACTCTTGGGTTAAGCCTCTAGTTGAAAGTACTCCCCACCTAGTGAAGGATTCTTGGGATTTCTTTGGCCAGATTAAAAGTGAGTTATGGAACAATGATTTGAAGTTCCTAACTGTAGATATTAAAGACTTGTTCTCAGTGATTCCTAGGGAGGAGGGGTTGGCTTTATTTGAAGAGACCTTGTTTATGTGTTCAAGCCTTTCCCATGATCAGATCATTTTTATTTATGAATTAATGTCACTCATTTTTGAAAATAATTTTGTATTTTTCGAAGGTGAATATTTTCAACAAATCTAAGGAGTGGCAATGGGGCAGCTTGTGCCCCAGTATACACCAATGTTGTACTCTTAGGTTGGGAGAACAGGTTTCTGTTCAATTGCCCTTTTGGAAGAACATACAACTGTATACTATGTTTTTGGATGATTTGTTCTTTTTATAGAAGGGACCACAGGAAGAGATTCATGCATTTTGAGATACCTGAATGGTACAACCTTATATTTAGAATTTACTTATAACTTTAATGAATCCAGTATTAACTATTTGGATATTACTTTATCACACTTGAAGGGCGGAATTAAGTCAAACATCTACCGCAAAAAAAAACTTTTGTAATTCCTTCCTGCATTTTTACAGTAATTATCCCTTGGCACCAAAAAAGAGTTTAGTGAAAGGACAAGCCATCCAGGTGGCTAGGATGACCTCATGCTTTGAGCATGTGAGAAGTAAATTGGATACGGTGGTTAAATTGTTTTATGAAAGGGGTACCCAAAAAAATTGGTAGGTGAGATCTTGGAAGAGGTCTATAGTAAATGGGATGCTTTATAAACCCCTGTTGAGTATAGGTTTAAGTACCGACTTAGCTAATGGTAATAACAACCCTAAATTTGAGAAAGCTTGTGCCCTACAACACAGCCAGCTCTCTGGTAGAATTAAGAATGTACTTAGAAAAAAATGGAATATTTTCAGGGTAAATCAAGAAATATATGACACTTAGGCAATCAGCAGCATTTTATAAACAAAACTGGGGCAAACTTTAAGAAACTTTTGGAATTGAAGGTTGGATCCAAAAATGAACACGGGAATGGTACTAGACCTTGTAGCTGCTGTAATCAGTGTCAGTACATCAGTAAGTAAAGGCAGGTTGCACTGAGAAACAGCATGGGGACTAGAATTACTTTTCAGCATGGGAATTGTGGCACTAAACAGGTGGTAGATTTAACTTTGTGTGAAATGTGTGAACATTTTTATGTGGGAAAGACAGAACGTGCACTAAGGGTTAATATATATATATATATATATATATATATATATATATATATATATATATATATATATATATATATATATATATATATATATATATATATATGTATGGATATATATATATATATATATATATATATATATATATATATATATATTCAGGCCATACAGTATACTCACTCTAGGGATGATATGGATTTGATTATCAATATTCTAATTTTGGTATTAGAACACAATGCTTTCAGTTTTCAAGGTCAATGGTATACTTATGCTGACCTATTCATGGGTTATTTTGAGATTAAATACATCTATCAGACTGATTTCCCATTTAAAGAACAGCTTATGATGTGGAGGAGATACCTAGATGATTGTTGGGTGGTTTGGAATGGTTCTGAGGGGGAATGGAAAGATTTTGTCCAGTATTTAAATAGTAATGTCTTTGGGATAAAGTTCACCGGTAACATACATTTGTTTACGGTTGATTTTCTGGATGTGCATGTCACTAAGACATTGGATGGCACAATAGCCACCACTGTACACAGAAAACCCTTTTCAAAGAATTCTTTATTACTGGCCAACAGTTGTCATCCACCCCATATTATTAATAACATACCCAAAGCCCAATTCCAACGCATTAGGAGAATTTGTTCATCTAATGAGGAATATGATACACAAGCAGCAGTTCTCAAACAGAGGTTCATGGATCGTGGTTATTCAGAACCTAAGTTGAATATAGCCTATTCTGCTGGTCGGAAGTTGAATAGAACACAGCTATTAGAATCAAAAACTGTAGAGAAAGCTATTGATGCCTCAAGAGTGAGATTTATTACCAGCTATGGGACTAATACTTTTAAGATCAAGGACATCATCAATAAATATTCAGATTTATTACCTGATAAATGTAGTTTAAAACATTGGGCCAATGTTTAAGTTCCTTATTTAGAACATAAATTTTTTTGTGGTAATTGCAAATACTGCAAACTAGTGTCTAGGACTTCATCATTTACATCTATAAACACTAGTAAGGTCTATGATATCAGACATCATATTAAATGTAGCAGTACTTGGTTGGTGTATATGGCTGTCTGTAAATGTGGTGCTTTTATGTATTTACTGTGGATGTATGTATATATTGTAATTCTTTATGTTAGAGATTTATTTATATATATATTGATTTAGTGTAGTACTAGGTTTCTAGAATATGACACTGTCAGTTTGAGAAAATGTTATATGCATCATATTTTATTATATGCATGTGATTATGTGGTATACCACTAGGGGGCATGTTGAAATTTGATCATATAAAAGGATGCAACATGTTGATTCTGTACTCACTGATTTGGGGATGTGCTACATTCAATAAACTAGCTTACTTCTAGCTGCTCGTGTCTCCTGTTTGTGCTGGAACTATTGTTGGAGGTTATATATATATATATATATATATATATGTATGTATATATATATATATATATATATGTATGTATATATATATATATATATATATATATATATATATATATATATATATATATATATATGTATATATATATATATATATATATATATATATATATATATATATATATATATATATATATATATATATATATATATATATATATATATATATATATATATATATATATATATATGTATATATATATATATATATATATATATATATATATATATATATATATATATATATATATGTATGTATATATATATATATATATATATATATATATATATATAAACATACCTATGAGATTCAAAATCAAAACAGAGAATAATGCTTTATACAAGCAGTCAGTTGGATGTGAAGGATTTATGAAGTTTACTTTTGGTATCTTAGAAACGATTAGAATCGAGCAGAGGGGGGTAATGAAACATTTATTGAGAAAAAGGGAAACTCACTGGCAACTGCATTAAGCAGCTATGTTCCCACCAGGTTTAAATGATATGGTGTCAGTTTCCTCTGTTTTAATAGAAAGGGCTGAAAGAATTTAAAGTACAATATATATATATATATATATATATATATATATATATATATATATATATATTTTTTTTTTTATATATTTTTTAAATTATTTATTATGTATTTATTTTTCAATGTGACATGCAATTTATGCATTTTTTATTGAATGTATTTTATTAAGGGGTGGTACAGTGTTAGGTAGTCCAAATTGTTTTTATTTGCTGATTGGATTATTTATAAATTGACTAACCTGTCATGGGAATGGGAGTGCTATTTAAATTTATCCTTGTAGGTACTTGTTTGTATTCTGATGAAGTTTTTTTCCATCCTATGCCCTTTTCAGTGTGTTTTTTGTTCTGATTTATTGGATTTTCACACTGTTCCAGATTGCTGTTTTATGTTTTGTGGTTTATTATCCATTCAGTCACAAACCAGTTTGAAGTTAGAAAACAAAACATAGTTCACATTTTCAAAACGGCCAATTACATTTTACTGTGAAACTGAGGTATGGTGCTGCTTAATGCTATGCATTTCCATATGAGATAGTATATATAGTTTTAAAAATATTACAGAAAAAGTCTCACTACAACTGACTTTTCAGTAATATACTTTAGTCGTCAAATAATATAACTCCTCATTTCTCCTCTCCAGATAACTAGCTCATGCTCTTTCCCTCCACAATCTACAGTTAACTCTGAAGACAATTGACTACTTGTAGCCCCTAATTTCTGTATAGTACTCTGTGGTCTCTTTTTTCTTTCCCTTGCTTCCCTATAATCTCTCTCTGTTAACTTGCCTGATTGTTTTCTTTTTTATTTGCTCTCTACTTGATCTGGTCCAACCCATTCCAATCGCCCACACTATGCTCAGGCTCACTCCACTCCCCTACCCTACCCCCATTCCCGACCACCTCTGACCTCACTAGATTTATACTTTACCATATCCTTCCCCTCCCCTCTAAACCCCTTCCCTTACTGCCACTCCTATACTCTCTACTATCCCCCTCCCATTCCCATCTGACCTCCTACCAATATACCATTCATACCTACCTCCTATTCAATTTTCTCTCCTGGCCCCCCCTTTCACTCCACACCCTAATTCCTCCACAATTTTTCCTCACTCCTCTCATCTTCTTTAACCTTACAGTTCACATGCCCCACACCTAATTTCTCCATAGTTCCTCCCTCCTCTCATACATTACTAACCTTACATTTCTCTTAACTTCCCACTCCCTTCATACTCACTACCACACACTATCTAACTCTACAACAAGATTATACTATCTGTCCACTGTACATCTATTCTACTTCTCCTTTATCACCTCACCTCTTACAATGCTCAATTAAAACCACTTCACCCATCTCCTACCTCTGTCAGCTCTGATGAATTCGCACTATTTCTTCATGCAATCACAATTTTCCCCTATATCTTTCCTATAACTTCTTGCTCCCCAAAATCAAAATATCACTTTCGCACATTACCACCCCTAAGGCTAAAACAAAATATCTATACCATTATCCCTTGACACCTTACTCCAATTTTACAGTCAATGCCTTACTCCTGTTAGGGGACATTCATCCCAACTTAAGGTCATGCTCTCGCCCCCTTCAGTAATAACACTACCATTAATCCCACCACTACTCATCCCATCCCTCCTAAGAAACACATCACTCTTCTCCATGAATATCAGGAGCATACTAAATAAAGTTAGTGATTTCCATGCCTGGAGGTCTAACAATACCCCAGACATCCTTACACTCTCCAAAACATGGCTGAAACCTCAGATCTTAGAGAAGGACTTTCTCCTTCCAGGGTACAACATCCTACGACTAGAGCATCCTAAGAAAAAAGGTGGAGGAGATGCCATTGTATACTCTAACCATCTCACTGACTACCAACTGTAAAATTAATGACCACAACACAATAACTGTAGCAGCTATCTATATACCTCCCAGTGATAACCTCTCTTTACTAGAATATATTCTCTCCTGGCTTTCTCAACACATAACTAATGAAACCATTCTCCTGGGTGACATCAACATAAACAGGCTATCCCTCTCCCAGGATAGACCTAGCTCATGTATTAAAATTTGCACAGCTTCTCCTAACTAATCTCTATCCCTACCCATACTAATAAACCATCCAACTCCAGTACTCTTATTGACTGGATACTAGTCTTAGATCCTCACAAATATCACTACCCAAAAACACTACCAGACACACTAAGTGACCATTCCCCAATTAATATTCTAAGATTTTCCCCACACTACATCAGACCACATAAAGACATTGAATGCCGTAAACTCATTAACTTCCATCCTGATACTTTTAACAACCTCCTCTCAGCTATGAATTTGGTCCTTCCTAACTCATCTACCACTGAATGAGGCAGTACTAAAATTAAACTCAATATTCTTAAACATGCTCAAGTCTCTTGCCCCCTTATGCACTATAAGAGTCAATTCTATTATATCCCCCTGGCTTCCTCATTCTACTCGCATCCTCATGCAAACTAGAGATAAGGCATGGAAAATCTGGTCTAAAACTAAGCTTCCTATCCACTTACAAAAATACAAAGAGCTCCATAACCTTACCAAAAAATACATTAACAAAGACAAGAGGAATTTCTTTAATAACCCTCCAACCTCACACATAGCCAACCCAAAGAAATTCTGGCACTCCATTAACCAGATACTGCATCCAGGCAATCCCTCATCTCCTGCCCCTGACCTAACAATACTCCCAAAGAAACAGCATCCATCTTTAACACCTACTTCATTAACTCTATCAGTAAAATGATTAATTCCACCAGCTCCGACACCCATGCTGTCAACCACTCAGACCTCCCCACATCCTCTAAATCCACAAATCAAATTATTTCTCTCTTAAACCAGTATCTATCAGCTACATAAAACCCTTAAGACTCAAACTTAAACCCTACTCCCCTCAGTTGATAATTTACCTCCACTCTTCCTACAGAAGGCAGCAAACTCTCTTGCCATTCCTGTCTCCATAATTATCAATTGTGCTATCATTGAATCCAAAGTTCCCTCAATCTGGTAACATTTCTTTTCCTTATCCATACACAAAGGAGACAATTCCACAGATCTTTCCATCTTCAGGCCAACATCAAATTTTTCACCTCTCTTTAAAATATTAGAGAAATGTGTGCACAAACAAATCCTAGATTACCTATTACAATAAAATCTTCTCACCCCAACACAACATGGCTTTCACCCAAAACATAACACATCCACTGCCCTTATATCCTTAATCAATACCATCTCCCTGGCTAGAGATAGTAACAAACGAGGGTCTTGCCTATTCCTTGATCTCTCTAAAGCATTTGACACAGTCTCCCACCCCCTGTTGTTGGCCAAACTCTTTGATCTTAATTTTTCCACTTCAGCTATATCCTGGTTTTCTAGTTATCTCAGTGACCAACAGCAATCTATAGAATGACTCTCTACATTATCCCCTGCTCTTCCTATCAAGATGGGTGTTCCCCAAGGATCCATTCTAGGTCCTTTACTCTTTAACATCTTTACTAACCTGCTCTATTCTTCCTGCCTGCAATCATCACTTGTGCAATATGCAAATGACTCTACAGTGATCACCATTGCTGATACCCTCTCTGACCTAAACAGCATTACCCAAAAATCCTTCATATCCTTTGAAAACTGGCTTTCAATTATTCAGTTAATCCTAAACCCAAAAAAAAAGACTAAACTCTTGCTTTTTCTACCAAAACCCACTATCACTGTGAATCTACTTAATCTCTCTCTCTCTTCTCTCAACAACACTCCCATCACTGTTCAGTCCAGCACTAAACATCTTAAAGTCATAATAGATGACCAGCTCAAATTTCACCTCCATGTTCACAACTGCATTAAAAAACAAAAACTTGTTTTCTTTGCAGAAATAAAATAAAAACATCCTAACAAAGCCAGAATCTCCCTCTCCCATGCCTATCTTCTCCCTAGCCTATTATATGGCTCAGAAATCCTCACCTATCTTCAGAGCTCTCTCATTACAAAATTAGAAACTACTTACAATAAATTTGCCAGATTTGTGGCAAATCAAACCTATACATTTCACCATTGTCTCTCTCTCTCTCAACAGCTTAAATTGCATAGAAGTTCCCCACTAACTACTTTTCTCACAGCTTCTGTTCATTCATTCCATCATATACCTGCCTTCCTTCTGTCCCAACATCTCCTCACTTGTCTCCCTATACACCCCTCCCAGAACTCTCTGAAGCATTGATCAAAATCTACTTCAAATCTACAAACCAAAAAGCAAAATAGGACAAAACCTTTATAGCTACACCCCTGCCCTCTCTTGTTACAAACTCCCCATGAATATTAGAAGTATTAAACAACTGCTACCAAAAACTTCCTAAGAATCACGTGGACCTGCTACTGCAGCCAACCTCCTTAACTATCTACCCTTATCTCCTCAGCATTACACCTCCCATTTATTTCTCTTAAATTTCGTATTCTGCAATGCTGTCTTCTAAATACCTTAAACTAAATTTCTACTCTATGTTTATGACTAAAACTATTTGTAAACTAAATAACCAGTTGCTATATACTTACCAAGATTCTTTCATATTCTACCCTACTACATAGTGACTTCCTTAATGTTGGTATTCCTGACAAGAATTATATAATTTTGTATATAGCCTTGGTGCCTCTACAATATTAATAGGAGACTTTGTTCTGACTTTGTAATACTGTACTGTACTTTGCAGTACATGTAAGCTGTGGACCTAACACTATTAATTATCAACTGCAAACTACCTTTTTAATACTGTACTATACTTTCCATATGTGTTAACTGTGGAGCATATGTTTTTAAAAAAAGTTACATATAAATGGCTCCTTTCACTTTAAAGACATTAGATGGGAAACAAACTCTTTGATGTATAAATCTCTGTAACCTACTCTCTCACACAACAGTATTAGTTTACTGATGAAGCTAAAGCTTCTTTTTAACTTTTTCAAAAAGTGCTGTTGTAATAATATACTGTACATGGCATAGTACAGTTCTCTTTAAACTACTTTATGGTAATTTTGTGAAACTCACAGATGCAAATGACAATGTAATGTAATCTGTTGAGGAAATACTTTTCTACATCAAAAGCCTTTAATAACTACCTTACAATAAAATATGTATACTACAATAATAAATTAGCAGGAGCTTAAACCTTTTTTTTGCAATAAACAGTCTTACAGTACAAGGATAGCACAACCCAGAATTTCAAATACCTTGTAAGGTTTCTGCTGCTACCTGGAGTACGATCAGACCACTTAGACCTTAAAGTCTTACTTGCTTTTATCTTTATAGATTTGACATCTTAGCTTGCTTTATTTTAGCCTTTTCAACCCTCCTAATCTGCTTTCACCCATTCTTTTCTTAAGCTGCTCTCTATTTTACACTGTTCCTCTTCTTTCTCCCTATCCCGGACAAGTATACTGAAAGGCACTCATTCCAACTTATCTGGTCAGTAGTATGTGTGAAAATTAAAAACTTCTTAATATGTATATTTATATCACATCCACAACTGAATGCAGTACCACATTCACAATACTCCATTAACATATTGTAGCTTAATAATATAAATTTAGTAACACATTTATATCACATCCATAACTGAATTCATTGCCACATTTACAGTACTCCATTAACATAAACTCTATAATGCCTCCAATTTAGCAACAGCAGCTCAGATCAGTGAGAAAAGAAAATGCTGTTAAAAGCTGTTTATAATATAAGTAAATAAAATCATATATACATTTACTCAATTTGCTGTGCATTTTCAAGCTTCTGCCTTGTGCCAAAACTCAGTTATAACTCATTAAACTCTTCTAGAATGTTCAGTACTTATGACACAAACACAACAATCTTCTGTGACATCCTCACATGCTGACATCAGCATTGATGCAAGCCCTGCCCCAACTTATGAATATGAAACAACCCTGAGCACCTTTGACAGATTTGCCAAAGTGCTATGATCTCCTTACTAAAAAACAATTATCTTAATCATATAAACTGTGACCACCACTGCATCCATTCTACACGCTCTTGCTTCTCATTTTAGAGAAGAATTAAATATTTTTGACAGTGTTTTTAGAAATGTCAGCATTATAGCTGTACTTCTGGAGGAAAAGTTCTACTGCAATTGGTGCACATTCAGAAAACAAGAGAGAGAGAACTGCAGTGATATTAGTATAAAAGGTTGCAAGGAACAGTATTTAGGTCTCTATAACAACTTCTAAAGAAATTAGTTGTGTATTTAATTTAAAAGGTTATACTTAAAAAAGTCCTCTGTTCATTTAATTTTAGTTCTGATGTTGTCATTTTCATTCATTCCTTAACTGTTGGGTTCAGAGCCGACCCTCAGATCTGACTCGGCCACTTCTTCCAGCCGATGAAACACTGAAATTCTCGAGCTCCTCCTTTACCCATAATTCCCTAGTCCCTTAATATAAAGGCAAAAATAAGCTAACCACACTGCTAAAGGAGACTCACAAGCAAAACAACCAAGCTGAGAAAATTAATTGTGAGTCAACCAACACTGTCACCTAATATACCTCAGATCTCGTTTGCTGCCTTACTGTACGGATGTGGTTACTACATACTCTAGAGCATTAACGATTAATCTTGTGAGTTAGAACTTTATTATCTTTATATCTTTAAAGCCTTTATAACTTTCTAATTTGTATAACTTTATAATCTTTCCAAAGCTATCCTCCCTTTAATTTTCATTTTTTTTTCTTTTTATTCGTGTATTTCTTGGTTACCGTTGCTGGTATCCTCTTTTTATCATATTTAGTACTTCTTAATTATCTTAGTTGATATTTCCCTTTCCATTTCTTGATTTAAAAAAATTACTATTAGTCTTCTATTTCTTTACTGTTTGAAAGAATGTCGGAGAAACCTTCTGGCTTCAAGAAGTGTATAGCCTGCAGCCACAGGATACTGTTATCTGACACACATTCAAAGTTGGTCTATTGTTTAGGCCCAGCACATCTTGATTCTGAGAGCCTTAATTGATAGAAAAAATAAGTTAGGTTTGAGAAGTATGCTCCCCTCTATGTCTGCTTCAGCATCATCTGGGGCTCAACCCCCAAAAAAAACTGACAAGAAGGGAGATTTCCCCTCATAATGTATCTAGGAAATGTTCCCTGGATCTGGCATCTTCTTTGGGTCTGGTATCCAAATCTCCTAGTTAAGTATCAAAAGTGTTGGACCTGACTTCTTTGGATCCAAAATTTCAACCAGAAATATCACTTCAGATCCAATCTCTCCAACTGGTCCCAGATCCTGTTTCCTCTCAGCTCCCTTCTCCCTTTTTGGAATGGTCACCCAGATATCAGCCACTCCCGACCATCTTCAACAGAATCTTCTGTAAGATCTTTCAAGATTCTGACCAAAGCCAATGTGGATAGGATAATGTGGAAGTTCCTCTCAATGCAGATTCAAATGGGTTTTTTTCCTGCTCCAACACCATTGGGTCTGGAGACCCTTATCAGTACTATCCCTTTACTGGCTCCTTCTCCAATTTGCCCACTAGTTTTGGAGCCGGTGGCTCCAAAGATTCTGAAGTTATCCGCATTGGATCTGAAGATACTAGTATCTTTGACTCCAGTGTTAGATCTGAGTGAACCAACATGGAGCACTTCAGAGCTGGATGACTCTCAGAGCTGTTTCTGCCCCTTGGAGCTTTGGCAATAGTTAGCTCTGCTCCAACTCCCTCCTCGAGTAGTGTTCCTTTGGGGTTGAGGGAACCTATGGTCAGTAAGCATATCTTCTCTAAACCGTCAGGCTCCTTCTCTCCAAGGCATGCTGCATTTGAGGTAGTGGAGAGAGCTTTCTGTGTTTCTAGAGTTTGGACTTCTCTTCCCTCTTCGGCTCTGACTACCCACCTCCATTCATCTCTGCATCTATAGCCTCAACCAATTGTGCCACTGGGATGGCCAGCCAAAATTAGTCACCAGAATACTCAGCAGGGTATACTAATTTCTTCTGATACTTCACCGGAGAATCCCATCAAAGAAGTTCACGCAAACAAAAAGTGTAGAAGGAGGCACTTGGACTCTCCACAAGAGTCTGTCACAGAAGATACTGACTTTGATGAGGGGAAAGGGTCCCCAAGATCATCATCTGATGATGTCTCATTTAGAGACATTGTATAATTCCTAAAGCAAAGAGGTGGAGCTGGCCCATCAACCTCCTGGGTGACTCTGACCGCTAATGAGCTCATTGGTTTGATCTCTTGATGGGTGTGGAAGGAACCTGGTTCCATTGAGCCTATTCCTAAGAGACCAGATAGGATCTTGGCACCACCTAAGGACAGAACATATTGGAGAAAGGGAATACCAGTTGATGGAATGTTTGTAGCAGCAGCCATGAAGAAGGAACTAGCAGAGCAAAATTCCTCTGTCCACTCCCCCTAACAGGGAGTCTAGGGCATTACACAAGTTCAGGAAAACAGTCTATGCTTCAGCGACCTACACCCTGTGGTCCCTGAAATATTTGGGGCACTTCACGGGACTTCAGAAGAATTTGATTAAGTAACTTGCCAAATCCTTCTCTGGGACCACATCCTCTGAGGCAGAGAACACTATTACCTCACAGTTGGCTACCCTCCAGTCCATTTCTAACTTGTCCATGAGGCTTATCTCCCATGCAGCTGAAGATACTCATGGGCAGTACGTTCATCCATTTCTATCAGAAGACATGCCTGGTGTGCTTACGTGACTTTGCATAACCCTTCAAATCTTCCTTTGTCAATACTCCCTTTGACAGAAGTTCATTATTTGACCCCAAAGTAAAAGACACACTCTCTAGGTGTGAGCAGGAAGGAAAAACCCCATCTGCTGTGGGAGTCTGTTTTTCAACCTCTCAAAGGACCATCTCTAGGAACTGATGAGATGGTTAGAAAATGTGTTTCAAGAAATCCCAGGGCCCCTTCCAAGATCCACATGGAGACAGTTCCCCAGAGACAGAGGGGTGAACTCTTATGGAAGACACTGCCCCAGTAGCAGAGGTGGTTCGCAAAACCAAGGATCCAGGAATACCTTCTCTGACAAGTCCTATCAGCACTCCTGAAAGAAGGCTCAACTTTCCATCTCTGGAGGCAGTCTGGGGTCATTTATCCCTGCACCACAGAACCTAGAAAGAGATTACAGAAGATTCATGGATGCAAAGCATAATATCCAGAGATCATATAATACCATTTTCCCATTCACCCCGTTAGTTTCGAAAAGTATCCCTGATGTTCCATCCAGTCAGAAGGAAGCAGCAGCACAAGAAATAAACAGGCTGCTAGAAAAACGAGTCATCCAAGAGGTCCCTCCAGACTAGAAAGAGTCCAGAACTTATTCAAGATTCTTTTTAGTGCCAAAAAAATAAAGGGGACTAGAGACCAATTTTTGGATCTTAGCAAATCTGAATCAGGATCAGCACAGTGGTGCAGAGGTTAGTGTTGTTACCTCACAGCAAGAGGTTCTCCAGTTTAATTCTCAGCTGAGGTACCTTCTGTGTGGAGTCTGCATGTCCTCCCTGCGTTCCTGTAGGTTTCCTCCAGGTTCTCCATTTTCCTCCTACATTCCAAAGACATGCGTCTGGAGTGTTTCACCCCGGGTCTTCACTGAAAATGGGCTCTGCCTCATTCGGACAGTCCTGATAAACAGAATGTTAAATAAATAAAAAATAAATAAGTTTGTTCAGTACACAAAGTTCCAGATGCTCACAGTTCAGTCCATTCTGCCATTCCTGCACAAGGATGATTAGATATGTTCGATAGATCTATAGGATGTGTACTATCACATCAAAATGAAGAAATAATCCAGAAGATATCTATGTTTCCAGCTGCAAGCCAGTCATTACCATTTTAGAGCTCTGCCCTTTGGTCTCACCACAACCCCCAGGGTGTTCAAGTGTATGTTAGTAGTAGCAGCTTACGTGAGACTGTGAGGATTCTGGGTGTTTTCATATTTGGATGAATTGCTCATAATCACTCCAACCAGGCATCATCTGATTCAAGATTGAGATTACATACTTCAGTTATCCTCTCACCTGGGGATTTTGGTCAATGACAAAAAATCTCACCTCGAACCAACACAAATACTAGAGTTCATTGGTGCCTTACTCGGTACAGTCACTTGCACAGCTTCTCTTCTTCTCTTCCAGAGGTCAATTTATTCACTTCCAGGTAAAAAAGATGATTCAGAATTCTTCCCTATCAGCTCGATTAATTCTCCAAGCTTTAGGGTCCATGTCAGCGGCAATCATTTTAGTTCTGTTGTCAAGGTACCACATGAGAATTCTACAGTGGACACTTGCAGGCCAGTGGTCCATCTTTCATCAACCACTATTGACTCAGGTGAAAATAGTGCAAGATTACAAGAATTATCTTTTATGGTGGACACACTCCAGTCAAGTTCAGGAAGGTCATCCCTTTGTTCTTCCACAACCCAAGGCAATAGTGATGCCTCCCAGATATGGTGGGAGTGCACTTCTTGTGAAGAGCAGTCCAAGGCACTTGGTCCCCCAGCACTAAATGTTCTGGAAACGTGAGCTGTCCTCCTAGCATTGCGGGCCTTTCAAGACACTCTTCCCACTGGGTCAGTTGCAATTCAGATAGACAATATATCAGTAGTCTGGTACACCAACAAACAAGGGGAAACGAAATCTTACCCCCTTTGTCGAGAAGCTATGAGAGTGTGGCAATGGGAGATCTCATCCAACCACTTTCAAGTAGCAACACACATCCCAGGGAAGTCCAAAGTTATTGTAGACAAACTGAGCAGGTTTATTCTGATGCCTCACGAGTGGACTCTCAACATGAATGTGGCAGAGAAGATATTCCGTTGATCGGGCCAGCCATGCTGCATCCTCTTCATATCTCCTGTCAACAAGTGCAGCAGGATCTTTGCCCTCATCCCTTCACTGGGGGAGTCACTGAGAGATACTCTACTTCACGATTGGCCCTCCAGTCTCCTTTATGCCTACCCCCTGTTACCCCTAATCCCCAAATGTCTTCAGAAAGCATCTCAATTAAAGAGCACAGTAATCCTCATTGCCCCTTATTGGCCTCATCAAATTTGTTTTCCCTTTCTTTGTTCTCATGCTGTTCACCCTCCCTGGATTCTGGATCCAAGTCCAAACCTCTGTCTCCCCCAACAGACACAATTCATCCAATTCCAGGTCTACAACTGACGTATGGGTTCTTCAGTTCTATTAATCACTAGACAGCCTATTCTCTCCTCCCCTGTCCATTACATGCTATCAGTAAATAAAGCTTCCATTAGGAAACTTTACAAAAGTAAATGGAAATGATTTTTCATTTGGGCACAGCAAAAGCATCTTGATCCTTTTACAGCACCGGTTGCTAAAGTTCTTGAATTTTTAGCTTCAGTTTTCAATCAAGGTGCTAGTTCTTGTAATGTCAAAGTGCAACTAGCTGCCATTTCCAGTTTTTATACAGGAGTAAATAACTCATCTTTAGCTTCCTTCAAACTTTGCAAAGCCTTTTAAACCCCAGTAAAGGATCCCACTTCTCTTTGGGATTTGAACATTGTTTTGCAAGCTTTAACACAATCTCCATCTGTACCATCCACTTAGTGTGAACTAAACTGCTTGACCTGGAAAGCAATCTTTTTAGTAGCTATTCCCTCTGCAAGAAGAGTATCAGAATTACAGGCTCTGTCATCTAAAACTCCTTATTTGATTTTTTGTAAGGATGGAGTATCCTTATGGACAAATCCCTCCTTTATTCCTAAGGGTGGTGTCAGAGTCCAATATTAATCAGGTTATCAATCTGCCTGTCTTCTTTCCAAACTTCTCAAATAAAGGAGAGTATATGTTATATATTTTGGATGTTCATAGACAATTATGGCTGTATCTACATAGAAACAAAGATTTGAGGAAATCAGAACAGATATTTGTCTCTTTTTTGGAATCAGAATTGGGCAAACCAATTTCCAAAGTGACTTTAGCCAAATGGTTAACTGATTGTATTACATTTGTTTATGAAAAATTGGGTTTGTCTTTACAAAAAACACCAAAAGCACATTCCACCAGGTATATGGCAATATCTTCAGCTTTTTTATCTAGATCCTTATTGGATGATATTTGTGCAGCTGCAACTTAGGTTAATCCTCATACTTTTATTGCTCATTACAAATTAGATCTGGTCTCTAGGGGAAGAGCAGCCTTTGGCTCAATGGTACTCAACAATATCCTTCTTTAGAGTCTTCCTGGGATTTAGGTAGTTGGAGACTCTGTCCCAACAGTTGAGGAATGAATGAAAATGACAACATCAGATAAAAAAGTTATGTACTCACCATAACGTTCCATCTGTGTTGTCCATTTTCATTCTTCTTCAACTTCCCTCCCTCCAACTTCCTCCTTGTTTGACTTTTGGAAGGATCGAAAGGTGCTGGTGTAACTACTTTTCCTTTGTTTGAGTCTCAGATGCTGTTGTTTTATTTTTTCCTAGTGGTCTGCAGGTTTAAGGGGCAGCAAATAAGATCTGCGGTATGTTAGGTAACTGTGGAATTATGGGTAAGGGAGGAGCTCAAAAGTTTCAGTGCTGCACAAGCTGGAAGAAGTGGCCGAGTGAAATCCAAGGATTAGATTCAGATCCGAACCCAATAGTTGAGGAAGAATGAAAATAGACAACACACATGGATCGTTATGGTGACTATATAACTTTTTTTTAACTTATTTTATTTACTTCTTTGTTAAGCAAGTGAGTTGGCTGGCTTAAGGACCCTTTTAGCTGTCATCATAACTGTGGAGGGATACAAGAATAATTAGCAGAAACTGTGAGGAAGAACCTGTGACCTGAACTGAGAACGTGTTGATATTAAATATGTATTAAGGTTCTGCTGGAAAGCTGTTCTGTATAAAAGTAAATGTATGTTTGGTTCTGTGTTTATGTTATGGTGTGTGGTCTTTGAAAACTTACCTGGAGTTAAATGTCTGTGTTGTATCTCTTTTTAATGGGTATTCTGACATATTTAATGATATATAATGAATTAATGATATAAGTAATCAGAGATCAGGATCTACTACTACTGAAGAACAGATGTCTGAAAAATAAAATGTGTGCATCTCTCTCTCTCTCTTACACACACACACACACACACACACACACACACACACACACACACACACACACACACACACACACACACACACACAAACACAAACACACACACACACAAAATACACTAAATTTAGACTGACCTGATTTCAAAATGTGTAGAAAAAAGACTAAGAGGTAAAGATATAGGAAAAAAGATGTCATATATATATATATATATATATATATATATATATATATATATATATATATATATATACAATTAATAACTAATGCATGTTCTGGGTTTAACCAGAGCTATAGCAATGAATTTTGGTGCTCTGGCCAACACACACACTTGGCAACCTCCACCCCACTCTCTATTAGTGATCATGATTGCTTAATGACAGTTTGTCAGCTTTCAAAGGTTTGGCACCCCCTGTGAGCTAATGTCAGGGGTAGATGCTGCATCTGCAGTACCCTTTTGATGGTTGTGGGTACTGCGAAGACTTTTGAGATTTACCATAGTCCCATGTACTTATAATCAGAGGTTCTGTCATAAGAAAAAGTTTGGAGAAAGCATGAAACCTTGTGAAGTACACGTCATGTTAGAAAAATCTCTTGGGAGAAATAAGCTCACACTTCAATATCTGATTTGATACCTCTATAAATACTGTGACTGAGACTTCAAAAATTAAATGAAAACCAAAAGATATGGGAATACTGAAGTGGAATTTCTAAGTGAGTCCATCAGGTGTCTTCTCGTTAACAGCTGTAGAGCAATAGGATTTCTGTGGCTTTTAAAATAAGGGAAAAGGCACCACCAATATTTGTATACCTAAAAGGAAGATGGCTTGATCAGGATGGATTAGTTCAAGTAGTGTATCCTTTAGTCTGTGAGGTCACATAGATTTACATATCTGAAAGTAAGATGGCTTGATCAGGATGGATTAGTGCAGGTAATGTATCATTTAGTCTATGAGGTCACATAAATATATATGTATACCTGAAAGTAAGATGGCCTGATCAGTATGGCTTAATGCAGGTAATGTATCCTTTAGTCTATGAGCTCACATGGATATACAGTACTGGCTTCCGTAATCCTCATTAAGTCTAAATTGGAGGATTTTACTTATTACTGAGTTCAGCTTCCCTATGTTGAACTCCCAAATCATTGTTTTCCATAGAAAGTCACTGGTGGTGAAGTTTCTAAAAGAGCACCAGCGATAATTCTCATGCCCGAAAAAGGATTTTCACAGAAGCACAGACTTGTCAAATATAAAGGTTTGCAAACTGTGCCAATCCCTTGTTCACCCTGTGAAACAGTCGAATGAAGCACAGCCACCACTGAATTGGCCAGAGAGATGGGATTTTAATTTTTATCTGCTTAACAGTTCCAGAGTATAAAACATAAAAGAGTATAAAAGTTGTACTTTCATTAGCATTTCAACATGCAGTTAATGACTTTACTAGCAGAAACATAAAAATAAAGTCTCAGCAATATTAAACTGATAATCATAGTACAAATGAATACCTTTTTTTCTTACCATAAACTAGTAACATATGGTAGTATAAAAGCCTAAAATTGTATCAAGGGACCAACTACTGTATCTACATTAAGTTCAACATGAACAGATAAAAAACACATAAATAATTAAATAATATGCTGGCTACATATTAGTTTCAAAACTAACCCCCGGATTCACTAATCTTCCGTGCAGGACTAGCTTAGTCCTGCATGGAAGTGCCTGTTTAGGAGCAGGACGGCAGTGTACCCTGCATATTAACAAGGCACACTGCCCGAGCTCCTAGGCTTACACAGAGCATGTACAAGTGCAGGGGGCATTTCTGAGAGCAGAGCTCTCAGAATAAACATGCCCCTGCAATGTAGAACAGGAGAAAGGGGTAAGGAATGAGCAAGACCAGTCATAGGTGTAGGCATATCCACACCAACAGTCCCACTATGTGGACAACAGCAACAATACATAAAAAAATGTAGAAACCCATTTGTTTTCTTTTAAAAATCCAATTAAAGCTACCCCTAGGTGGGCAGGTGTGCCCATCGCTTAGCTACGGTTAAAGCTGCTGAAAAGGCTGAAGAGGATAATAAGGAAGATATATGCAAATAAAGCAGCACAGCAATAGTGTAGTGGGAAGAGCATTTGCCTAACGAGCAGGCATTCCCGGTTCGAGTTTCACTGCAGCACAATCTATTTTACATGGAAAAGCACGTTATAACCAATATGTTTATTGCAAAACCCACTAAATAACATATATATTTATATATATATATATATATATATATATATATATATATATATATATATATATTGGAGTACTGCAAGAAATGCACATGTGAAGTGTCAGTGTCAGAATGAATAAGGCACTAGTAAGCAGGTTTAAGCACAAATAAGCAATGTGGCAGTAAGCAATGCCTACACTGGTTAAGCAAATCTGAAGCTAACACTCTGTAAGCAGATATAACGGCAGGTTAGCAGTGCTTGCCTCTGCCCAAACCTGCGCAAATCCGCTAACAACTGCTTAAAAGTGCTTTAACCACTCTGTATCCAACAGCCATTGTTCTGCCCAGCAACAAAATAAACAGCCTCTACTAGGCTCGAACACAGGACCCCAAACACCAGAGCCAAAGGATTTACCACTAAGCCATGTCAGATATACATAACTCCGATGTATTCAAAACATACCAACCAGCCCAGTCATTCAACAGTACAGAGAATGTATTCCAACATGCAAATGTATGTGTGTGAGTAAATATATTAATATCTAAACAGATACAACATATCAATAGATGTAGATATCTATATCTATATATGTATATATATATATATATATATATATATATATATATATATATATATATATATATATATATATATAGCCACACAGCTGTAGATAGCAATGGTAGATTGACAAAAACAAATATGTCCACATGCATCATTAATGGGGTTGAGATGCCCCAAACAATATACGTCATGTATGAATAGGCATACCCCCCCCTCCACAGCCAAACATGTCCGCCCTGCAATACACTTCCAAGTGTTACAGATCCCATAAGCAGGACCTGACATGACATGTGCACAACATGTAAACAGTACTACAACCCACCTGTATGATGCCAGGCTGATATTGGTAACATATCATGCAGTACAGTGTGGCTCCCATAGGAAACGTAAAATATGGAAGCTATCAACATCCCCATGATACATATACACAGACACATATATGCAGATGCAGATATACATATAGATATATAGATATAGATCTACATGTGACTACACAGACACACGCAGAGATATGTACAGTAAGATACATATGTAGAAGGTGCACACAATATGGAACAGCCACTATGCCTACAGTTTACACCTGAACAACTGGACACTGTATGGACCACCCATACAAATACAGTCATCGCCTGCAACATATACCCACAGAGAGGTCATAGAAAAAAACACCACACACAGGTTTGCAGAAATGAAAACCCTTATTTTTGCACTATTACAGTTCTATATGCCATGTCATATAGCTGTGCAGCCACTGACATCCATATAAACAGAGTAATGCAACTGTGAAACAGTTATACTAATACAGTAGTGTGGAAAGGTTCACAACTGTTGCTGTCTAGGCCAATGCCTTCAAATTGTACAATAGTAGAGACAGACTGGGCCACAGGATACCAAACAATCAACAGTATGTAATGCATGTGTATAGTTCAGCAGCCTCTATCTACACTCTGTACAAAATCACTAGGTGCTGAAGACTTCAGCTGACCAAATGGGATGTAACTGTTACATAACAAGGCATAACTGACACCATCACAAGCACACTGACAAACAGAACAGTCTTGTATGGCAGGAGATAGTAGGCTTGCATTAACCCAATATATGTGAGTAATGCAAATATAGGTGAAGTATACGGTACTGTACATCCAGATACCTTAAGGCAGCTCACCCCTGATACCCCACATTTTGTAACAGCCTAGGTCAGTTATAGTGCACCCCCCCAGACTCAATACTACAGGCCCATATACCACTGTTACATACACTGGCCTCTGGAGTGCATAAGGGCACACATGTATTGTCTTGGTGTAGCCCACACATATATGGCCCCAGCACCACTTTATGTGTAGGGGATACAACAGCAGTAGACTGATGGCAGCAATGGCAGTGTGATATACACACAGCCCACTACAGAACAACCCCTGACAGCATGTCATATGTGCAAAGCTTGGTATGTAGGTGGATGACAGAGGCTAGAACACAGGCGCATATGTGGGAAACTGTTGCCATACACTAAGCAAGTTGCTGGTGTTACGGCATGTCATATGTGAAAAGCTTGGTATGTAGGTGGAGGACAGAGGCTAGAACACAGACCCATATGTGGGAAACTGTTTCCATACACTAAGCAAGTTGCTGGTGTTACAGGATAATTTGCAACATACCCTTAGCCAGGGAATTGAGGTTAGAAACATAAATGGATGTAGCCATGTACTGATAGCACTCAAAATACACACTGCTAGTGAAATATCTGACACAGGACCTGTGTGGTGGACAGACAAAACATGATAGGCACACCTCTGGCCACCAACAGGATAGGCCCAAAGTTGAGAGCTATGCAGACAGACTGCATTCCAAGGTAAACTAGTATGCACACACACACACATACACACACACACACACACACACACACACACACACACACACACACACACACACACACACACACACACACACACACCCTGTATCACCAGTACTTTACAAAGTATAACACAACTCTACTCACACTCTGTAGTTCTGGAACCTCCTACAAATATGTAGCTGGCCTAAGTTTGCCAGTTCCCCTGGAAGAGGTACTGCTACCTGCTGTCTGTAACACTGATTCCCACACACAGGAAGGATGTCCATCACACAGGAAAGGTAAAGGGACCATTTCCACATGATGTAGGGATTTATAGTAGCTGGTTGCCATGATAGTGGTAAATGGAAGTACTACACAGCAAGCTGCATGCAATTAGCAAGTGTAGGACACTGATTGGTGCATAGGCCATCACCTGATCAAGTGCATCACCTACTAAAGCCAGGCTGCAATCTACCCCAAACAGCTCAATCCATTCACAGGAGAGAGAAAGCAAGCAAGCTAAAACAAAAGTGGAAAAAAAGAAAAATCTCAGAAAAATTACAGCTGAAAATGCAGTCATCTACGCAGATGCCAGTCATTAATACATCATTCCCATAACAGGTATGTGAAGTATATGTACATGTATTAGAATGTAGTACCTGGTCCATTGTAATGTGATAGATGATGTGGAATGAGTTATATGTGCCAGCAGGTGTTGTTGTGATGATGGCCAACTGAACAACTCCAATGGGCAATAGTGTTAGTCCCTGTGGGTAGAAGGCCATATCTGTTAACTGTGCAGGTCAGCACTGACAGACAGGATGTAAGCCATCATAGTGTGTGTTGTGTAATGGGAATTATGCATATGATGTGGCCTGTAGCCAGTGGTGGAAGTAATGCCAGTATGATGGACATGTGGGAGCCATGAACCACCACTGGCAGGATACCCAGGTGAATCTGTAATGTAGCACGCCAGAATGCCATAGATGTGTAATAGTGTTACCTGTAAACAGGTCCCACATATACCCTATTAATGTCAGGCCATGTCCATATGTGGCACCTGTCTGTGTTGTAGCAAGGCAGAACAGTGCAGCTGTGCAGGAAGGTGTTGTGAGATTGTGGAGCTGATGTTTGAATGTACCCCACATGTAGGTATGCATATGTGTACATATGTCACAGATATAATACATAAGGATAAATGTATATCAGCAATTATGTCCAGAAATATACATATACCCATGCGTAGACATATATATGTGCACATATATATGAAATCACATATATCTACACATATATAGATATATATCCAAATGCAAATGTCTACATCTGTACAAACACACACACAAACAGATATGTATGGAAAGACATGTCCCCTATATCACTATCACAGTGATGTGTGCTATGTGCGTGGCAGCAGCACACAAAGCAATACACACAAATATCTACAGCTGATGATGTGTGCACCATGGACAGGTATGTCACATGTTAGTTCTGTCCTATCACCACAATGCCCCTGCCTGTGAAGTATGCAATGGGAATATGGGGAAGTATGACAGATACACACGTGGAGGTGTTCAGGAATGGTAGATATAGAGGACAGTCTACAGGGGTGGTATGTGACATGTGGTGGGTAAACACCGTGGACAGTGTGTGTGTGGTCCATGATGTGTATGACCCATGGTCCCCATTATGGGCACAGTTGGAACAAGGCTCCCATCAACTGCCACTCACAACAGCAGTCCACTTCCTGAAGGTGCCAGGTCTGGCAGCTGAGCAGGAGGTGTATGTTGGCCATGTGAATGTGTACTGGGTGCCTCAGACTGATGTAGCACATCCCTCATGTGTCTATGGAGCCTGGTATGGAACAGACCCTAGACCTGAGCTCAGGAGAGAGAACATGTTGGTGTGTGTCCTGATGTATTGATGTAACAGTACACGAGGAGGCACCAGGTTGGCACACACATGTGATGTGGCCAGGTATTCTGGTCAGATGGGTGTGGAGAGGTGGATCAGCTAGCCAAAGGGACATATACATGTTATTGTGTCACTGTCATAGTACATATGTTGGTAGTAATAGTCTACACAATCCCGGCTGGTACATGTCCAACAGCATGCATAGAACCCCCCAATAACACAGACTGTCATATGTGCACAATCTCAGAGCAGCCATATCACTGGCATATATGTAACCATAGTGGCCCTGACAATGGCATGCAAGTGAATAGTCTGTAACAGGCCAGCAATGTTAGTGTCCGCACAGGGGACATGGCTACAATCACATAGCAGAAGGTGTGGTACAATACACAATCTGTACAAACGGTAGTTAAGCTATAGCCATACCTAATGAGTTATGTGTATAGTCTGTTGAAGCTGAGCTGATATGGTGGGGGGGGGGTGACAGAGATGTGTATTATGAACTTTGGTAACCTTGCCATATGAGTCGCTCAGGCCTGTTTCCATCCTCATGTATTTCAGGCAAAATGGCACACATCAGGTTGCCGGTGTATTCAGCGGAGGAGAATGAGGTCATTATCAACCACCTGATTCAGCACTACCAGGTCTTCTTTGGCAGGATAGCACACGACCAGCAGGAGTGGACCGCCCTGTGGACCAATCTAGCCCACAGGGTCAATGATGTCGGCCTGCATAACTGCAGTTATGAGCAGGTCCAGCATCATTGCAGTGACCTGCTTCACAATGCCATTTGGCATGCTGCCATAGTCTGGGGGGATCACCTCGCCACTGGGGGGTGGCATGCCATCCCGCTCGACATGTGTGAGGAACTCCTGGCCAGCCTCGTGACACCTGCCCATCTGGAACACCATCAGTCACTGGACCCCATCATAGAGGTGGGAGTCACCCACACACCAGCCGAGGAGCGTGCAGGTAAAGACACAGGGCACATCAGTAGACCACTGTTGTGCAAATACCTGCAGTGGTACAGGCAGATCATGCATATGTGATATGTCATACAAATATTGTGTTGCTGCATTGTAGTGATAAACAGATGTCCAGATGTGGTTGTATTGTGGGAATTTACGGTTGATGTATGGTAGTACTGCACCCAGCCTGTAGCAGTGCCACAGGTGTGGCCACTGACACTGCATCTCTCATCCACTTATGTAGGTCCCTTCGGGGTAACAGCAAGGCAGCAGCCTGTAGCTGGTGAGCATGTCTTATGTAGATGCATGCCAACACACCAGACATGTAATGGTGATGTTATATTCCATGCATACATCTAACACACCTACCCTGAATGCATGCTGTACATGTGCATGTATTGTTGCTGTGAAATGCATGGTCTCACAGGGGTGAACATGATGGGGTATTGAAAGGGTATGTCATACACCTGCATGACAACTAGCATCCTGTCATTGCAGAATGTTTCCACAGGGAGTAACATACTGTTTGTAGACATGGCCTACGGTAGTGACATGTTCTGAACAACACCCATATACAGTGCAACACCAGTGTACATACCTGTAGGGCAATGCCAACTGCTGCTGAGGTATACTATGGCATATGGCATTACAGTAGTCCACATTATCAGCTGGGTCTAAGCTGCAACATGTGGTGTTCAGTGTATGGGACACTGCAAGCTAACACATATGTGTAGAGCTTACCTGTCATGCATCTGCTTAAATGCTGAGGGAGGGGGTCTCAGCATGAAACACCAGTGCGCTGCAGCAGGGATACTAAGAATGGTAGGAATGGCTCTATCTGCATATAGTCAGGTTCAGGACCTGTGGCAGCTGTAACCCTACCCAAACTGCAATAGTGATGGCATTGTGTGAACACCATGGGATGTGCACATGAGTAGACCTTGCAATCATGCATGTGTAGGGTAGGCTGAACATACACTGGCAATTGCAGAAGGCCCATGGTGGTATACTCCTGCCATGAGCAGTGACTGCTGTAGTACGCACAACAAAAGGTGTGATAAACCTTCATGATAAGGGTGTGCACACATATCCCCAGATGGTGTGTATGCATTGCGGTCTGCAGCTGCACACCTAACACAACATGTAGACACTGCATGTGAAAGTACAGGACATATGTTACATACCAGGCTTGTGTACAGCTAAGATATGCAGTGCTGTGGTCACATGGCAGATCACAGATGTGTGTGTAAAAGCAATAAAGGTGTGCACACCCCACCCATAGCCATGGTATGCTCTGATGGTTGTCAGTGTAAGCATTTCTGCAGTGGCCATACATGATCTGCTGATGTTGACAACTGTAAATCAGGCATCAGGCATTCACCAATGACAACAGTCCACATATCATCCCAGGTATGTGTTGCTGAAACACATAAGGGCTGTGAAAGGTACAGCTGGCATAACTGGCACAGCACTGCACATTCTGTAATGGATTGGACACCTGTGAGGTGTGGTGCACAGTACATGGCAGGGTGCAGAACAGGTGCACAGCAATAATGTGTACATGGGTGCAGTGGTATCCAGGGGAAGGGGCATCACCTAGTCACAGCACATGCATCATACACATGTATACCACTGCTAGCATAGTATGAATATAGCTGAACTGCATGCTGCTCTGTACCATATGTTCTGCATGTTGGCAGATGGGTAATTGGAGGACTGTGTGTACGATCATTGTGCAACCTCACCTGTATGTGTGAGTGTGTGCATCCTGGTGGTTAGTTTGCCTGCAGGGTCACTCTGGCAAAGTGGTGGGAGGTAGATGCATGTATGATGTGTGTGTGCATGTGTGTTTGTGCATGTGGCCATGTATGTACATGTGTGATTGTGGGGTGTTTATACGCCTGTGCTCCCTTTTGGGACTGTGCAGTACATGGACATGGAGTGCCATATTGCACACCAGGAATACCTGTCATGTACTCACAGGACAGCAAATAGTATAATATGGCCTGTAGCATGGATCAGGCATCCAGAGGGAAGGTAGACCCCAGGTACACACTTAATATTGCTATCAGCAGATAGGTTACCTACAGCCCATGTATGCAGCTCTACAGATGCATTGGGGAAGTAATAGTCAACACCAGGGAGTGTATCCAAATATTACAGCTGACACATGATGGGCCGACCGAGCAGCATATCCAGCATGTACTGTGCATTACATACACATGACACCAGTGGGAGCTATTATGGGTACAACATAGTAGCCCACACATATAGGGGCCATGCACATCATTCCGGCCATACAGGGGGTGCATACCAAATGACAGCATTGAGGCCATGTTACTCCACTACACACAGGTTAGGCAGGTAATGTAACAACAGGCCTTGTGTTGTGCCTGCTTGTGTGGGCATTTAGAGGACTGTGATGTTAATGAGTGGTATCAATGTGTGTATGTCAACAAGTGTGATGGAGGATGGGGTAACACATGGACATATATGTGGGATTGTCTGTAAAGCCATGGACAGGTAGGTATTACAGGGATATATGTGTGTGTGTGTATGTGTGTGTGTGTGTGTGTGTGTGTGTGTGTGTGTGTGTGTGTGTGTGTGTGTGTGTGTGTGTGTGTGTGTGTGTGTGTGTGCATGCCTGGGTGTACTGTTAAGCAGGGCTGTACAGGTTTTAAAGTGCAGTTATTGTTTTCCCCCACAGGTGGCGAGGTGGGTCAGGGTCCCTCCTGCACCCAATCTGATGTAGGTGTCCACACAGACACCGATGATGATGATAATAATGTTGAGGCACAGGTGGGGTTGTCGGGGGCCGACACAACATTTGACATCCTCCTTTTAGCTACCCCACCCCCACACACAGTTACAGTGCTTGTACACACCCCATCACCAGTGGCCATAGAAGAGGGACAGCTGGCGTTCAGTGGCAGTGCACAGGAACGTGTGGTAACCATGCCTACTGTGTCCAGTCACAGCAGGCATATCCGGATGTCCAGCAGGCTGCCACATAGGTGGATTTCCCAGGGTGCTCATGGTAGGGCCACTGGACATCATGCCCCTGGCATAGGCAACATAGCTACAACCAGCAGAAGCATGTTCCAGGCTGTAATGGTGGTGCAGGCACATATTGATCATTACACCAGACAGGGTCTTAGGCTGCGAATGCTGCTCTCGCATCTGTAAGCAACAACCTCTGTGAACTGTCGGGTGCCATCTGTGCTTCTACTGAGCAAGCAGATAGATGGCATGATGAGATGATGGCCCTCATCAGCCATGGTGTGTCCATGCTTCAACATGTGGTGGGGATGCAGTGACACCCACGTGGATGTGGGCCCGCAACATGAATAGTTGTCAGTCAACGTGGGCATGCTAAGTCATCAATGGGCTCCCGTAGTGGCAGTAGCAGCCCCGGCAGCGCGGGGGTGTGCTGTCCACACCACACCACAGCAGGCCACGTGCACGTGGTCCTGGCCAGTCCCAGGAGGGATGTGGTACCAGTGGACAAATGTCATCAGCAGGTGAGACTAGCACTTCAATGCCTGTACCTCCATATGTCCACAGAACCCCTGTCAGGCACAGTCCATGTGTCCATGGCCTGAGGCAGTGAACTACACACCCTGCCAGGTATGGTCTGCAGCTTTCCATAAACACCTGTGTAGGGCAGCCACAAGGCAGAACTGTGTGCATGCATAACCATACACTATACAAACACACCTAGGGCAACCTCATACCTACACACACCACATCACTTCAGCCAGCTCCGCTCCCCAGAATACACCCCTCACCCACACACATGGTGTCAAATGTATGGCCCACCTTCGGCCTCTGGCAGACCAACACCACACCCTGTGCATATGATGATACCTGTGTCCCATCCCTGTCATCCATACCATTGATGCAGGGACAGGCTGATATGGTTCTGATATACACAGTGACTGTACACCAGTGTACCACAGTCCAGCAGTGTAACATGTTGTAGGGTGTAGAGTGTGAGGCATATTTGGCAGGTAGTGTAGCCATCCAGCAATAATGCCTTCTAGCTGTTAGTAACACTGCTTGGTTGTGGTCTCTAAACTGATATGCAATTGCATTGCAGGTGTACATGGACTGCAGTCATATTGCACAATGGGGCATGTCACTGTGCTGGCACCATGGCAGTGACATATCTGGGGTACAGTTGAACACATTTCATAGGTTACTATACTGGGTATTGCCTGTGCCACATGGACAGGTGGCCCGCTGAGGCATGTATACCTTGCAACATGATGTAGACCCATCGACATACACACACACTGTTACTTGCCAACATTGGTACTAGACCCCTACCTCGAAATGTTGTGATACTGACGTATGTGGCTTACATTGCACAACCACTACCTTATCCACTCTGTATCCAACAGACCTTGTTCTGCCCAGCAACAAAATGAGCAGCCCTTGTGGGTCATGAACTCAGGGCCCTTTACACTGAAGTCACAATACATGACCATTATGTCATGTCCACTGTGGGGACAGCTGTTGTGTTACCAATATGGCTGTCATTATCCAAATTGAGTGTTATTGAACACTTACCTTTATGTCCTAGATTGTGTAGTCCTTGTCATTAATATGACTGTTGCATCACATATGTTGTTTTATCATAATATACACATAGCAAATACATACCGTGGGATACATGTGGGACGATATACACAGCCATGACGTTTACTCATGACAGGTATATGGTTGTATACATATAGGTGTATAGATGTCTACATGTACATACACAGGTATACACATACATATGTCTGTATACACATCTGTATAGTGCTACATATATATGGCCATGTGTACACCTCTTCGTATGTACATATGATATATAGGTGTACGCATATGTACATATAGATATAGGTGTATATAGCTATATATGTATGCACATCCTATGTGTACATATATGCCTAGTTATGTTGGTATATATATATATATATATATATATATATATATATATATATATATATATATATATATATATATTATAACTATATGTGTATACATATCTATACTGATATACCTTCTACTGATGATATATCTGTAGATATCCATACATATATGTGCATATGTATCATTATCTGTATATGTGTAGACATATATTGCTCTGTATATGTATATATCTGGGTGTGTATATGTATATCTATGTACATATACATACCCATCTATATACCTCAATATGTATATATATATATATATATATATATATATATATATATATATATATATATATATATATATCTGGATGAGTATATGTACAGATATTCTCACCATATGTCTTGGGCACGGAGTGTAGACCTACCCCAGCCCCTATAGTGCCAATGTTGTAGTGCAAGTGGATTTCAGGTATGTATAGCAGGTATATTGGTAGACTATTGCTACTGTAATTGAGATTGTTTTCACAGACATGGCGTGTGTGGGAGGTCACATCTGCTTTCCACATGTGTGCAATTGGCTACTGACAGACATCCTAAAGACATCCTAGTAAAGTACCACTGCTACCACATAATGCCCCTGTGGACTGCAGCACAGATATTGGCCAGTACATGTGGACATTCTGAAGCACTCTTTACAGTCCAGAGGTATACACAGAACCCCTTAGTGCTAAACATGTGTACCATGCATGACAATATGGATATTAACAGCCATATAGATGGGTATAACACATAGCGACTGGTATACATATGCCACCATAGGTTATGCATTCACACACCCCTGTCTGGCCTGACACATAATAACCGCTGGTACAGGGGTGCCATGGCCACATACTACCCACTAGATATTGACATACATCTGTACAACATCCCACTGCTCTGTCTGACATACATGACTGTTAAGGGAGACCCGGCAGCAGTACATCCAGCAAGTACCTGCACATGACATCTCACTGGATAACTACACTAAGCTGCTAGACATGTAACAATGCACTGTGCAATCTACAGGCAGACTGGCTCAACACTGGCTTACATCTCCTATGGGGGAATGCACATGTACTTGCATATATAGCAGACACTGCAGGCATGTCACAGCACAGGGTAAGATACACCTGTGTTAAGGTGCATAACCACATCCAATGTGAACACAGCCACAGCCAGATAAGGTAAGCCAGCATAAAAGTACAGTATATGGACTATCTGTTCAACACCATCCTCATATGTGCCACTCACAGACTACTCTACATATACTGAGCTGCTACATGGTGTGGTCTACTGGCTGTCTGTGGTATGGGACATGTGTGTGTATGGCCCTACAATCATGTAAGCCAATACGGTAACATACAGGGGAGCAGCATGTAACATCAGATAGAATGGGACCTATAACAATGACATCTACCACAGTCTGTACACAAGCTAAAGAACATATTAACAATACACACACACTGTCGACATTCACCATAGTTACACAGACCTCAGTACTGTACAAACGACCACAGAATGTCCTGGTAATGTCGTCAAATATTACCCGTACTGTACATAACATATGTAGCATTCTGATATTTCACTGGCTTCCTATCAGATATGATGACACTAATGATGGTGTACAGCACATATGCACCTTTTAATGCATGACATATGTACAAAGGTTGACAGAGTTGTGGCTGGAAGCACATACACAGGGCCAATACTGACATGTTGCTGTGATAACCTTATACATGTACTGTTCTAACAGGGTTTGTTGCAACATGTGTCCTATGAGGGATATGATGTCAGTAACTATCACGGCTTTCACCATCTGCAGACTGCAATCCTCACACTACCTTCTGCAGTTCACAGATATGTGCTCTGTGGGTAACACATGACACCAAGGGCACAATACACTGCGCAGTCTGCAAAAGTCCCTGCAGATGCGGATTCCTCATAAACATAGAACTGACATGGCAGGTATTACAACATGTAGGACAGCCATACACGCACACACACACACACACACACACACACACACACACACACACACACACACACACACACACACACACACACACACACACACACACTGTTAACCCATTACTCCACATGCAGTATAGCAGCACTTACAGTCTGTAGTCAGGTCAGGCACATCCCCCTCCTGTGTGTTGCCCTGTTTCCACAGTGTATGTTGTTAGAGGTAAATCCCCAATCCATAAGATACTGTTCACCAAACAACAGATCTAGTTCCTGCCCACAGTGGATGTAAAGGGACAACACCAACATGATGTTCCTAGATATTGGAGTATGTTTCCATGCAATTGACTATGGGAATGTTACCACAGTTGTTCCACATGCACTTAGCTAGAGGAGGACTGCAATTGGTGCAGAGGCCATCAGCTGATCATGACCATCACTTACAAAACACAAGCTGCTGCTTAAGCAAAGCAGGTGTACATCTCCACATCCCCCAGAGAGGGTGTGAGAGGGACAGACAGAGACAAAGTATTCAAGGAAGGTGTGGGTGAGTAAAACCTAAGCATGTTTGTGTCACACACCTACCAGTACAGGGGTTCAAACACCTGACTGACTATACATAGCTATCACATGTGTATGCAGTTATTGCATGAGCCACATAGCTTACATGTTGGTGAGCTGTCCAGACATATATGTGCTGGTGAGTGACATCTGCAACACTGCTGTGATACAATAGGTGTTGTACATGAGCCTGTATACATGAACAGGTGTCAGCGTCAACACAGTCACACTCTCTAAGGGACTCATACACATTGCCACACTTGGCAGGGTAACAAATACACTTCCTAACCAGTTACTTTGCCACAATACAGTAATGCATAGGTATCAAATGTCCCACAGGGTTATCCTGGGGTTCTGTGGTCACAGGGAATGTGAAGGTGTCTGACATTAGAGAACATGCTTCAGTATGCCAATGGGAGTGGTACTGGGTGTGAATGTGGTCGGAAGCATCATACACCACACATACAGACACCGGGTGCCAGTACTGGTGTGCATGTGTGCATTGCTTCATGGGTATGTAGTGTTTGGCTGTGCCAGATGGCTGTACAAAGCTAGGTGAAGGGTATACCTTGGCATCAGGCCACAGGAGAATGGTCTGAATTATGGCTAAGGGGTCTAGTGTCTGGAATGACCCACACAGGTGGGTACTGTATTCACCATCCAGTCACCTGGGTTACTATTGTGCATGGCCAGTGCTGTCCATGCTTGCCATGTATGTGTTCTACACGCCATGACATGGATGGTGTCTGGGATGTGCACACATTCCACATTCATGTACAGTGGCATGTGGAAGTGTACCTAGTTTGTTTGGCCCATGTTGTGTACACAGAATGTGACAGTCCCGCCTTCATGTGGTGGGGCCAGGTAATGGACAGCAGGTTGACCCTGCACCTACATTGATAGCATGCTACAGGTATTACCTGGTGTCAGTGGCATCTGTCGATGCAGGGCATGTGTGTAAGGCATGGTATGTCCTTTGTGGATCACATTTGATGGGACCACAGTTGTTGCAGGCATCCAGTGGGAACCATACTGAAGGCGCACTGTCTGCAATTATGTGCCTATCGTACTGATGGACATGGTGCTATGCCCTCTGTAGGCCACTGCATTCACATCATAGTTACTATCAGTCATCAGTATGCAGTGTACTACACACATATTGGCTGTTGCCTTGGCATGTGTTTGTGTATGAGACATGGGTTGAGAGTGTGCTCTGGGTAATACTTGGGTTGCTAACTGTGACTGCCTGGCCTTGATGTCACATGTATGGGTATGGATTTGCACCCCAGCCTCTCAGCTATTATCTCTGTACAGTGGACATTGTGATATATACTAGGGCCACCATATAAGAAATTTGCAAAACCCACTGCACATTGGGCCCAGGTGTCACACACTCACCCCCTCCTCCACACAGGTACAAGTTACAAACACAAACACACACACACACACACACACCTGTCATGTCTGGGAGTAGAACCCCTACCTAACTAGTTTATTACACTACAGCACTATGCAGTTATAGTACATGCCACAGTGATTACTGCAGTATTCCTTCCCCAAAGGTGTATATCACATTGGCTGACATCAACAGGATTGCAAAAGTAGGGCATTTGACATAAGGTGTATGTGACTAGCCTAAAATGCATTGCTCCCTACACAGACAGTGGAACACATACAAAACATCTACAATCGACTTGTGTGGGTATAGAACCCCTAACAGATATCTATATCACACTACAGCATGGAGCTGTAGGATGCACCACGGGGATTACTGGAGAACTCCTTCCCCAAAGGTGTATAACACATTGGCTGGCATCAGCAGGATTGTCAAAGTACGGCATTTGACATGTACTGAGTGTGACTAGCCTAACATACATTGCTCCCTACACAGACAGTGGAACACACACAAAACATCCACAACCGACTTGTGTGGGTATAGAACCCCTAACAGAGATCTATATCACACTACAGCATAGAGCTGTTATAGGACGCACCACGGGGATTACTGGAGGGCTCCTTCCCCAAAGGTGTATAAAACATTGGCTGACATCAGCAGGTTGTCAAAGTACAGCGTTTGAAATGTACTGAGTGTGACTAGCCTCTAATGCATAGCTCTCTACACAGACATTGAAACACACAAAACATCCAGAACTGCCATGGGTGGGAATAGAACCCTACTAGAGTTCTGTAGCACACAGTTATGGCATGCACTACAGAGACTACTGGGCACAACCTTCCCAGAGGTGTATTTCTGGGTGGATGACATCAGCAGCTTTGCCAAAGTTGAGCATTTAACTTGTAGGGAGTGTGACTACCCTAAAAAGCATTGCTCCCTACACAGATAGAGTCAGACAGACACACACACTTACCATGTCTGGGATTAGAACACCTAGTGAACTACTTTATCACACTACAGCAGTACGCAATTACAGGACACACTACGGAGATTACTGGGCTACAACCTTCCCAGAGGTGTATTTTGGGGTGAATGACATCAGCAGCCTTACCAAGGTAGAGCATTTAAATTGTAGGGGGTGTGCCTACCCTAAAAAGCATTGCCTTCTACACAGTTGCCAAAGCTGGGGTTAGAACTCTTATTTAACTAGTTTATCACACTACAGCAGTACACAGTTACAGCATGTGCCACAGAGATTATTAGCCTATCCCTTCCCCAAAGGTGTATTTCACAGTTGATGACATCGGCACATTTTGCCAAAGTAGACCATTGGAGGTTGTAGTGTCTGTGAATGGACTCAAAAGCATTGCCCCCTACACTGACAAAGGAACACACATACACACACATCCATATTTGTCATGTCTGGGAATAGAACTCTTTCCTAACTAGTTTATGACACTATAGCGGTATGCAGTTACATGACATGCTACGGAGATTACTGGGCTACAGCTTCCCAGAGGGGTATTACTAGGTGGATGACATCAGCAGCCTTGCAAAGGTTGAGCATTTGAATTGTAGGGAGTGTGACTAGCCTAAAAAGCATTGCTGTCTACACAGACAGACAGAGACACAGTGGCAGCTGGTGACTTCAAATCAAAGGGGGGCTGCAGGAGACAGCTGAATGGGTGGGGTCAATGAGAAGGGGTGTGGCCAACTAGAAAGGGGAGGAGCTATGCTCAAAACCACAAAAACTAACTAAATACACTGCCCTGGGTGCCAAACCATCATTATGAGAGTCCAATCAAGACAAAATGAACTGTAGAAGAATAAACATATTTCAATGCATTGGCTGCATGACAGCTTACTTAATATCTAGATGGAAACAAAAAGGTTGTGAGGCATGAAAAAATAAATTACTTTTTAAATACATTAATGGAATGCCAGTCAAAATCAAGTATAAGAAAAACAAGCAGCACTCAACTCAAACCACTTCTTGCACTGCAGTTCTAATTATAATTTATATTCAGCTTTATTAAAGTACCAAGTAACATGCTGAAAGTAGAAATCTATGATGCCCCACTTGTAAAAATGTTTCTTATCCAAAAAGACCTGCTGCCTGACAACTATGTACTTGTTTCATGGGAAAATATGATCAAAGTAAAAAATGAAAAGCAAACAAGAAATAAGCTCAAGATACATTGCTTAAAAGGATTACTGTACAGGTTATGGACCACATGATTGGCATTCTGTTTAGTTTACAGGTAAAGCCTGCAGAGATGACTGGAAGTCTCCAAGTGTAATGAGCTTCTTAAAATAATGTAATCCTGTCCTTTATTACAAATACTGTCATATGCATTTCAATACCCAAGGCTTATACATTATCTAGTTAAGTATTCCCTACATGGCAACAACAGAAAGGCTTTCAATGTTGGCAATTCTTTAACAGTATGCTTATTAAAGCTTACTTGCATCTTACGATCTCAGCCAAGCTTACCTGATGGTCATTAAAGTATTGCTACTTAAACACAGAGCAACAGGCACTTTGAGTAATAAGCATAAATCAACAGTACAAAAAATATGACAGAAACCAGACCATTCTTCAAAAATCAAGGACAGATGAAAAGCCACTTTAGTACTCATGTCTACCTTGGATGGGGGGGGATACTCTGCACATTTACACTGCATAACTACTCCTTGCCTTGCTTTGACACATCCAGAGTCACTACATAGGGGAGTGGGGTGCAACAAGTATGTCACAATTTGAAATGTCTCTGGCTGACTGTGATAGCCCTGACACATTTGTCATACCTGTCAACCTCAGAGCAAGAAATCTGGACAAAGCCATACAAAGAAGTGGGACAAAGGCCCAAAAATAAGGACAATTTTTAAATATTGCTCTTATAAACTTAGAAAGATAATAGAATAGGTCTTGCATTAGTATGAATTTTCTGAATGGTATGAAATCTGAAACTCAAATGTCTGTCATTATTTTCTAACTTCAGTCTTTAATGATTTGTCACTAATTTGCCAAAAAAACATAATTTTATGAAAAATGGACCAAAAATGTGATGTAAAAATATAAAATAGCCGCACAATACAGCTGGGAACCTGTCAAAGAAGGGACACTTTAATATTAGTACTGCTAACTTGAGCAGCTGACAAAATAAAAGAATCTACATGCATTTCTGAAATAAAAGTAATCTATAACTCTGATTATTACAGTTATTTCTTAATTGTAAACCCTCCATGTTTTCTTCCAAAATTGCTATTTTGCGGAGGGATTATTAGGGGGAAGAGCAACATTTTGAGCCAAAATCAGGGACAGTTGAAAGGTTTGGCTATGCCTAATTCTATAAAGCAATTTATTTGCATGTACCTCTCAACCTGTTAATGCAATAAATCTGGACAAGGCCAAATATATTGGGGGAACATATAAACAGTGCTAAAAATTGCTCTTGTATAAACTGAGACAGTTGATAGAACAGGAGGTCTTACTTTAGCATGCATTTTTCTGAAGGTTATGAACTCTTAAACTAATGTGTCATTATTTAGTGACTTAATTCCTAAATGATTTGCCAGAAAACCACACATTTTATGAGGAACAAATCAAAAATAAGAAGTAAAAATCTATTCATTCTTTGCAAATCTGGACAGTTGGGAGGTATAGTTCAGCTGGGGCTGTCTTTAAGTTTGCCGCCCTTCCCCCTCACAAAATTATGGTCGAATGGAGCCTCCCCCTGCAGCCATTCCAATGATCCATTACTTGGCTATTTCACTCCATTTACCATAAACACTAATGTGCATACCGATTTACTTCTATAATGATTTGGACTTCATTTGAAAGTTTTATTTTGCATTTTACAGCACAAACACTAAGACATCTGCTAAACAAACTTAGCATTAAAACTTCTCTGCCCTTGAAACTCACATTCATTGAAACAGCATTGAAACCCACATTCAAAGAAAATACATTTTACCAGTGGCAGATAAAGATTAATTCTGGGCTGTTTTCAAATCATAGGCCCCTTGCATATGAAACATACATGTGCTCTTTGATACACCTTACTATTGTTTTGAACATTTTTCCAGTAAACTATGAAACAAAACACATGCACCAATAATGACAAAACTGCCCAGTTCAGAACATTTTGATCATAAAAGTCTACTCAAACTTCTACAGTCCACCATTATCAGCAAATATGCACAATTCTACAGTCCACCATTATCAGTAAATATGCACAATTCTACAGTTCCACCATTATCAGTAAATATGCACAATTCTACAGTCCACCATTATCAGTAAATATACACAATTCTACAGTCCACCATTATCAGTAAATATGTACAATCTCTGAAGAAGTAAAAAAGTAATCTAAATAATTCCACATTAAATAAATCTGTAACTAATGAAGAGGCTGCTGCTAGCAAACACCTTTATATTACATGGTTTCATTGAAAAATAAAGTGTCTGATGCTCCTGAGGAATAAATTGCCTATATTACATTAAAAATGATAAGCTAGTAATATTGCAATAGGAAATGGATGGCAAACTGATAACAGGCTCATAGTTAGTATCTTAACTTTTTCAGTACAGCAGCATTCACCCTTGTGGGAGTATGGGAGTAGAACCAACAGCCTTCTGCATCAAAAGCAAGTACACAACCTGTTGTTCTATTAACAATGCAAACTGACTTAGCATAAGCAGCACTAAACTTCTCTTCCCCTGCAGCTCTCAGCTCCTTGTAAAATCTACTCAATACTCAACTGCATCTCAACTTCGCAGCACAAGAAATCTGGAAAAAGCCAAATTTATTGGGGTCAAAAGCCCAAAAACCAGGGACACATTAAACATTGCTTGTATAATCTTGGAAAGTTGCTAGAATAAAATGTTGTGTTACTACCATACATTTTACTGCCAAGGTCCCTGTGCAAAAGAGTCAGAGCAACATACCACTATACCAAATCACCTGCTTTGTGAAAGAAAAATGCTGTGTTACCACCATACATTTTACTGCCAAGGTCCCTGTGCAAAACAGTCAGAGCAACATACCACTACGCCAAATCAGCTGCTTTGTGAAGGAGCGGAAGACTGAAACTTAAATGGCTATCATTTATTGAATTCAGTTCTCACCATAGCTGTCAACCTCTTAGGACAAAACACCTGGACAAACCCAGTAATGAGGGAATACAGCCCTCAAACATATTCAGTGAATTCAGTTCTTGTCATAGCTGTCAACCTTTGCACAAAAAACCTGGACAAAGCTAATAATGGGGTAATACAGTCCCAAAAATAAGGACAAATTTCAAATATTCATCTTATAAACTTAGGTTGTGCTACTATGTATTTTCTGAAGAATATGAAGTCTGAAATTCAAATGCCTGTCAATTTTACTTCTGACGGAACAAAAACAATTTTCAGCAGAGGCCCAGGGAGAAATACTGCAGACACATGTCTTTGTAAAATGGCAGGACACCAGAGCAAATCCACACAAACACAGGGATAAGATGCAGACTCCACACAGAAGGCACCCCAGCCAAGAATCAAACCAGAAAACCTATAGCTGTGAGGCAACAATGCTACTACTGCACCATCAAATATGTAAGGAATTAAACATTCAGAAACCTGAAGTCTGAAATTCAAATGCCTGTCAATTTTATTTAACAACAAAAAAACAATTTTCAGCAGAGGCCCAGGAAGAAATAATGCAGCCATGTCTTTGTAACATGGGAGGACACAAAAGCAAACCCACACAAACACAGGGAGAAGATGCAGACCCCACAAAGAAGGCACCCCAGCCAAGAATCAAACCTGAGAACCTGCAGCTGTGAGGCAACAATGCTACCACTGCATCATCAAATATCAAGCATTGCAGCATTTAGAAACCACAGATATTATGAGGAACATATCAGATCAAATATGAGGCAAAAATCTGCAATTTTTTACAAATGGTGGTGGGTAGGGAATTCAGGTCTTTAACACCTGCATACAAGGTACAGGGCTCAAGCCTGAGGTATTCCCTACCACACCACCATGAGTCTAGCCACCAGTATATAGCAACTGGGGCATTTTCTCTCACACAGACACACACAGACACACACACACACAGACACACACACACACACACACACACACACACACACACACACACACACACACACACACACACACACACACACCTACCTGTAAACTCCCCGTCCACACACATAAATCCATAGCTGCAAAACTCTCTTCGTTCCATACCCGCCCGTTCACATAAATCCATCACACACACACCTTACCTGTAAACTCCCCATCCACACACATAAATCCATAGCTACACACACACCCCTTATCTGTAAACTCCCCGTCCACACACATAAATCCGTAGCTGCAAAACTCCCTTCGTTCCATACCCGCCCGTTCACATAAATCCATATTTCCACACGAGACCCCACCCGTCCAGCTCCAGATCGCGGGATCTTCCCGATGAGACTGCAGCAAACTCCAGACTGCTGACCTTGCAGTCCGACTCCGATGAGGTTTCCTAGCGAGTTTCCCAGACAGTCTATGTACTGCATAGACTTCTGGGATCTTGCTCTGACATGTTTCCCAGTCCAGACTGCTGCTGAAACAGTCTGCGAATGCTCCAGACTGTCTCAGCAGCAGTCCGGACTAGTGCGCATGCGCGAAAGTCCACAAATTTTGAATTTTTTTTTCTTTAATTTTCTTTTAATTTCTTTATGTTTTACAGCTGGGGGAGCTGCAGTCCAATAGCACAGGCCGCCCCTGCAGACACACACACACACACACACACACACACACACACACACACACACACACACACACACACACACACACACACACACACACACACACACACACACACACACACACACAATTGCCATGTATGGAAATAGTATTCCTACCTAACTAGTTTATCACACTACAGCAGTACGCAGTTACAGAACAAGCTACGGAGATTACTAGGCTACAGCTTCCCAGAGGTATATTACTAGGTAGATGACATCAGCAGCCTTGCAAAGGTTGAGCATTTGAATTGTAGGGAGTGTGACTAGCCTAAAAAGCATTGCTCTCTACACAGACACACACACACACACACAGTTGCCATGTCTGGGAATTGAACATCTATCTAACTAGTTTATCACACTACAGCAGTACAACATTATGGTACATGCCACGGAGATTACTGGGCTGCAACTCTCCGAAGGGTGTATTTCACAGTGGGTGACCTCAGCAGGCTTGTCATAGTAGGGCTATGGGGAGGGCAGTGTCTGTGCATGGGCCATAACACATTCATCTAGAGATTGACATGCCACATGTGGGCACACACAGGGTCATATTCCACAGGTACGTGTATTCAGCTGCTAGATGACTACTTCCTTGTACAGTCATGTTTCACAGCTGGCACTTGCACCAATAGTCTGTAATGCTGACAGATACTGGTGGCTAGTATCTGCAGTGAGTGACATCTGAACCTCATATGTTTGGGGCCCTTTGGCTGTGTACTGGGTGGGACAGGCCTGGATGGCTCCTTGTCACAATCACCCTCTTCCACACATCTCTGTATGTCTACCTTTGGCTTATTATAGTGTGTTGTCCTTACATATATGTCTGTATTCCTAGCCACTGTGTGTGTAAGGCATGTGTGGTGCATACTGACGAGTGTCTGCACTAACAACTGCAACTGCCAGATATGTCTGGTCCACTGGCGTTTGCAGACATAGCCTTCATGTGTTTGTTTGTGCATGCTCAGTATGACCTTTCAGTATGTTGTTGACTGACATTGCCTTTATTTCTCTAAGTGTGTGAGCATGCCGGTATGGCCTTCTGTATTTAATGTGTGGATCGAGTCCAGGTGGTTTGTACTGCAGTGCTGACCTTGGTGTTTTACACAGACAGGTGGCATGCTGTTTCTGCAGGGTATTTGGCAGTGACTGTTCCTACATGTCTGCATAGGATGAGGGGGGGGGGCCCAGCCGACTATGTCTACATTTCTACACAGGATGGGGGGCACACCTGACTGTTATTACATTACTACATAGAGGGGCACACCTGTCTATTTCTACATTTCTACACAGGGTTGGGGGCCACACCTTACTGTTATTACATTACTATGTAGGATGTGGGGGGCACACGTGACACTTGTACACATTTGCTATGACTGTACTGGTATGTCAGGTACTCCATTTCATTCTGTATTGCTAACTATCATGCTGACCAGAGGCATACCAGTGTACTACAGATCATGGCTTTGGTTGCCCTACATATTATTGCCTGACTTCCTACCCTTCAGAAATAACATCCCACTGCCTGCCCTGCTGTGGTCTGTCTGTGGAGGCCTGATGGGGAGTTTAACCATAGCCATCATTCAGGGGCCATGGCACAGGCTCTGTTTGGGTTCATCTACATATGTCCTGCTGGCTGAGACTGTTGTTGGGTATGTGAACAATCCTGACTGGCATGTGTGGGTCATATGGGCACACATGTCGCTCAGCACATTTCCAGCAGTGGGGTTTGTCACCCTGTGTAGTACTGGCTACTATGGTGACTCCAGTATGTGTTACAGATGTCATGGTGCCACTATGGGTGTCTACTGTCTGCTGCCATAACATTCAGACACCCAATTCCCTTGCATGCTCACATCCATACCATAGCAACAGGTAACGACGCATTCTATTCCATTTGGCAATTGGTAGGTTGATTGACTTACCTTGAGGGTGTGCCAGACTTGCAGATGGTGCTGGAGGGCTGCCTATGTCAGATGCACATAGTACACTCCTTATACATGATTGAGCACAAGTAGTGTCATATTTGGCATCCCTTTTACTGCATGTGTGAGTCAGAGACAGAGGTGTCATTCCCTGGATCCCTACTGTGTCAGTGCATGTGCTATGCATTGCCTCTTTGCCACAGCCTCAGCATACTGGGAACTTCTCCATCTGCCTACTGGGGCAGGCTCAGGTTGTTCCTCCTCTGAGTCACTCTGTGTCTGTGCAGGCCTTGGCATTGGTGGAGGGCTGTGTGGCCCTGCCCCATGCTGTTCCTGCTGCAGCTGTTTCCGCAGGATCATATTGTGTAGCATAGCACATACCATAACAATTTGGGTACATGTAGCTGGTGAATATTGCAAGGCTCCACCAGATGTGTCCAGACACCGGAACCATGACCTGAGCATCCCAAACACACTCTCTATTATAAGTCTGGCCAGTGCGTGTGCCTCATTATGGTGTTCTTGTTCAGGTGTGTGTGCATTTCTGATGAGTGTAATCAGCCACGACTCCAGTGTGTACCCAATATCCCCCACTAGTTGACCATAGGGGATGTCCTCATTGGCAAATCTCTGGTACAGCTACGTCAGATGCCATATGTGGGAATCGTCATAGCTTCCAGGGCAGCCAGCACATAGTTTCATTATAATGCCCTGGGCATCACATACGACCTGGCAGTTGATGGAGGGGATGCCCCTACTGTTGATGTAGGCCCTACCCTGCTCACCGGGTGGTGCTTTGATGCATATGTACATGCAGTCCATAGCACCTACTATCCCAGGGTATTCTGCTATTTGGTAGAAGAGACGCATATTGCTGGTCAGCACCTCATGGGTGTTGAAGAAATATACGTGCTCACTGGCATGTGCTGACATGGCATCCAGGAACTGGTGGAATACTCTGGATGCTGATGCCTGTGAGATCCCCTTGATATCCCCAGTTGTGCTTTGGGTGGTACCTGTGGCTAGTATACCTAGGACTACACATACCTTGGTATCCACTGAGATGGGTTCCCCTCGGTCAGTTTGGTGTGTCAGGTGTGGCTGGCACAGCTCAACAATTTGCTGTAGGAGGTCTCTATCCACACTATAGCACTCCACTATCTCCAGCTCATGTAGCCCCTGGTAGGTTACCCTTGGTCTGTACACTCTTCTCCGTCTCCTCACTGTGGGTTGTTTGGCAGCATTCACATCCTCACCACCCTCAGCCTCTTGCACATGTTGTTCTATGTTGCCTGCTGCAGCCCTTCTCATTTTGTAGGTTTGTTTGTTAAGATTTCCCCACTTGTATACACCGGTGGTGTAGAGTGTGGGAAAAACCAGAGGAGAAGGTGTTTGCTTAGTTTATACGAGTGTTCTGGGCTGGGCTGGTTTGCTGCCTGTGTAATTGGCTGATTCTGATACATTTAACCTGCCAGCTAAGCTAGTTCTTCTTGATTACAATCCTACTGCTGTTTTCCCTTCCCATTGCCTTCCTGTTTAAGCCCATGTACGCGTCACTCAGAGTGCTAACATGTGCACACTGCTGCTATTTCCTGGTTTAACTTCTTTTGTCTTCCTTTAAAACCCGCTGCATGGTGAGCACACCCACTTAGGCTTTCTAAAGAGTGCTATGCAGGTTTAGACTCACCACCTAGGGGCAATCCCGAGCCACAGGGCTCCACTCCACTTACAGTATGCCTGATACCCCCCCATGATGTCACCTAACTCCTAGGCTTGCACCATGCTATTCCTATCCTTACACTGTTGGTACCTGCCTCACATGCTGGGGAAAACTGGGATTTACTATCCTTCCCCTCATTTGCATAGGATTGCTTGCTAATGCATAGCTACATGTCTCACACTGAGCCTCCCCCCCTTAGCAACCACTACTCACTGGCCATGTTGTCTTCTGCCTGCCATTGACTTGGATGGCAGAATACTGATTTTAGTTAGAATGCTTAATTTAGGTTAATTTTGTTATTTTCCCCCCGATCCCGTTTGCACGCCACTGCCCTAAGCTTAAACAGCCGAGATCGGCTACAAAATAAAAAATATTGATTTTTATACTTTTTATTATGTTGGCAATGCCAATGGCCTTATACTTGGTCATTGGCATGCTTACTACATGATATGCAGCCTTTATTTGGAGCTGCCGTAGCTCCGTTTTGGATTTTGCAGAAATGTACTCGGTTACTAACTGAGTACATTTCTGCAGTTAGCACTAGTCTTGCATGGACTGTTGCAAGCTTCCTGGATTGCAAAATCACCTAATTTGCATAGATTTCTCCTGCAAATGGGGTGATTTCCATACCAGGGCTTAGTCCATGCAGGAGTAGTGCAGGAGCGCTCGTGCACGCTCCTGCAGGCTGTTCCTGGATGGCACAGTAGACATATTGCCTGCTTGTGCTCCTGCACCGATCTTGCAGTCTGTGTAAGCATTTGAGAATCCTGGGGTAAAAGTGCCCAACAAATGAATGTTTGGAAAAGATACCACTCCACAACAGCATCATAAAATAAACCACATGTTGGCAGTGGATAGACCAGAAGAACTGAAGTATGGAAAATGAACCAAAAATTCATATGAAGTATAGAAAATAAACTAAAGATTCATATCCAGCAAACAGAATGAACCATTGTATAGCAATTGATGGTGCAAAATAAATGAGGCATAGAAATAATCTTAAATCCATATGAGGCATACAAAATAAGCCCTTGCACAAAAATGGATGCTTCATCAGAACTGAAATCCAGGGTTTGATTCCCCTCAGACATTATTGTCTACTGTGTGACTCTGAAAGGACAGTGTCATTGGGCTGAGTCTATAAACAATGGACATGACTCAGTGATCTACTCCAGTTAACTAATGCAAATAGATAAAAAAATATAAAGAAAGTCAAGTTGGTCCAAATTTAGATATACTGAGTATGTGCATCCCAAAATCATACAGATGGTAGGGAAATTTGTAAAAAAGTAAAAAAAGTATTTCTTAGTCACATCGTTCAAAAGAAAAATTTAAAATGTCAGGCTAGGAGTCTTTGAACAGTTTATTAGGCGTATCATTGGGCACAATGTACATATATGCAGAAAATCATCTCATGATGCACTACGTTAACATGAGAGTTTGCAATAAAGGTTTGGATTCCTATACATCTGGTCAGTTGTAAAGAGGCCAGTTGTAGAGCAGGAATAGTTGTACCATCCTGTGCAGAACACAAAATATGTGTTTACAGAACCAGTTTTTAGAGACCTTAGAAGAAGAGCATGACAAACTGACAGAACTATTAGAGCCTGATGCCAAGAAACATAAATGCAGGAAGCTGTCACTGCCTAAAAAACTGAAGGGAAGAGCTTTTACTTTCTGATGCACAGCTTACTTATACTCAAGCTTTCACGGTTCTGGTTTACTTTTGGTTGGGGAACCATACATTTGACAACAAAAGGTGACAAGGTCACTGTGAATGAAAAGATTTTTGGGGTAAATACCTACGTGGAAAAAATGTCCTGTTTTAAAATGTGGAAATGAGTAGAGCATCCAAGCCTAGTTTTGGGCACGTGTTCAGACAGGATGGTGTGCATTTGTTAAGATCAGGGAAGAGAATTTTTGCAGCAAATATTTTGCAATATTTGACAAACACTAGGCAGGATTTTTGCCAGGTCGAAAATTTAACAGTTCGCCAAAAGAAACATTTGATGCATCTCTGATGGTTGTTAATGCTAGGAGCATTAATAATGTTTTTTATTGGAAAATTTGCTATGTTCTGACAAGACTGATGTTGTTATTGTTTGTGAAACATGGTTAAAGAACAATGACTGGAAACCAATTCTGTCAGGGTATACATTCTAACAAAAAATCAAGTGGAGGTATGATAGGGATTAAAGATAATTATGAGACCTGTGATTACTACATGTTCAGTGATAACACCAATACTATATACTGTGTAACTGTGACAATAAAGACAACCCTGGAACATATTACAATTGTTGAAGTGTATAGACCACCAAGGTCAAGTGCAGATGACCTAGAAGAATTCATACTTTTCTTGCATGAAACACAGGAGGGAAGTCTAATATTAGCTGGAGACTTAAATTTCCCAGAAGCAGACTGGAATAATATTAATTCAACAACGTTAGTAAGGAAATTATTCACAACGTATATTCAGGAACAACAGTTGCTTCAGATTGTAAAAACCTACCAGGGGATCGAACATACTAGACATTGTGTTCCTAAAGAAATTACTGTTACTTTAAGTCAAGTTTACCACCATTGATGTGCAGTGAGCATGGGGTTATAAAGGTTAATTTGTTTCTAGATAATTCTGTCAAACTGAAATCTAAACCAATGCACAGAAGGTTAATTGCAGATTATATGGAAGCAAAACAGTCACTGTGAAAACTAACTGGAGTGAGGTGTTCAGAGGAAAAACTGCAGATGGAATGTGGGAATTTTTGAAAGAGAAATTGAGTGCAAAAAATCAAAAAATGTTTAATATCAGGAGCTAGGCATACAATATCAGGGGGGATATATTTCCATAAGAACAAGATATCTGATTAAGGTGAGAGACAAAAAATATAAGAAATGAAAGAGAGGTCAATCTACAACTTTGAAAACTGAAGTAAACAAGCTGGTCAAACATATTAAGCATAGCGATCAAGATCAAGAAAAATGTGAAGAAAATTTATATAAAGATATTGAGCATAATAGATACATATGATGTGGAAGGAGTAAAGACACACACATTGATAAACTGAGTGCAGATTCTAAAATTTATTCTCAGACACAACAGATTATAGATATATTTACAAAATTTTATGCAAAACAGTTCGGCTCCACAAAAGGGGTGATAAGTTGTCCTAGTGGCATTCAGGTAACCTTAGATACTGGAATCAAATTAGATTATATTGATAAAGAACTACACAAACTGGATCCAAACAAAGCACAGAGAGGAGACAGAATTAGTAATAATGGTCAGAGAACAGTTCAGCAAGAACTTACAGTACCGTTATATCTATTATTCACTAGATCATATACATATGGGGAGATTCCTCAAGACTGGAGACATGCACTTATTAAACCTGTCTTCAAGGGAAAGGGGAGTAGGACAAACCCAGAGTCATTTAGACCCTTAAGTCTACTTTCATGTTGCGGAAAAATAATGGAGAAGGTAATACTGGATAAGATATTGTCAGAACTGGATAGATTGGGACTTGAAACCATATATCAGCATGCATATGTTGAAAACAGATCTATTACCACCTGTAACATGATACTCTATAACAATATAGTAACAGCTATGAATGAAAAATTGTGCTGTGATGTAATTTATATAGATTTAACTTCAGCATTTGACAGGGTCATACACAAAATATTGATCAATAAATTAGTACAACCAGGTATTGATGTACTCTTGATAAAATGGATAGCTGCATGGCTTACAGATAGGTCATGGCAAGTATCATGCAGCAACTGGACTGGTGAAATCCTTGGTTACAGTCAGGGTGTCCCACAGGGCTCTGTCCTAGGCCCTTACTTTTTTAGATTGTATCTTTCAGACCTAACCTTTTCATCTGAGGTGTTCTGCTGTCTATATGCAGATGACCTGAAACTGGGTAAACTGATTACACATGTTACAGATAAGGCATGTCTGCAAAATAACTTGACTAAATTGACCATTTAGGCACAGGAGAACAATATGCTGATAAATACATCAAAACCTAAGCATATGAGATTTGGTGGACATAAACTGAAAGGTGAATATTTAATACAGCACGCAAGTGATTGAAACTGTAGACTCATTTAAGGACCTGGGTATATGAGTAGATTCAGATATGCTTTTTTTCTAATCATATCACCCAATTGGTTAATAATGGTTATAGAACTATAGGTTGTATAAAAAGATTTATAAAGTCTAGGAAATCAAAACTGTTGAAGTCATTGTTTGTTAGTTACATTAGACCCAAACTTGAGTATGGAATAACAATATGGAAACCCTATACAAAAACAAGCATGAGTAAACTGGAAAGAGTACAGCGGAAATATACCAAGAGCATCCATGGTTGTGAAAATTTAAGTTATTATGAAAGACTAAAATATCTGAACTTGTACAATGTCTCTTACAGATATGTAAGAGGATATTTTATTTAAGTATATAGGGCATTTAGAGACAACTACCTCTGGGAATGTTTGGGGTTATCAAAAAGTACTAGAGAATCATCAGATAACCTATGTAGAAGATTCTATAAGAATGAGAAGTGTATTAATTGGTTCTCTGACAGAGTAGCTGATGCATGGAACAGACTACCAAATTACATTAAAGCAAGTACTAGTTTAGATATTTTTAAGAACAGCCTGGACACTTATTATGGGAACAAGTGTTTTGGTATATTGACAAGATAGAAGGGCATTAATGCCCATGCTTGAAATATCTGTGTGTATTTGTATGCATGCATACAAGTCTTTCTTGATAATATGATTTCTGAATTCTTGAATACCAACCTAATCCAGATTTGCCATAGCATTCATCTCAAGAAATAAGCATAATTAAATTTCATGCAGTAATTATTGGCAAAGATCCTTTAATTTTTATTTTGTTTTGGTTCCCTTCAACCTTATCATTACTGGCCCAGCTCCCCAGTACCCCATGTCCATGCTGGGTCTGCCAGCTACTTTTCTACCTCCCATGACTTATTCTAGTTTTGCATGGGCCAGTTGTGAATCCTAAGGGTGTTCTGGGGGCTCAGCACATCTGTGCTTCCATCTGGGGGGAGTATTTTTTGGTTTTGGTTTAAGACCTACCCACTCCCTTTCCCCATCATCCACACTCATGGATTACATCTGAAGGCAACTCCCTTCTTTGGACCAATTAATGAATGCCCTCCCACCTTGGAGGGCCTGGTCCAGCCCTTCCCTAACACCAATAAATAAACAAATAAAAAAAATGATAGGGCTAGATGACATTAAGCATATTTTTTATGCTGAGCAGCAAGACAGCTTTTGTGCTTTCAGTTTTTCACATTCATCAAAAAGATCTTCAACTTTTCCTCACTTTCTGCTATCAGAGTAGCATCACTCACATATCTGACATTGTTAATATTTCTTCCTACAGTTTTGATTTGAACATCTGAAACTTATAACCCTGAATTTTTAGGATATGTTCAGCATATAAATAAAGTAAATAAGGCATACATTTTTGTTGCACTCTCTCCCAAATCTTGCAACAATCAGTTTCCATATCTGTTCTAACTGGTATTTCTTTGTCAGAACACAGATCACATTTATCTAAAAAATTGATGCAGTTTATTAGGATCCACATAGTCTTCACAGCAGAAAATAAAAATGAATGAAAATTTTTCCTGGAATATTCTTGGTTTCTCTATTATTCAGTGGATGCTTCCAGTTTGATCTCAGATGCCTCTCTCTCTTCTAAAACCAGCTTGTGGGGTTTCATGCCATCCAGAAAGGGTAAATGCCAGTGTGAGAGACAGATTCTCCATAAAGACAGCCATGAGCAGTTCTTCTTTTGTCTCAGCACATCCCACAACCATATGTCCCATTCTATTTGTCAGGCTTTTGTTCCAAAAACTCTCCATAATCAGCTTTCTTCTTTGGCCCTGTATTTAGAGAATCAAAGTCTTATGCTTGTAGTGAAAGACACTGTCAGCCATCCATAAAGAAGAAGGCCAAGAAGTCTAGATCTGATTCTTCCACTGTACCGCTTCTGCCAGACATCTCTGCTGAGGCTAGTGAAAGCCCAGAGGATCACCTGGCTTCTCTGTTGGATTCCTCTGCTGCTACTGCTTTGGTGGCCAGCACGGATCTGACCTCACGCACGTCCCTGGTGACTTTGCAAACATTAGTTATGGATGTTCGGGGGAACCACAGCTGATTATTACTGAAGAGCCTAGAGGTGTTCCTCAAATTTTGGTCAGAGAGGAAGTTCTGACTATGGTTGTGGAATGTTGCCCCGATGTCTGAACCTTCTACGTTTTACAGGTCAGACATCCCTTTGAAAAAGAAACAAAATACAAAGCATGCTTCTCCTACTCCTAAGAACCCTCAGAGTGAATTGCAGAATTTCACTCAGGGTTTGTTTAATGGCCTTATGGCTTTGAAGTTTTCTCAAGGAGTTTCTGTTCATGTTCCACTTTGGTCCTCGACTCCTCTAAAAAGGTCTAGAGACTAGGATTCCTCTGAAGAAGAGGTGGATTCTGATGAGGAATCTCTTGCTTATTCATCTCAGATTCCTTTTCCATCAGATTATGGTTCTGAGGAAGAGGAGTCTACTTTTTTTGACACTCCTTTTGAGGAGACCTCCTTTGGGAATACAATCCAGGATGATGGATTTTTGTAAATGGGACTGTACTCAGATTTCTGAGGTGCAGAAGAGGTATTACGAGCTTCTTCAAATGGACTCTCCAAGACCTTCTGTTGTCCTTCCTGTTTTGGCTGCCTTGTTGGATGCTCTTTCTGCTACATCTCACGCTCTAGACTCCCAGCCCCCTGCCCCTCCAAAAAACTGATAGGTTTTACAGGGTGTCTGAGGATTTCAAATTCTTTTATAGATGTCCTTCAGCTGACCTCTCTCTGGTGTATGTGGCATCTGACAAGCCATCTTAGTTACTGCCTGCTACAAAGCTTGTTCCTTCTGATAAAGACAATAGGACTATGGAAAGGATAGCTAAAAAGGTTTATACCTCTGCTACCTTGGCATTTAAGGCTGTCAATTATCAAAGCCATATGTCTAGATATGTTTTGACTCTTCTTTCTCATGTCTGTCAGGTTATTTCTGACCTTTCTGATTCTGAAGGGAAGACTTCTGCACTCTCCTTGTTGGTGACTTCTTCTCAGGTAGATCACCATTCTATTAAATGCAGTTATGATGCAGCAAATGCTTCTTCCAGAGGTGTTGTTTTTGGTTCTGTATTGAGGAGATATTCCTGGCTTTGGCTTCAACCTTTGCCTTTTGATATTAAGGTTAAGTTGATGGATGCTTCTCTGGATAACAAACACTTATTTGGTGCAACAGCTGCTGATTTGTTTAAGACTCTTCAGAATAAGGGTAAGGCTTTGCAGGAACTTAAACTTGTTTTTGTTTCTCCTGTGCCTAAGTTTCAAAGAAATTACCCTAGTAACCTGGTCTTTGTATGTAGGCAGTCTTGTCCAACTCCCAAGGGTAAGAAGGGGGTAAAAGGGCTTCTCCTGCTAAAGCTACCCAGACTACTGTAACCCAGAAATCTCCCTTTCCTGACAAACTAGGTGCTGTCTGACTATCCCACCTTCTCAGTCACATTCCTTTTTCTCTTCATCTTTCTCCATCCCATCCAGTTTGGTTAAAGATTACTCATTATTCCTGGGTCCTTTCCATTATCCGTCTATGTTATTATTATGGTCTGGAAATCTCTTCCCCCTTTCAGGTGCATTCCTCAGCCACCTCAGGAACAGTTGGCTTTCTTTCCAGGGGTGCTTTAGAATCTTTTGACTCATGGAACTATTCAGGAGGTTCCAGTTTCCCAAAGGGGGAAGAGGTTTTACTCCAGAATGTTTTTGGTTCCAAGGAAAGAGAGCACTTCGCGAGCCATTCTAGATCTCTCTCATTTAAATTCCTTTCTGAAGGTCCCTTCCTTTCAGATGTTGTCTCTTCAGACTTTGTCCCCTCTGCTGCTTTCTCTGGCTTTTCTAGTGTCTCTGGACTTCAAAGATGCCTTTCTTCACATATGAATTCATCTCCTTTTCAGGAAGATTTTACATTTCTCTGTTGCTTCCTGGCATTTTCACTTCTCTGATTTGCCCTTTGGCCTTTGTACTGCCCCAAGGGTATTCATCTAATGCCTCTTTCTTGTGATTGCTTTTTGAAGGCTAAGGGGGAATACAAGTCTTTCCCTAGTTAGACAATCTCCTGCTTCAGGCATCCTCTCCAGAGATTCTACTGTAGCACCTTCATTTTCCATTTCCCTTTTGCAAAGCCTGGGGTTCACTATACATTTCCAAATCTTTTCTGACCCCTTCACTGGCTCATGTATTCCTGGGGTGCAGGATCCAGACCATTCCAGTGCTGGCATTCCTGCTCCTCACAAGGCCTTAACTCTTATAGCTTTCTTTCAGTACCTTCTTCTTCTGGCCTTAATTATGGTAAGGGAGCTTCTGAGAGCTCTAGATTTTATGGCCTTCACCATTCCTATACTCCCTTTTGCCAAACTCCTCTTGAGAAAACTTCAGTGATTTCTAAAGTCAGTTTGGATTCAGCATTCTCATCCCCTGGTCTTCTTAATTCCTCTTCTTCCATGTGTCAAGCTGGAATTTCAGTGGTGGATTCAACAGTTGACTCTCAATCCAGGTTTCCCTTTTCAACCCCCTCTTCCCTCTCAGGAGCTGTTCACAGACAGTTCAGATATGGGATGGGGAGCATCCTTTGTCTGTCTGTAGGTGCAGGGTCCTTGTTCACCTGAACAAAGGAAAGAACACATCAGTGTAAAGGAGATGAGAGCTCTTCTGCTGTATCTTCAAGCTTTTTACCCTCTATTCTCCCCAGGGCCTCTCAGGGTGTTTACAGACAATACTACAGTGATACGGTATGTCAACAAACAAGGAGGGATGAGATCTTTCCTCCTTTTCTGGTTGGCTGTACTAGTGTGGGAACTAGCTATCCAGTACCGTGTGACTCTTCAGGCAGTTTATATTCCCTCATTTCAGAACGTTGTGGCAGACTCTCTGAGCAGGTCCATAACACAATCCCTCAAGTGGATGCTTCACAGGTATGCATTCCTGGACATTGTCCCCCAGAGGGGGTACTCCTCAAGTAGATCTATTTTCCTCCCCTTTGAACAGACAACTTCCTCTATTTTGTGCCAGAGTTCCAGATCCTCTGGTCTGGAAGGTGGATACTCTCTCTTTTTCTTGGAAGGAGATGTTTCTTTTCGCCTTTCCTCCCCTTCCCCTTATTCCAAAAGACCTGTTCAAAATACAACAAGATGCTGCCAAAATCTTACTGGTGACTTATTTTTGCCCCAGACAGTATTGGTTCCCTCTTCTTCTGCATTTAGCCTAGGGCATTCATCACAAGTTACCTCACATGGTGAACCTAATCACACAAGATAAGGGATCTCTCATCCATCCTCACCTGTCCACTACTCATCTGACACTTTGGGTGATAAGATTTTGATTCTATACAGACATCTTTTTTCTGAGGATGGGCTTAAGGTCCTACATGAGGCTAGGAAGCCCATAACTAAGAAATCCTACTTATTCAAATGGAAGAGATTTTCTGTTTGGTGTCTTTCTCATAACCTGGATCCACTTTATGTGGATGTTCCTGTGGTTCTATCTAACCTGTGTGAATTGCTCAATGCTGGGTTGGCCTATTTCTTCTGTTAAGGCCAACGTATCAGCTATCTGTGCTTGTCTGCCTTTATCACCTCCTTTGGCTTCTAGATTTGAGGCTAAATAGTTTATTAAAGGTGTCCTTCATATTAGACCACACATGAAGACTGCCTTTCCTCCCTGGGATCTTAATTTTGTTTTAGAAAAATTGACCCAGGCTGCTTTTGAGCCTGCAGCTTCAGCTTCCTTACAGCATTGTTCTTGGAAGACAATACTTTTGTCAGCCTTTACTTCTGTCAAATGGGTGTCTGAGCCTCAAGCCCTTATGACTTGCCCTCCTTTTTTAGTTTTCCATATGGACAGGATGTCCCTTCGTACTAATCCTTCTTTTATGCCCAAGGTGATGAATGAGTTGCCTGTTAATTATTCTATTCATTTGCCCACTTTTTTCCCTTCTCCGCAATCCACCAGTGAGAAGATGCTGCACACATTAATTGTGCATAGACAACTCAGATTTTATTTGGATAAGAGTAAGACTTTTCATAAATCTGATACATTTAGGCCAAAACAGCCAAATCCCACTAGCTGTAGGATGCATGTTTTGAATGTATCCATAAAGACCTACTAAACAACTAAATAAAAAATGGAAAAACAAACAAAACAAATCTTGAAGCCAGAAAAAAATGCCGTACTTATGAAACTAAAATTTATTGTTAGCGCTTTTGTCACCTTTCATTAAAGGAACTTCTTCAGACATTTGCAATAGCTCAATTTACAATTTAAATAGTCCCAAGTTGATGACATCATCAACCTCCCATTATCCAGATTCAGCAAGTATAGAAGTAAATACATTCAGATTTCTTTGTGTATAAAAACTTTTTAAAACACAAACAAATTCTTCACTGATATTAATTACAACAAAAAAAAATGTCAAATATTAAATACCTGCATAGAAATGTTTTTTACCTGGTTAATGCTTTAAGTTTTAAAATATATTTCAGGGAACAAGAATCATTCAACCCAGGGTACGAAAAGGCATTTACTCTCAGTTGCCATAGCAACTCCCTCTCCTCGAGTCTTAAAGCCCAAGGCCCCTCCTGGGATTCAGATTTTCTCAATAACTATAAAAAGGAAAGTGTGGTTAGTATGTACCAAAATATGTTTGGACAAAGCATTATTGTTGTCCTGTCTGCTAATACTGTACTGGTGCTCATATATCCTTTGTCTAAAGTGCCTCTCAGTCTTTCCTATGTAGAAAGAGGGGCACTGTTGGCACCTAGCTAAGTATATAACACCTGTTGTCCCACAGTCAAATTTTCCTTCTATTCCCTATAGTAAATGAGGAAGACGTTTCTATATGTTTACAAGAAGAACATCTTCCACATTTCTTTATCCCTTTGTTAGGAACATAAGTGTTAACTTCTTTTTCAAGTTGTGTTTTTAGATTAGAGCCTTTTCTAAACGTCACCCTAGGTCCTGGCCCTAACTTGTTCCTAGCCATAGTGCCATCGTTAATCATGGCCCAATTTTTATTTATAACCTCCCTCAGGAGTTTGGCATCACTTGAAAAGGTTGTTATAAAACTGATGTTGTAATCTAAGTCGTCCTTTCTATTAAAAAAATGTTCTGCCAAGACCATTTGTTCATCACCCCTTAAGGTTCCCCTATTTAAAATGGGCTTGAAATGTGCCATTTCCCTTTTCCTTCTAAACTCTATAACAATCTTAATCAATAAATCTATTGGGTATCCTCTCCTGGTGAACATCCCCCACAAGTTTTTACACTCCACCTCAAAATCAAGATCCAGTGTATTCATCCATAAAGACTTAAAAAGACAAATAAAAAGTTATGGACATTCAGAAGCCATATAGCTGAAACACTTGCATATATCCCATGGGCCTCTATTTCAGGAGGTTTAACGTATCACACAGTGAAATCTCTAGCTTGGGTTTTTTGCGTACTTTAAATATATATATATATATATATATATATATATATATATGTATATATATATATATATATATATGGATCTAGGACGTTTGATAGAAAGATCAAATGTCCAAATCCATAACCACCGAACACACTTTAACGAAAGCGCTTTCATCGAAAAAGCGCTTTCATTAAAGCGTGTTTATAAAAAAAAAAAACACTACATTTATGTAGCCCGCCTGCACCCCCATGTGTAATATTCTCCCTCCAAGACCACACTACAGTGGGGAAAAGGGAATTTTTCCTTATCCGCACTGTAGTATGGCCTCGGCAACAGGCATACTTACGCAAAAGTGCTTCTTCGGTGAAAAGTACTTTTGCGTAAGTTTGCTTGCCCTAAATGGATTTGGATGATTGATCTTTCAATCAAACGTCCTAGATCGATATATATATACATATATATATATATATATATATATATATATATATATATATATATATATATATATATATATATATATATATATATACACATATACATATACATATACACACATATGTACGGAAAATGTAAGTTCTGTAATATAGATGTTTTGATTCCAGCAAAAAAGGAACTTAAAGTGTTATGAACTTCCCATATATTATTTGGATTTTGCTGTTCATTTTTTGTCTCATTTCATCCTGACTGTTTATAGAAATTCAGGGAACTTCTAGAAGTTAAGTGGCCACTGTTTGACTTTTATCTGTCTTATACATATGACACACGCATACTCACACATACACACACACACATACACACACACACACACACACACACACACACACACACACACACACACACACACACACATACACACACACACACACACACACACACACACACGCACACAAAAATGCTTTAACTACTGTAAATAAAAGCAAACACTCATGCCAGTGAACGTTCTGTCAAATGGAGTTTCTGCTGGCAGCTTTTTGCATTGCATCTTGTTGAAGCAGGCTAAGGGAATTTTGCAAAAAAAAATAGTTTTCTGTTTTTTATGTTTGATTATTTTACAATTCGATATAAAATGATTATTTTTACTCTTACTAGTGAGTGCAGTTTCCTGATACACTCATACATAATGTACATACATACATACATACACGCATACACACACCTACATTATACGTGTGCGTGTGTGTGTGTGTGTGTGTGTGTGTGTGTGTGTGTGTATATATATATATATATATATATATATATATATATATATATATACGTGTGTGTGTGTGTGTGTGTGTGTGTGTGTGTGTGTGTGTGTGTGTGTGTGTGTGTGTGTGTATATAAGTATATTTATTTATTTTGTCATTTAACTGGGTTAGTTCAACTGAGCCAGTGGCCCGTTTTCAGTGGAGATCCAAGGAGAAAAGTTCCAGACAGTTATTACAAAGTTACAAAAAAGAAAAGCATCTGACAATGAAGTTTTATGCAAACATTACAATAATGTGCTTTACATGAGAACATTAGAAATTTACAAAAGGCCTGGGAATGAAGTTTACATAAACATTACAATAATGTGCATAACATGTAGTACAAAAGTTAGAGTTTTTTTTAATCAACAAAAAGAGAAAGAGATGCAAATGAGATAGGACACTTGCAATAGGTGGGTGTTAAAAGTGTGACAGGTAGTAAGGTGCTAAGGTGGAATTTAAGTGGGATCATTGCAGTGACAGGTCTTGGCATTTAGGAGAAAAGTTTTAATTTCGGATTTAAAGAGATTTATGTTAGAAATGATTCGGATGTTAAGGGGGAGTATGTTCCATGCATGGGAAATACTATATTTGCAAAGAAGTTTATCAATGTTTTTGTTTGGTTTATAGGTGTCCAGAAGGAGCTGGTCAGAACTGCAAAGAGTTCTGGTAGGGGTATAATGTGATATTAGTGAGGATAGACCAGGACAGGAAAGGGGGTTTAAGAGCAGAGTATGAGTCATTTGCAGCTGCGAGTAAAGCAGGTGCTGGGGGAAGTCAAGCTACTGGAGTTGTTTTAGTGCATGGCAGTAATGAGATTTGTAGGGTTGGTTCCTAGCAAATCTCGCAGCACTATAGTATGACAGAGTTTAGCCAGAAAGGTAGATTGTAGATGTGAAAAGATGGGGGAGGCATAAAGTAGACATGGAAGGAGGAAGGCCTGAGCTAGTTTCTGCCTGGGGTCATGGGCTAGGTATTTTTTATGTCTGTAGAGTAGGCTGAGTTTTTGATTGGTCTTTTTGATACAGTGCTGAATATGGGTATCAAATTTTAATTGGTCATCAATAATAACGCCAAGAAGTTTATTATGTGGGTTAGGTTGTATGATGGTATTATCGTGAGAAGAAATGGTGAAGGTTGTTTTGAGGTTAGAGAGGGTTTTTGGTAAAAAGAGTAGTGGGTTTGTTTTTTGGGATTTAGAATTAGTTGATTGTTGGTTAGCCATTTTTCTACAGATAGAAAGCTATGTTGAGTAGTAGAGAGGAGGGTAGAGAAATTGTCAGAACATGTAATAAGGGCTGAGTCATTCGCATATTGTGTCAGAGAGGATGCTGTGCAGGAAGTATGCATTTGGTTTGTGAAAATATTAAAGAGTAGAGGGCAAAGAATCGAGCCTTGAGGCACCCCAGTTTGAACTGGTAAGTAAGGGGAGCAGGTAGCCTACCATCTTACTGATTGTTGTCTATTAGTGAGATAGCTAGTGAATCATTTAATACTAAAGGGAGATAAGTTGAGTTGTGATAGTTTATCGAAAAGTTTGGAGTGTGATACAATATCAAATGCTTTAGAAAGGTCAAGAAAGAGGCAAGAAACCAATAAATTTTTGTCCATAGCTTCGGCAACGGTTAGAGTAAAGGACAGTAGGGCAGTAGATGTACTTTGATGGGGTCTGAAGCCATGCTACATAGGGAGGTTATTATCTAGAAGGTACTTAATAAGCTGTCTGTGAATGGATTTTTAAAGGAGTTTAGATAGCGGAGAGAGGATAGCAATAGGTCTGTAGTCTAACCTACCCAGATGGAGGTGAAGCCCCCTCCCACCTGGGTGGGTTAAGGATGATGCAGTTTAGGTTTTCTTTATTTTTGTGTAAGTGGTTACCTATCCTGGGTAGATCTTCGTTGTTATGCTGGTTCGCTGAAATGGGATAATGAGATTTCGATATTCTTGTCTTGACAATCTTGTCTTTGATGATGTGGGGTTTCCACAGTTTGAAGTAGACCAATATATATATATATATATATATATATATATATATATATATATATATATATATATATATATACATATATATATATATACATGTGTGTGTGTGTGTGTGTGTGTATGTATAGGTACAGATATATAGATGTGTGTGTCTGTGTGATTCCAGAACAATGGGATGAATGGCCATCTTGAAAGACAACTCGTTCATTCAAAATGTTTGAAAGGCCATTTAATCAAATTCCAACTGATTAAAACATCATACATTCAAAATCACCCAGGAGAATATGCTTCAAAATATTTTTTGAAGGGGGATAACCTCCACCACCGCCCTTTTGCCTAAATATATTGACTACAAGGCTGTACATCTGTGGAGAAAATTGACAATGCCACACACAGCAAATAACTGCCAGCACACAAATCCAAACCACATCAACAGTGATTATGTATAGGTGACACCATTCACTAAATAAAGCGTTTTCATATACTTCTATATCTTCTACTTATGAATTACTGAACTACATGTAACTGTGTCACATTCAATTAAACAGACTTTCAGCCAAATCATTATGCAGTGTAGTGGGTTTTCAATTCCTTGAAAACACTGATTTCTAATTTAGCTAAATGAACATTAAACCAAATGGCAGACAGCCATTTATTTATCTATATCTCTATATATATATATGTCTGTTGATACATGTGTGTGTGTGTGTGTGTGTGTGTGTGTGTGTGTGTGTGTGTGTGTGTGTGTGTATATATATATATATATATATATATATATATATATATATATATATATATATATATATATATATATATATTTTTTTATATTTTTTTTTCAGGAAGATCTTCCACAATCCTTACCTTAACCCACAATCACTTGCATGCCTGCACACACACACACACACACACACACACACACACACACACACACACACACACACACACACACACACACACACACATATATATATTTATAAAGCTAGTGTAAAAGGTACACCAAAATAAACTGTCACCCAAAACTAACGATTAAAAGGCAATCAGTCAGACAGTACATAAATGAATAAATAAATAAATAAATAAATAAAGCAAACTAAAAGTACCCAACAGCTTAAAAGTCAGCAGTCTGTATGAGGCAAACCATTGCTCAACAATGGATGGTCTAGGTCGGAGAAATGAAGTGTAGAAGGTAAACTAAAACAAATATCAGGTATAGAAATAAGCCTTTCTCCAACTATGGTTATCCATAAGAACTAAACTATAAAACATAAAGTCCACGTTTCCTGTACTTGGCATGTACCTAACAATAGATGACAGATATAAGAGAAGCCTGGCAAAATCATCTATTAGTCTTTAATTCAGAGAAGGAATGATGCATGATCCTCTGTAAACTCATGATTGGATGTGGGTATCACAAGATTTACCCGCAGTCAGTGTGATCAAACAAAGCCATCTTTGGATTAATCCTGTGATACCCACATCTAGTAGTGTATTAATATTACACAATGGTATTAGTTAAGAAAGAAATTGCTTACCTTTCTTAAATAATGTCGTTGTATGACTGCAGCTTAGCGTTCTTTTGCTTTCTGAGCTTCTTTTTGATATACTGCACATTTGTAGTGCATGTACATTCATGCACTTGCACAGTACGTCAGGGCTGAAGAAGTACAGGGAAGAGAGCAGGTCTGCAGGAGTCTGTCTGTCTCTCTTTGTCTGTCTCTCTTACTCCTTTTTTTTCTGAACGGTATGAAGCTATAAAGTCTGACTATTGATTTACAGAAATCATGACTATTTTAACAGAAAAAACATTTTGTGACAGGAAAAAACATGAGGAAAATAAAGGGACATTATATAAAACTATGGACAGCTGAGAGGTATGCTGTGACAGTACAACTGATTTTTAGTAGCCATAACCATATCTTTCAACTGTACAGAGTCTGGCAGAATGTCTGTCATTCTTCTCATATTTTGTTCTCTCCCTCTTAAAACGTAAGCACAGCATTATTAAGCATATCTCAATAGAAAGACAGCTGCTGAACAATACTTTAGCTGCCAGACATCGTTCTGTTGGTAAATGCTGGGCTTACAATGGGCATACTGACTGCACTGTCCATACCTCTCAACCGTACCGAATTCCTCAGTATTTACCAGTTTTGAGGGCAAAATAATGGGGTGCCACGAATTCCCGAGTGGCCCCTTCAATTTCCAATTTTTTTTCAATTTTGTTTTTTTTTTAGTTGGTTGTCATCACACATCCTAGGGGTGCACGTGCAGTGATGACATCAGGCAGACTGCCAGACTGTTGGAGACTCGGCACCTCAGTTGGACTGTGTTTACTTTGTTTACAAGCAGAGCGAACGGGGAAGCTGTTTATACAGTTTAACTTGTCTCAACTTTTGCCAAGCCCAAGACCCAGACAGTACAGGCTGCAGCAGAGCCTGGTCTGCCCAGCATCCGCATACACTCCTGGGATGGGAAGATTTACTCTCTGTGGCAGCTCCAGGTATGTAAACAAAAAAAATGATCAGCTCCATATCTCTCCCTGGCAGTTTATAGGACGTGCACTTTACTTAAATTTTAAGGACATATTTCTTGACTGGTCTGGTGATCGTTTAGGTGGTAGAGGTACTCCGGTGTCGTGTCGGTGTTAAACTTGTGCAGTTTATTTATTTTGGTTTATTTTAAGGACATATTTCTTTGACTGGCTTGGTGACCGATGTGCTGCTTTAGGACTGGTCCGGTGATTGTTTAGGTGGTAGTGGTACTATTTATTTATTCTGGTTTATTTTGGGACGTGCACTTTACTTTAATTTTAAGGACATATTTTTTTAAGATTGATCCATTGACCAATGTGCATGCAGTGTTACCCTGCTCTTCCCGAGAACTCACACAATTTAAAATGTTAATGTTAAGGTCTCATTTAAGGGAATTATTTGCCACTCATTTTGCTGCCCATTTAAGGGAATTATTTGAACTAATTTTGCTGCTCGATGAAGGGCTTGTTTTTGCTACATTTTGCTGCAAGCAAGGGAATTAGTTTTGCTGCAAGTAAGGGAATTAATTTGCCACTACAACAAATACATTTTGCTGCTCTGTGTGTGGGAATTTGAATTACTTCATTACAGTGTGTTTTGTGCTTTTGTTATGCTGCAAGTTAGGGAATTAATCTACAATGAATACATTTTGCTGCTTTTAATTTGCCACAGTGTTGCTTGATTAAGGGCTCATTTTTGCTAAGTAAGAGAATTAGTTTTGCTGCAAGGGAATTAATTTGCCACTACAAAGAATACATTTTGCTGCTGTGTGTGTGTGTGTGTGTGTGTGTGTGTGTGTGTGTGTGTGTGTGTGTGTGTGTGTGTGTGTGTGTGTGTGTGTGTGTGTTATGCTGCAGGGTGTGTGTGTGTGTTATACTACATGGTGTATGTGTGTGTGTGTGTGTGTGTGTGTGTGTGTGTGTGTGTGTGTGTGTGTGTGTGTGTATTATGCTGCAGGGTTGGTGTGTGTGTGTGTTATGTTGCAGGTGGGTGTGGGTGTGTTATGCTGCAGGGTGTGTATTATGCTGCAGGGTGTGTATGGGTGTGTGTTATGCTGCAGGGTGTGTGGTTGGGTGTGTGTGTGTGTGTGTGTGTGTGTGTGTGTGTGTGTGTGTGTGTGTGTGTGTGTGTGTGTGAAAATGCCCCAGTTAGATATACCTGGTGGTTAGTGTTATTCAGGGTCAAACCCTGTACCTTAGGTACAAGAAACAAGAGCCTGAAGTTTCTACCCATACCACCAGTTGTGATTCAAGGGGTCAGGTCTATATTAAATTATCAAACGGAATGAATGTCGACCGGCCGAAATATCGAAAGTGCCGTTCAAATTACTTGGTTTTATGGGGGGGCTGTGCCCCCCCTGCTGATTATATATACCACCTGTGAGGTCGCACTACAGTGAGGAAAGGGCAAAATTCCTGATCTCAACTGCACCCCAATCCCACAAACCAGAACTCGATGAACGTCACTTTCAATATTTCGGCCATTCAACATTCGTTCCATTCGATAATTTAATATAGACCCAAGGAGTCGAGTCCATAGCTTTCAAATGTCTAGATGTTTAGCTCATACTTTTGGTGTGTTCCTCTTAAAATTTGTGGTTTTCTGACAAATCAATGAGAACTGAATTCACTAAATAATGGTGATAGTCATTTAAGTTTCAGTCATCCTGTTTTTCAGAAAACACACGGTAACACAAAACATTTTATTTTAGCAACTTTCTAAGATTATACAAGCAGTGTTTAAAATGTGTATAAAATTAAATAATGATTTATGTGGAGACAGCGAAGTTCAGTTAAGTTTAAGTATCACAGTAAGTAAGGAAGTAGATGTCATGTAAATATAACAAAAAAACAAATACTCAGTTTAGTCACGAGCAGTGTCTAGAAATATTGTAACCACTGTAGCATTTTTGAAAGGATTGTAAGTCAAAATCAACTTTATTGTTATGCAAGATGTAATATAAACCACAGGCACAGATGTTTGCATAAATTAGTAAAAGCTTCATTTAAATGATGTATTAAATAATTAAACTGTTAAAACGTAAGCAGACCATAATGTTTTTGGACAGTTACTGTTCTTGGTGGTGCTTCAGTAGCGTTGTCGCCTCACAGTAAGACGTTGTCCTGTTCGATTCTCAGCTAAAGCGTCTTCTGTGTGGAGACATGGGTGAATGGGCGTGCTTCATTGAAGGTTGTGCGTCAGAGCTGGCAACTCGGTAAGTAAAAATCTACTGCCAATAATTAGCAAACCGGAGTTCAGCTGTGGCGACCCCTAACCGGGAAAAGCTGAAAGATACAACAACAACTGTTCTTGCAATGGTTTTAAGCAGAATGGATAAATGGGGAGGGTTGCATTGGGAAGGGCATCCGACATAAAACTTTGCCAAAAAATTCATGCGGACAGCAGTAAATATTTACATACTCGATCGGTCGAGGCCTGGGTTAACAACAACCGCCACCAGTACTGTTAGCCAACAGGGTGCTGGTGGAAACAGGGCTACTGTTGGCCGAAGGAGGAGAAGAGGGAGAAGGCATGGCCGAAGGCTGGAAGAGAGGAGAAAGGCTACAACTGTGGTAGTGAGGGTCAGAACTTTGAATGTTGGCAGTATGACTGGTATATGGAGAGAGCTAGCCAATATGATGGACAGAAGGAAGGTTGGTATATTGTGTGTGCAAGAGACCAGATGGAAGGGGAGTAAAGCTAGGTGTATCGGAGGTGGGTTCAAATTGTTTTATCATGGTGTGGATAGGAGGAGAAATGGCTTAGGAGTTATCCTGAAGGAACAGTATACTAAGAGTGTTTTGGAGGTGAAAAGAGTGTCGGATAGAGTGATGTTTATGAAGCTGGAAATTGATGGTGTAATGATGAATGTTGTTAGTGCATATGCTCCACAAGTTGGGTGTGCGATGGATGAGAAAGAAAAATTTTGGAGTGAGTTGGATGAAGTGGTGATGACTGTACCCAAGGGTGAGAGAGTGGTGATTGGAGCAGATTTCAATGGGCATGTTGGTGAAGGGAACAGAGGGGATGAGGAAGTGATGGGTAGATATGGTGTTAAGCAAAGGAATGCAGAAGGTCAGATGAAAGTGAATTTTGCAAAAAGGATGGACATGGCTGTGGTGAATATGTATTTTAACAAGAGGGAGGAGCATAGGGTGACATACAAGAGTGGAAGAAGATGCACACAGGTGGATTATATCATATGTAGGAGGGCCAGTTTGAAGGAATTTGGAGACTGTAAAGTGGTGGCCAGAGAAAGTGTAGTTAGGCAGCATAGGATAGTGGTTTGTAGGATGACGCTGGTAAGCAAGAAGAGGAGGAATGTGAGGGCAGCACAAAGGATCAAATGGTGGAAATTGAAAAAGGGTAATTGTGAGGTGGAGTTCAGGGATGAGTTAAGACAGGCACTGGGTGGCAGTGAAGAGTTACTAAATAGCTGGGTAACTACAGCAGAGCTAGTAAAGGAGACTGCTAGAAAGGTGCTTGGGATGACATCTGGACAGAGGAGGGACGACAAGGAGACATGGTGGTGGAATGAGGAAGTACAGGAGAGTATACAGAGAAAGAGGTTGGCAAAGAAGAAGTGGGACTGTCAGAGAGATGAAGAAAGTAGACAGGAGTATAAGGAGATGAGGTGCATGGCAAAGAGAGAGGTGGTGAAGGCTAAGGATAAGGCATATGTAGAGTTGTATGAAAGGTTGGACACTAAGGAGGGAGAAAAGGACCTGGCTAGACAGAGGGACTGAGCTAGGAAAGATGTGCAGCAGGTAAAGGTGATAAAGGATAATGAGGGAAACATACTCACAAGTGAGGAGAGTGTGTTGAACTAATGGAAAGAGTACTTTGAGGGGTTGATGAAGGAAGAGAATGAGAGGGAGAGAAGGTTGGATGATGTGGGGATAGTGAATCATGAAGTGCAATGGATTAGCAAGGAGGAAGTAATGATAGCTATGAAGAGGATGAAGAATGGAAAGGCTGTTGGTCCAGATGACATACCTGTGGAAGCATGGAGGTGTTTAGGTAAAATGGCAGTTGAGTTTCTATCCAGATTGTTTAATGAAATCTTGGAAAGTGAGAGGATGCCTGAGGAATGGAGAAAAAGTGTTTTGGTACAGATTTTTAAGGTGATGTGCAGAGCTGTTGTAACTGCAGAAGGATTAAATTGATCAGTCACAGCATGAAGTTATGGGAAAGAATAGTGGAAGCTAGGTTAAGAAGGGACGTGATAATTAGTGATCAGCAGTATGGTCACATGCCGGGAAAGAGCATTACAGATGCAATGTTTGCTCTGAGAGTGTTGATGGAGAAGTACAGAGAATGTCAGAAGGAGTTGCATTGTGTTTTTGTAGACTTAGAGAAAGCATATAACAGGGTGCCTAGAGAGGAGTTGTGGTATTGTATGAGGAAGTCGGGAGTGTCAGAGAAGTATTTAAAAGTGGTACAGGATATGTATGAGTGTAGTGTGACAGAGGTGAGGTCTGCGGTGGGAGTGATGGATGCGTTTAAGGTGGAGGTGGGATTACATCAAGGATCAGCTCTGAGCCCTTTCTTATTTGCAATGGTGATAGACAGGTTGACAGACAAGATCAGACAGGAGTCCCCGTGGACTATGATGTTTGCAGATGACATTGTGATCGGTAGTGAGAGTAGGGAACAGGTGGAGGAGACCCTGGAGAGATGGAGATATGCTCTAGAGAGGAGAGGATGAAGATCAGCAGGACTAAGACAGAATATATGTGTGTGAATGAGAGGGAGGATAGAGGAATGGTGAGGATGCAGGGAGTAGAGGTGGCGAAGGTGGTTGAGTTCAAATACTTGGGATCAATAGTTCAGAGTAATGGTGAGTGTGGAAGCGAGGTTAAGAAGAGAGTACAGGCAGGATGGATTGGGTGGAGAAGAGTGTCAGGAGTGATTTGTGACAGACGAGTACCAGTAAGAGTGAAAGAGAAGGTCTACAAGAGGGTAGTGAGACCAGCTATGTTATATGGGTTGGAGACAGTGGCATTGACAAAAAGGCAAGAGTTAGAGTTGGATGTGGCAGAGTTAAAGATGTTAAGATTTGCACCGGGTGTGAGGAGGGTGGACAGGATTAGGAATAAGTATATTAGAGGGTCAGCCCAGGTTGGAAGGTTTGGAGACAAAGCCAGAGAGGCAAGATTACATTGGTTTGGACATGTGCTGAGGAGGGATGCTGAGTATATTGTGAAAAAAGATGCTAAGGATGAAGCTACCAAGTAACAGGAAAAGAGGAAGGTCTAAGATAAGGTTTATGGATGTGGTGAGAGAGGACATGCAGGTGGTTGGTGTGACAGAGCAAGATGCAGAGGACAGGAAGAAATGGAAACAGATGATCTGCTGTGGTGACCCCTAATGGGAACAGCCAAAAGAAGATGATGATGAATTTTCTTTAGGAAGTCTTTTAATAACAAAAGTCCTACTGTATCTTGTCTGTCCTTTCAATAAGTTCTAGATGGGTGTGGGTGGGGCAGGCAATGCCTATCTCCAGAAGTTCAGAAATGTCAATATTGGCCCTCTTCTTTCTCAAGTCAAAGTCCATTGAAAGTAAACAAAAGGAAAGGAAAAGGAAGAAGCCTGTTTTGAAAGGAGAAAGATGGATAGTAAAGGAAGAAGCATGTTTCAAGAAAGAAAGTACGAGAGAAAGGAAAGGAAAGGAAAGTAAAGGAAAGGAAACTAAAGGAAAAGAAAGGAAAGGAAAGGAAAAGAAAGGAAAGGAAAGGAAAGGAAAGGAAGAAGTGTGTTTTGAGAGATAAAGTTTCAGCTAGAAAGATGGAAAAGAAAGCAACAGTGGTGTTTATAGTGACAAAGACAGAAAAGAAGTGCATCTGGAGAAAAAGTAAGTCTTGTAAATAAGATCACTGTAAGAATAAATGGCTGTTTCTCAGTTAGGATTTGGGGAAGTGTATGTATAACATTTGGTTAGAAATACAAGAGTATGAGCTAGGCATGCTAAAAGAAAACCAGATCTGTTTGTTATCTTAAGTTTAGGGGACTGCAAGTCCACCACTACCATAAATGATGCAGTTGAGTTTCCCACATTTGGGGAAATTATAGGAGTCAACCCAACTGAAAAGTACAATTTAAGTGCCTCATCCTGTGGAAACCACCTTCTTGATCATGGTATTTCCCCTGGAGGTAAGTATGACTTTGGTTATTGAGAACCTGTCAGTTCTGTATGTGATTAGTGGCAAAACTAGGTTTGAGAAAGGAAAGGAAAGAACAAAGCCTATTTGAGGAGAGAAAGACAGAAAGGAAAGGAAAAAGCATGTTTTGAAAGAGAAAGATGGAAAGGAAAAGAAGCAGCATGTTTTGAGAGAAAGTTTGAGAGAGAAATTTGGAAAGGAAAGGAAGAAGCATTTTTTGAGAGAAAAAGACAGAAAAGAAGTGCATTTGTAGAAAAAGGTAAATGTTGCAAATAGAAGTAAATGATTGCTTTTTGGAGTTAGGAGCTTGGGGAATTGTATATATAACATTGGTTAGACATACAAGCTTGAGAGCTAAGCATGGTAGAACAAAAGAAACAGATCTATTTGTTGGATTAAGTTTAGAAGACCACATGAACGTGGTCCCCCACTATCATAAATTATGCAGTTGAGTTTCCCACATTTGGGGAAATCACAGAAGTCCACCCAACCAAAGATTACAATGGAAGAGCTTCATCCTGGCGAAATCACCCTCTTGATTGTGGTATTTCCCCTGCCATTTAAGTATGCCTTTGGTTACTGACAACCTGGCACTGGTGTAGGTGGTTAGTGACAAACCTGGGTTTGAGAAAATAGAGGAAAATTTTGAAATGAAAGGAATAATTCTGTTTTGAGAGGAGAAAGATGGAAATGAAAGGATGAACTGTGTTTCAAGAGAGAAAGTTTAAGAAAAAAAATGAAAATGAAAGGAAGCAGTGTGTTTCAAGAGAGTAAGACAGAAAAGTACTTTTGGAGAAAAACGTAAGTTTGTAAATAAGAGTAATGCAGGAGTAAATGATTGGCTGTTTCTGAGATAGAATCTTGGGGAATGGGATGTACAACATCAGTTAGAAATACAGGCTTGTGAGCTAAGCATGGCAAAACAAAAGAATCAGATCTGTTTGCTTGTTAGCTTAAGTTAAGGGAACTGCATGAATGCAGCCCCACACTATCATAAAGTATGCAGTTGAGATTCCCATATTTGGGGAAATCACAGAAGTCTACCCAATCGAAAAGCCCAATGGAAGAGCCTTAACCTGGAGAAACTACCTTCTTGATCATGGTATTCCAACTGCCAGGTAAGAAAGAAAGGAAAGAAAGAAGCGTGTTTCAAAAGAGAAAGTTCAAGAAAGTTCAAGCTGGGAATTTCTGGTTAAAGGCTTATAGTGCCTGCGTATTTGAACTGTTTCTTACTGAAATTGGTACACCTTGTTTGCTGTAGCATAGACTAGATCCAGGCCTGCTGAATCTAGCTTTGTTTGTATGCTTGTTGTTTGTTTGCTTATTTCCCTGAAACGCTAATTCCACCTAAAACACGGCTTTTCAGCACTTCTGTGGATCCCTAGTGATATCTGCATTGCTTACTGTACTTATTTCCTTGTTTCACTTGAAAGAAAGTTACTGTTTGTCATTTTTGCATTTAAGTTACCTGTAACACATTGCATTTAAGTTACCTGGCACTTGCTCACTAAAGCAACTATATAAGTCAGCACTAAAAAATTAAAAGCACTACACCCTCACAAACTCCCCTTGAGTACCTTGTTCCCCATTGGCCCTTTTTTCAGTTATAAAGGAATTCCCAATACTATTCTAGCATGTCCAAAGGTCAGTTGTCAATCTCCTCTCTGGTCCAGCTGGTGAATCTGGGAATCTTGAGGCAATGTTACAACTGCCTCATGTACATAGACAACCCTCTCCTCCTCCCAACAAATTCCAACACATGTGAGAGATGCAACTATATAGTCAAACTGGAGGCTAAGCTCTCTCAACTCAGTACTGGTGTAACCAGTCAGGAGGAGAAGGAAACCACACTCACTACAATTCCAGTCTCACATAGACCTACCATGACAGCAAACCAAACACATAAACGCACAAAAGCATACTTGGAGGCTCTAAATAAAAATGTGCCTAAGCAGCAGAGACCTCCAAAGCAGACACCCAAGCAACTGCTACCCCAAAACAAAACACGTGCAACACATAGCTCACAAAGCCTATGTGCCAAACAGTCACAGCCCTTAAGGCTAAACAAGACACCTGATACACTTGTAATAGGTGACTCTATCGTCAGGCACACTGACGTCCCACTCACCAGGCTGAACAAGGAGAAGGTCATGGTGAGCTGCCTGTCAGGCGCTAGGATCCGCCACATAACACAAGCACTCAGGTCACTCCAAGGGAAGTACAAATATGACTCAGTCATTGTCCATGCTGGTGTGAATGACCTGAGATGTACCTCCCTGGACTACATGAAAAGAGACATAGAGGAGCTCTCTGAGCATGTAGCCAGGCTGGTATGACCCTGACCTTGAGTAGCATCTTACCCTTACCAAGAATGATGCCACAATATGAAGACAAGATGACCAATTTCAACAACTGGCTTAAGTATTGGTGTCATTCAAAGGGGATCCAATGCCTGTCAGCCTGGGATGACATGCTCGACAAGCCACTATGCTTCGCTAGGGACGGCTTGCATTTATCACCCCTGGGCTTTCAGATATTGGCAAAGGCTCTTGCTACCCCCATAGTGCCTTTTTTAGGCAAGGCTCAAAAGACAAACCCTCCTCCATAGGTATCACAAGGGATAAGAAACTAAGAGTAGTGCTACTCAACGCCAGAAGTCTAAACCTCAAGATGCACGCACTCAAAGCTCTCCTTAGCATGGAGAACATCGATATCTGTGCAGTAACAGAAACCTGGTTCAAGGCTCCCGAGAGCACCCCTGCACTACCAGGTTATACCTCATACCATGCTTTTCGGCCCCAAAACTTGGACCGAACCACAAAAGGAGGGGGAGTATCAATATTCGTCAAAGATACCCACACCTCCAGGTTGGTGGCACAGCACGAAGCATCAGAGACTATCCATGTGCAACTAACAGTGGGTAAAACTGCCTTCCAGTTTATAGCCTGCTACAGACCACCCTCCCAAACCCAGGAACCCCACTCGGCCTTCTTGAGAACACTGTAAAATATGAAGGTCTCTCCAAACACCATTATATTGGGCGACTTCAACTACCCAAACATAGACTGGGAGCATTACTCTAGCTCCAACACCCTAGCCTAAAGGTTCCTAGAATTTATAAACTCATATGCTATGGAACACCTTGTTACCACTCCCACAAGAGGGAAAAACATACTGGACCTGATCATCACCAACACGGGGACTCTATGCTCCAGACCAGAAGTGTATTCCTCACTGGTAAGATCAGACCATAAACTAATCTCGCTGGATATTCACATCCCGACCCCACCCCCTGCCCAGAAAACCACAGTGAAAAACTTCTCTAAAGCAAATTTCACACTCCTCAAAACCGAAGTGGAATCCTTCAAAGCGCCGGGCCTGTGGAAAATACGGCCCAGACCGCAGAATCCTTTATAAATGCATTCTATGAACACCTTCAGGAATGCATGGATCATGCAATCCCAAATAAAACCAAGACCCAGTCCTCCAAAGGCAGACGTCCTGTCTGGTGGACCCCAGCCATAAACAAACTATACAATATAAGGAGGAAGCTACTACATGAGAGAACAAAATCCCAAAAAGGGAAGGCATCTCTGATCAGTATTAGCAAAAAACTACTGGCACTCATAAAATCGTCTAAGGCCAGCTTCGAGAGAAAAATTGCACAGCACACTAAGGATAATCACAAGGCTTTCTTTAGTTATGTTAGGAACCTGGGTGGGAATTCCCAGATATGCTCAGAATTAGTCCAAAATGACAATAAAATACACCGAACTCACAGACATTGCCAACATCCTAGCTGACAGGTTCAGCGCAAACTTCTCAACCCCCTTCCCACCAAAAGGGCAAATATCTAGCCCAGCAGAGTGCTGCCCCCCTGACATCTCAGATGCTCAGGTAAGAGCCGCCCTCCAAAGCAAAAAACACAGCATCAATGGGACCAGACGGTGTCCCGGGCTGCGTCCTACATGAACTCCAAGAAGAGCTAAACCCAAACATAAAACTACTGTTCAATCTCAGCCTTATTACAGGCTATGTACCCAAAGAGTGGTGTACAGCAACAGTGGTCCCTCTCCACAAAGGTGGTGCCTCAACGGATCCTGGAAACTATCGCCCCATAAGCCTGACTAGCTTGGTCTGCAAAGCTATGGAAAGGATCATCATGGATCTCATAAATAAAGATATTGGGGACCTACAGACACTGGATCCTACCCAGTTCGGCTTTGTTAAGGGCAGATCCTGCCTCTTAAACCTGGTTGATTTCTTTGAAACAGTCACCAAGGCCATTGACGAGGGGAAGGTGGTCCACACAGCCTACCTGGACCTCACAAAAGCCTTCGATACAATACCCCACTCGGGCATTATAGATAAGCTCACCAGCTTAAATATAAACCCCTATGTCACTAGATGGGTTGCAAACTGGCTCAAGGACAGAACCCACATGGTTAGAATTGCTGGAGCCATGTCAGACTCCAAACCAGTTACAAGTGGCATCCCACAAGGCTCAGTCCTGGGACCTCTCTTGTTCGGTATATATTTCTCAGAGGTACAGGCCAACATGGAAGGACTGTGGCTGACCAAGTTCGCAGATGACTGCAAACTAGGTGCCATAATCGACTCTCCAGCCAACACAAGCATCCTCCAAAAGGGCCTCATAGAAATAGACAACTGGTGCCAGAGCCATGGCCTTAAGCTAAATGCCTAAAAGTGTATAGTCATCCCCTTTGGCAAAAACAAAGTGCCCACAAATTACCACATAGGTGGTAATCCATTAAGTACGGAAGAAGTAATTAGGGACCTGGGGACCCAAGTTGATAGCAATCTCTCATTTGACAACCACGTGGCCAAATTGGTTAGAAAAACATTTTATATAGCCCACCTAATCATGAAGGGATTCACATCTAGATCAGGGGAGGCCTCTTTACTCATCCCTCATCAGGCCCATAATTTAGTACAATGCCCCTTTTGGGATGTACCTTACCAGACACCTACAGCAACTGGAAAGACCCCAATAGTACCTCACCAAGAGGATCGAAGGGCTCAAACAGATGCCATATGCTGTCTGGTTAAAGAAACTCCAGCTCTACTCAGTGGCATACCGCCTGCTCAGAGGCGATCTGTGCCTGACGTATAAAGCCATGTCCAACCCGGAATTAATGGACATGCTGCACCTCAGAAAATCCAAATCCCATCGAGCTGCGTGCTCGAGAGACTTGAACCTCAGCACTGAAATAAATAGGACATGCTGGAGGGACAGATTCATAACCCAGAGGCTCCCTTCACTCTGGAATAAAATCCCAGTCCAGGTTAGGCAGAGTCCGTCATTGACTCTCTTCAAGAGGAATCTTGATGAGTGGATGGGGGATTGTAGGTTTGCCCCGGGTATCACTTCTGTGTCACTGTTAGACAGGCACAGTATACTATCCTCGAAAAAGGGCATAGCAAAATTAATTTAAAATGGGTGGCGAAAGCCAAACACACTCTGGCTAGGCTTATAAATGCCCTAGGGCAGATAGCCTAGCATGAACCTATGAACCTATAAACACAGAAAGGAAGGAAAGAATTATTTAGAGGGACTGACAAATGTTAAAGTATTGCAGAATAGGGGGAATCTCACAGTACAAGAAGAGGATCAGCTGCAGAATTCTAAACAGAAAATAAGGGGTTACCTCAATGATATGCACAAGTTTAAAAAGATTGCTATTAAGCAACTGTTTTTTTTATTTTTTTATAATAACTCTAGAGCATGAAAACTTTTAACAATGCCTCAGGCAACAGAAGTAGAAAGGGCTGTCGCCAAGCTTAAGGAGCCTATAACAAGGAAGGTAACAGGAGATCCTGTAGAAATTTTATGAAAGTCTATATAAAGTGGAGAAACATGGAAATCAAGAAATGATAAAAATGGAAATGTTTATGGAAGAAATAAATATGCCAAGGTTAGAAGTAGATGAGGGTCAATTGCTAACAGGATAGGAGGAGACGAGATAAAAATGGTGATGTAGAACCAATCTACAGGAAAGCCCCCGCAACAGATGGTATTCCTGTGGAAGCTTGGAAGCTAAGAGGAGAAAAAATGGATAAAGCTCTGGAGGGTTTTGTTTAACAATATTTTAAGAGGAGGAGAAGTACCAATGGTTCTATATTATCTTGGCAAAACGGCATTACAATGAATGCCATTTTGCCGACAAATGAACAGCGAACTGCAAAATCAGCGAAAGCCCAGGTCACCGATTTTTTTTCCTAGGGAAAAAAATCGGTAGACCAACAACACACAGCACACCAGTTAAAACATTTCAAAGTGGGGGGCTTCACCCCCCACACCCCCCAATGTGGGAGGCCGTGCCCCCCACACCCCCCAACTAAATATAGCAACTCCACGATCGCACTACAGTGGGGTAAAGGGAAATGTCACTGTGACGGCCAAGCAATTTTTTTTTTCCCTAGGAAAAAAATCTCTGACCTGAGCTTTCGCTGTATTGCCACTTCACTGTTTATTTGTCGGTAAAATAGCATTCGCTGCAATGCCATTTCAACAAGATAATATAGACCTGTACCAACATCCTGGAAGAAAGCAGTGGTAGCTGTAATACCTAAAGAGGGTAAAGATCCATCAGAACCAGCTTCGTTCAGGCCTATTTTAATACTAAACCATGATTACAAAGTGTTTATGTTTATAATGGCTAAAGGAATGGCAAAAATGATTCCAGAATTGATAGTTATGGATCAGTGTTTTTGTGGAGGGGAGGCAAACATTTGACAACATTAACAGAGCATTAAAGCAGAAGGTAAGAAACTACCACTGCTGTTGGTGGGTCTTGATGCAGAGAAAGCATTTGACAGAGTAAGCTAGGACTTTATGAGCAGGGCAATGGAAGCATTTGCATTTCCTGATAAAATTATAAGTTCAATTAAGAGGATATATGAGGGATTGGAGGTGAAAATTAAAGTGGGTGAGGTCCTCTCTGATAATTTCTGCTTGAGCAGAGGAACATGGCAGGGGTGTCCTCTTTCCCCTTTGTTGTTTGCATTATATTTAGAACCATTGCCAAAGAAATTAAGGGACTCAGAAATTCAAGGATATATTTTGTATGGTAGTCAAGAAAAGCTGGCTCTATTTGCAGATGATATTATTTTATACTTGACAAAACCAGAAAGGGACATTATAGTGTTGTGTGACATTTTGAGATGGTTTCAAATCTTTTCAGGATACAAAATTAATGAAGCTAAAACAAAGGCAATAGCAGTAAATTATGTGCCCATACTCAAATTGGTTCAGCAATATCCATACTTAAGGGAATATGATAAAATGAAGCATTTAGGAGTACGGATAAAAAAAGATTCTGGTGTGGCAGCTAAGGATATGTGGGAAGAGACTAAACAAAAAATAATACAAAAAAGCAGAAAATAAAAGCTGTATTATATGGATAGTAAGATACAAGCAGTTAAAATGTTTTTAGTCCCTTTAGTCTTATACGTATGTCAGGCATATTTTTATCAACCAGAGGAGAAGTTGTGGATAGCAACTAATAAAGAGCTGAAGGATTTTATCTGGAAGGGGAAGATAGCAAGAGTTAAGTGGGATAAGCTGATTCTTCCAATAGAACAAGTTAGATTAGGATTACCCAATTTGAAGGGGTATTTCAGAGCTATACAGTTAAGGCTGCTAAACATTGCACAAGCAGAATATATCATTCAGAGTGGAAAGGGGTTATCAGGAAATGGGGAAGCTCGAGAAACAAGAAGAGACTGGGATTTTGGATGTAGACCTTTAACGAGAATAACAATAATCATACAGAATGTTATATTCATAAAGTAGAAGAAAGTATTCTAAGAACTAAGCCAACATTAGAATGGAGAAAGCAGATTCTGCCAATAGGGATGACTGCAACTAGGGATGCAGACAACAGGCAAGAAGACAGTTGGAATTTATTGGAGAAAACTGGCAAAGGAACCAAGGAATTGGGAGCCAATAACTAAAGAGGAAAAGGTAATAGAATGGAATGATGCCAAGAATTTATTTGCACTGCAGGTTAGAGATCGCCTTCCATATCAAGGATCAATGTCAGAGTAGAGGCGAAGAGAAAGAAATAGGGGGTCCTAAACAAAAGACCAGCACTGGTAGAGTTTTTAGTAGAATCTGGAACAGAAGCTTCCATTAAAAAGGAATAATTAATAGAACATATAAAATATTGCCTGATAACTATAAGTATCAATCAGAAGAGGTTAGAATGGATTGGAAATAGAGATTGGGTAACAAATTTGCAAATAAACAATGGGAGGACATATGTATGTCTCCCAAATATGCAACAAAATCTAAACGATTTAGGATTTTTGCTTGGAAATGTTTACATCAATATTTTCATACCCCAAGTAGACTCCAGATAATTTTTCCTCAGGTAGACAGCAAATGTTGGAGGTGTGAATGGGAAGAAAGAGGTAATTGGGGCATATTTTCTAGGACTGCAATGAGTTGGCAGACATTAATGACTCCCTACAGGCTGTACTGTCTGAGATGCTGGGTGGGCAGATTGGTATGATGAGAGAGATGATTTTTCTGAGCTATGATACTGAATTGAAACTGCCTAAACTTGGTAAGGCCTTACTGAGCCCAATTATGGTGGCTGCCAAAAATGCAGTTACTAGAAAATGGAAATCAAAATCTAAACCAACTGTACTAGAAGTAGTGAATATAGTAACAGAGGTAAAACTACTGGAATTGAGATCTTTAGAAAAGGGTAGGAACAAATTACAAAGAAAAAATGGGAATTGTGGGAGCAATACATACAGGGAGGAATGATGTTTAAAAAAAGGCAGGACTTAAATGAGATATGTAATGTTTGACTGAAAATGATTGGGTAGATTATAAGTGATTTATAATGTTTGCAACTGGGAGTGTGTCAGTCTGGTTTGTGATGTAAAATGCTTGCAACTAGGATTGTGCTGGTGTAGTTTTTCATTTATATAAATGTGTGATTGACTATATCATTAAGTGATGGTTTAATATAGATGTTTCTTGTCTAAAAAAAGAAAAGGCAGGAATTGAATAATGTATGTAATGTTGTTTAGGGTACATGATGTATATCAATACATGTGATGTATAATTTTTGTAAATGTGAACTTGTTAATGCAGTTTGATTAAATGTAAATGTGTCTATGTCACAAGAAGGTGTTAAAAAACTGTTGAAGTTCCTGAAATGCTACACATCAGACTTGCAAAGCAAATGATTGGAAATAGCAGTGGAAAATACTGAAAATAATTCAAAACTGAGGATCACTCATAAACATTTCTGTAAGTATACACATCTGATTTCCAATTCCTTAAGCCAGTGATTTTATAAAAATGTGTGTCATTTATTTTGCAATTAGTTGATAATGACACCAACTTTGAACTTCTGGGAAAATAAAACCCTGACAGCTGTTAATAAAATCTGAAAATTCACAATGGAATAACACTACAGTAAAAAAAAAAAATCATGACTAAAGGAAAACATATTTCCTCCACACGTTATTTAAAGTAGTAACCATTTTAAAATGAATATTAAAAGAAACATAATAACCGCATGTTTGTCGAAAGTCATGGTGACAGTAAAGTTCATTAGACACTGAGAGCTGTTCCTAAAATTACACTTCACCCCTACCACTCTGCTAGGGATTGCTAAATATATGAGGGTCTTGGCTGCAGTGGATCACCCAAGCAAACTGAAATACTCTTAAGAAAAAAATGCACTAGTGTAGTCACCATCTGTTAAATGCAGTCATTTTGCTGCAGATAACAAAACCCTTGTTACAACTTTAGCATTTCTACACTTACTGTAGAATACAGCACTAATATGGATACAGCTGAATCAGTGAATAATAACTCTCATCTTCTTTTCTCAGGAATTCTGATCAAAGGCAAAAATAATAGGAGAGGAGACAGGGATCCAAAATTAAGGGCATGTTTTTTTAAAATATCACTGTTGTTGTGTCTTTCGGCTTTTTTCCCGGTTAGGGGTCGCCACAGCAGATCTCCAGTCCGCTAATGGTTGGCAGCAGATTTTTACGTGCCGAATTGCCAACTATGATGCACAACCTTTAACGAAGGTATGCTCATTTACGCATGTCTCCACACAGAAGACGCTCTAGCTGAGAATCAAACGGGATAATGTCTTACTGTGAGGCGACAACGCTACCGCAGCACCACTTGTAATTTACTTAAAAGGTTAAAAGAACACCAATTCTGCATTGAGTTGCATTTTCTGAACAATTGAATGTATGATTCTCTAATGTCTGACTTTCTGGCATTACCTACTTCTGTAATCCTCTGTAATTTACCTGAATATCAAACATTTTATCAGGGGCAGGATAAAAACATAAGGCAAAATCAAGAACATTCTGCAAAATTTAAGACAGGTGAGAGGTATAAATGAATAACATATTATCACTGCTCTTCAAGTTGGACATAGCTGGTAGCCCTCCTAGAATAATTTATCGCTCCCCTCCAAGTCAAACATAGCTGGTAGCCCCCCTCCCCTAGCTATTAAAAAGGCTGGCAATTACTTTCTTGTTAAAGCATGTGGAGGTTAAAAAATGGGTTAACACAATTCAACTCATGTATTTTGTTGTTTCATTCAAATATATGTACATGTTCAGACAACACCACTTTGCATTTTATTTTATTATAACTGACGGGGAGCGCTTTCTTCCTACCAGAAGTGCATAATGATAAACAAATAAATAAATTAGTTATAAACTGATGGGGGGATGTAGCAAAGGCAATTGGCACTAGCGGACAGTCATCCAAGTCAAGGGTGTATAATATAATAACTGTAAACTGATTAAATGTGCTAACAGTCCAAATAATAGAAGACCTATGGCTGCAATTGCATAGCCAAGGAAACTGGACACATACTGTACACAAGCCTATTGCTCATCTTCACAAGATCTATTAGCACATAGTGTTCTGGTTTGCTCCTAGAAGAATATACTCCTGAATTATTAAAAAGAATGTAAAGCTTCCATTTCAAACTTTGAATCATTTACCTTGGACTTACCAGATTTCCATACATTTATTTATATGGAAATTTGCCACATAGATGATAATGTGGCACACCAAGTATTTACCAGAAGAAACAAGAAAAAAAAAAACATTTCAAATATATTACTAATGGAGTGTATACATAGCAAAGGGAATGTGTACATCATACCTCTCAAGTGTCCAGATTTTTACCTCATATTTTTGGTATGTTTCTCCTAAAATCTGTGGTTTTCTGGCAAATCACTGGCTAATCATTGAGGACTAAAGTGAGAAAATAATGGCAGACATTTCAGTTTCTAACTTCATAGCCTTCAGAAAATTCATGCTAATGCAAAACCTATAATTCTATTAACTTTCTACGGCTGTAAGAGCAATATTTAAAAAGTGTCCCTATTTCTGGGCCTTTGTTTCCCCATTACGTGAGGCTTTGTCCAGATTTCTTGTTAGAAGAGGTTGGAAGGTGTGATGCCGATGTACTGGGCCAGTAATCAAGGAGCCTACTCACCACTAGCACCAGTGAGGGGCATCCACATTGGGAGGATAACAAGTACACACACAGTAAAGTACAATTTCCCTTAAGAGCACACAGAGATCACAGTCGGTCTGGGGCTGGTTTCTCCCTTTCTCTCCAGATCCCCAGTAAGACTCCCAACTGGCACAGCTATAGGATTTGTATCTCAGCCGAGTGGTCAAACCAAAACCTCCAGCACCCTCTCTGTCCAACCAATGCTTTGTGTCCCTGCCCAAGCAGCTGATAGCTGACACACACACACACACACACACACACACACACACACACACACACACACACACACACACACACACACACACACACACACACACACACACACACTTTGAGATTTTATTTATATACAAACACACAGACACACCTGGGAAAGGCTGGCACAGGTTCTCCAGCTATGTCCCCTTCTGCTCAGACTATACGGTAGTACCATCTGCCACCAACCACCCTTATCAGCTACTATAAAGGCCTATACCAAAGGCTGTCCAGTTCTACTGTGCAATGTTATTATTATCCAATTTTTAAGTGTGACGAACAGCAAGGCTATTGGAGTGGCTTATACAGTATCACCAAATACATGCAACTACTCTAAAAGCTTAAATTATCTCTACACAAAACAGCCACAGTTAAAAGGTTTAAAATAATTTAATAATAAATAATAAAAACACATGACAATACTCATTAATTCAACACAGTGACACTAGCGAGTTCAGAAATCGCAAGAAATACTTTAAAACAGCGTTGCAGGACAGTCTGACATAAATATAGAAAACAGCTAGACTAATCTTGCTATTTCTATCTATCTCTAAGAGAAATATTAAGATCTAAATTCTACTTACAGAGCAAGGTAAAATGCTGGTGAGTTGTTGTCAGCTTCAGAACAAAATGCAAAATGCCATCTCTTTCTCTTGAGATAGTTCATAAATTGATAATACACATTACTGCTGAGTCATTTCAGATTACATCATTCTTGTCACTTCTGCTTAAGTTTCCAGGCTCACAGAACTTAAAATTTAGCATTTCTTAACAATCTGCAGCTTCCAGAAATTCACAGCAATAAAATACACTTTACATGTGAAAACTAGTAATTATCTCTGTCATAGGACAATACAAAGAACTTCCAGCTGCAGACATCCTGTCTCCTAGCTTGAGATCACACACAGTCATAAACTTCTTTACTTATCAGCTTTCTTCCAGCAGGGTGCACTGTGATTACATATAACACAGTTTTCTTACATTTGTATCTAGCTGGTCTGGCAGGCTCTCAGTTTATCACCCCCCCCCCGAGAACTCAAGCTAGTTTTTCAAGTGTCCCTTCAGAAACATTGCTTGAGATGGTTGAGTCTATCTGGGTATACCTTACCCCATTCCCTGTCTTCACAGCCCATTTGCATTGATGTTGCTAACCCTACTGAGGTCCTGCACTGACATATCTTATGCTTGCAATCCTAGGCTCCATCTTAGCAACTTGCCTCTTGCTGGCTGGCTCGATGTAACCTTGTTAGGAGGTTGTGATCTGTAACTACAGTGAATTTACTTCCATGCAGATAAGGCTGAAGTTTCTGCAGTGCCCACACTATGGCAAAACATTCCTTTTCTACAGCTGCATAGCATTCCTCCCTGGGTTGGAGCCTACAACTGAGATATACCATTGGGTGCTCTTCTCCCTCTGATGAAATCTGGCTAAGTGCAGCCCTCACACCTTGGTTTGAAGCATCCACCTGCACAACAAATTATTTGCTGTAATTGGACTGGCTAACACAGAGGGTCCTCCCAAAGCTTCTTTAAGCTTCTGGAATGCCTGCTCACATGCTAGGGTCCATACTACCTTATCTGGCCTGTTTTTCCTTTTCAGGTCTGTGAGGGAAGCAGCTATGGTACTATAACTGGGGACAAACTTTCTGTAGTACCCCGCTGTCCCTAAGAATGCCCTCACCTGTTTTTTGGTAACAAATGTAGTCCATGCCTGAACGGCTTCCACTTTGGCAAGTTCTGGCCTGACCTAAACACTCCCCATTCTATGTCCCAGGTAGGAGACCTCTGCCATAATCACCTGCTGGGCTTAATGGTCAACCCTGCCCTCTGTAGTCTGCCCATCACCTCCCTGACATGATGAAGGCGCTCTTGCCAGGAATGGCTGTAAATAGCAATATCATCTGGGTAAGCAAGGATAAAGTCTCCTGCTAGGATTTGATCTACCAGCCTCTGGAAAGTCGCTGAGGCATTTTACATCCCAAAGAGCAAGTTTGTGAACTCATACAAGCCAAAAGGAGTCACAAAGGCTGACCTCCCTCTAGCACTGGGAGTCAAGGGCACCTTCCAGTAACCCTTAGTAAGATCAATGATTTAAGATACTTAGCCCCACCCAGCTGCTCTAGGGCTTCCTCTGTCCTAGGCATGGGGTAAATATCTGACTCTGTGTGACTATTTCATTTCCTGTAGTCTGCACAGAACTTGCTGCTGCCATCCTTCTTTGGCACCAGCACCACTGGGGAGGCCCAAGGACTGTTGGACTCTTGAATTACCCCCAGTTCCAACATTTCCTATATCTCCTCCCACAGAGTCTGTTTGACTCTCTCAGGCACCCTATAAGGGTGCTGCACCAGTTGGGTGCACTCTAGTTTCCCAGTGAACATGTCCACAAACTCCTGTAACACTGCTCGGATTTATTGAACCTGGGTAGAAGATAGCTGCTGGGACATTGTTACCCCTTCAACTGAGGTGTCATTCTGAGCCTCATTGAGAAGATTAGTCACCAGATCTCCCTCAAACTCCTCCTGTAATCCACTACCAGTACTCAGCACCCTATCATGGTAAGATTTCATCATGTTAACATGGTACAATTTGTGCTCCTGCCTCCTGTCGAGCAGTTCCACCATGTAGTTAACGTCACAGACTTTCCTTACCACCTTGTAGGGTCCGTAACAGGCTGCCTGCAGCTTGTTGTGTCTGACAGGAATAACCACCATTACCTGCTGCCCTACAGCATACTCTCTAGCTCGAGCATTCCTGTCATACCGGACCTTTTTCAGCTGTTGGGAGTCTGTCAGGTTCTCCTGGGCCTAGCCCATGAGTTCCCTCAGCCTTGTCTTGTGGTTTAGGGCATATGCCACCACATACTCCTTGTGAGATTTACACTCAACCGCCCTCTCATCTCGAATTAAATCTGGAGTTCCCCTCACCCATGACCATACAGCAACTCAAAGGGTGAAATACCTGTGGATTACTGGGGAACCTCTCTGTAAGCAAACAGATGTGGAAAATATTTGTCCCTCTCCCTCTTAAACTGGTCTGCAAATGCCCGTAGCATGGACTTGAGTGTAGAGTTTAATCTCTCAACAAGACCATTAGTCTGGGGATGGTAGGGGTGGTCTTTAGGTGCTTCATCCCACAGTACTTCCACAGACAAGCCAGCAGGTCTTACATGAAATTGGCACCTCTGTTAGTCAGTATTTCTTTTGGGAAACCTACCCTGCTGAAAATCTCTAATAAAGCATTTGCCACCTTTTCTGCCTCAATTGAGGACAAAGCCACTGCCTAAGGGTATAATCTACTACCACTAGGATATACTTTTTCCATGTGAAACTTGGGATACTCAGAGGCCACACAATATCCATACCTACCCTGTGAAATGGCTTCTCAATCACAGGCAAAAGCATCAAAGAGCGTTCACCTTGTCTCCTGCCTTGCCTACCTTTTGGCACTGCTCACAGGTCCTGCAGTACCCTGTTACTTCTCTGGAAATTCCAAGCTAATAGAAGTTCTGCATAATACTTCTCTTTGTATGTTTTATGCCCATATGACCTGTAAAGGTAATATCATGGGCTATGGTTGGAAGTGCCTGACGGTAGGCTCTGGGCACTACCAACTGCTGTATTCTCTCACCTTCTAGCCCTCCCTCAGGGGTCCACTCTCTATACATGAACCCTTTGTCCCAGTATACAGATTCCCCCATCCTTTGAGAATCAGGTGTCTCACTAGCTACCTGCTTCAGGCCTTGTAATGTAGGAACTGAGAGCTGAGCCTGTCTCAACTCTCTCTTTGTAACCCTTCCCAGCTCCCCTTCCACAGGAAGTCTGGCATCCTCTGACAGTGGTGCCTCACTGTCAGCCTGGGTACTACTACTCACTTCTACCTTTGCAGTCACTCTATCCAAGGGAACATCAGTACCAACAAGCAGCTGTGGATCATCTTCAGTCTCACTGCTACAGAGTAGCTCCCTCTCTGAAGTAACCACTTCACCAGTCCTGGATGCAAGTGTGCTGTCTGTCTGGGTTTCCCCCAGGCTACCAGACCCACATGCTTGTCTCTAAGCCTGACTGTGTGTAACTGCATAAACACATGGTACCTCCTCATAAAAATACTTCCCTATTAGGACATCTATAGGATGCTAGTTTGGTACCCCTGTTGTCTCAAGACAAAATACTATTGACATTTTGTCAATCCCACTTACTGCTTGCTAGGTATAGGTCTCCCTTCTTCCCCAACACAGCTACAGTAAGGCATTATCTATCAGCTAACCAGATCCTCATGTCCTCAGGCAATGTGCTAAGGGCTTGTTCCCTCACCAGAAGATCTGCCAGCCCTTCAAAAGTGGTGACCTGACATCCACTCACCCACCTATGAAAATAAATGCTTAGTTCAGCACCATATTCACACACACTTTCATCTGCCTTGCATCTATGCTCACAAAACTCTTTTCTATAAGCTTCAGGTGTTAGCTTAAAAAATTATAGCAAATGATTCTTTACAACATTATAATTTAAAAAGTCATGATCAGACAGTTTGGATTGAATATTTGCAGCTTTAACATGGAGTAAGTGGGGTCAGGAACTATACCCAGTGCCTTTGGTCAACATCATACTGTTTACATACCCTCTCAAACATATGAATAAATGTATCAAAATTATCCCCCTCTGTAAACTGTGGAAGAAATTTACTGACCTTTGTTGCTTCTGGGGTTCGGTTACTCCCTTTCTCATTACCTCCATGACTCTGGCGAAGAGTCAGCATCAGTTTTTCATGTTGCCTCTGCCTCTCCTTCTCCTCAGCTTCTATTTCCAAATGCCTGGCCTCCATCCCAAGTGTCTTTAGCTCCAGATGGATTAAGTCCTCTGTAGAAAGGTTGATCTGTCTATTCTCTGAGTGTTGTACATCTCCACAGCCAGTCTGATAGTCCTCCTGGTTGCTATTTTCTGATGAAGCTGTGACCAAATCTGCCATCATGTCTGCTTTAGTCAGGTTTCTATGCACTAGTCCTTTAACCTGGCACATCTCAGCCAACTGGCTCCTTGCCAGCTTGCCTTACTCCTCTGCTGACATGCTTGTCTGCTCTCCCTGACTAACTAAGCTAACAAAAGAAATAAAGCAATTGTGATCTGAACTCTGAATGTTCACTGCATGGCTGATTTAGAGTACAAAACACCTTCAATGATCACTGTACACAAACTACAGGGATTCAATGTCCACACCACTACAAGCCAATTAATACATGATGTGGCTAACTCACCACTGCCAAACAATTAATAGTTGATGTGGATATCCCACCACTGCCAAACAATTAATATGTGACACCTGTGCACTGGCCCAGTAATCAAGGAGCCTCAATCCTCACCACTAGCACCAGTGAGGGGCGTCCACATTGGGAGGATAACAAGTACACACACAGTAAAGTACAATTTCCCTTAGGAGCACACAGAGATCACAGTCAGTTTGGGTCTGGTTTCTCCCTTTCCCTCCAGATCCCCAATAAGACTCCCCACTGGCACAGCTATAGGGTTCAGATCTCAACTGAGTGGTCAAGCCAAAACCTCCAGCACCCTCTCTGTCCAACCAGTGCTTCGGGTCCCTACCCAAGTAGCTGACACACATACTTTGAGATTTGATTTATATACAAACACACAGACACTCCCAGGAAGGCTGGAATAGGTTCTCCAGCTATGCCCCCTTCTGCCCAGACTATATGGTCGTACCATCTGCCACCAACCACCCTTATCAGCTACGAGAAAGGCCCTTATCAAAGGGTGTTCAATTCTACTGTGCAATGTTATTATTATCCTATTTGTAAGTGTTATGAACAGCAAGGCTATTGGAGTGGCTTATACAGTATCACCAAATACATGCCAATACTCTAAGAGCTTAAATTATCTCTACACAAAACAGGCACAGTTAAAAGGTTTAAAAATATGTAATAATAAATAATAAAAGCACACAACAATTTTCATTAATTCATCACAGTGACACTAGACTGTTCAGAAATCACAGGAAATAGTTAAAAACAACATTGCAGGACAGTCTGACATAAATATAGAAAACAGCTAAACTAATCTTGCTATTTCTATATATCGCTAAGACAAATACTAAGATCTAAATTCTACTTAGGCAAGGCAAAGTGCTGGTGACTTATCAGATTCAGAACAAAATACAAAATGCCATCTCTTTCTCTTGAGATAGTTCTTAAATTGATAATACACATTACTGCTGGGTCATTTCAGATTACATCATTCTTGTCACTTCTGCTTAAGTTTCCCAGGCTCACAGAATTTAAAATTTAACATTTCTTTGCGATCTGCAGCTGTGAGGAATTCACAGCAAAAAGAGACACTTTACATGTGAAACCTAGTAATTATCTCTGTCAAAGGACAATAGAAGAATTTCCAGCTGCAGATATCCTGTCTCCTAATGTGAGATCACACACAGTCGTAAAATTCTTTACTTATCAGCTTTCTTCCAGCAGGGTACACTGTGGTTACATTTTTGAAGCTCAACACATAACACAGTTTTCTTACATTTGTCAAATAAGGCTGTGGATCATATTACTACTTACAATGACATAGAATTATCTACAAAATTATATCTAGCTGGGCTGTCAGCCTCTCAGTTTATCATAAGAGGTATGGTGTACATTAAAAAAAATGTCTTGTTTTGAACAACTCATTCACTAAGATAACACCATTAAATGGAGAATACCATACCTCTCAAATGTCCAGATTTTCAGCTCATATTTCGGTCTCTTCCTCGTAAAATTTGTGGTATTCTAATAAATCTCAGGGATGATCTAAGGACTGAAATCACTATATAATGACATATATTTCAGTTTCAGACTTCAAGTCCTCTAGAAAATGTATGTTAAAAACAAACCTTGTTACTCTGCCAACTTTCTAAGTTTGCAACAGCAATATTTAAAATATGTCTCTAGTTTTGAGCTTTGTCCAGATTTCTTGCATTAAAAGTTTGAGAGGTATGGAGAATACTTGTACTGCAATGAGGCACGCATACACACACATGTCTTACAATGCAATAAATATAAGCACACACAAGATACAATGGTATGGATAACAATGAACACTATAATCCTGTTCTGTACTTAAAAAAATTGTGTGATCAACAGTACAATTTGTATATAACAAAGCAGACAGCAAAAAGTATAATTTCATTAGCAGTCTACAATTTTCACACCACCGTGTGGCTGAATGTTTAAAGTGAAAGTTCCAAAAAGATGTTTTCAGTCTCATAGCTAATAATCAAACACACCAAAGCCACTGGTAAGCAAGAAGGGAAGAACAAATACCAAGGGATAGAATCTTCAAGTGTATTACACATAATAATGACAGTTGTTTAGCGATCTTCAACAACTGAAAGCATTGGGTGTTCAGTATCACCAATTTCCTGTTATATGTTGACTTCATTTGCTGAATATCTCTAAACAACTGTCATTTTATTTGTAATACAGTGAATGATTTTACCCACTTTATACTTGGTTCCATCAGTGTCATTTACCAGCAGCCTTGCTAAACTCCTAACAGCTCAGTTATTACTCTCCTATAACCTGATGGTCAGTACTCACCAAGGACTTATTTAACAGGAAGCCCAAAGATCCAGGTTAAGGAGTGCATTTACTCCAGGTGCAGAGTCTTCCATTTAGTTTTGCTGGTCTGGGAAATCACTGCCTGTGCAGTTGCACTGCACTGACATGATAAATCAATGGGACTGCAAGGAAGTGGCTGGGCTGTCTCAATCCCCACCCCCCAGAAGTCTGAAAACATTCCATCAGTGTACTGCATTTGGCAGTATGTTGTTTTCAAGTTTAAAGATTTGCTGAGCTTTTTTTTTTAATTGTGGTACATGCTTTTACTGCATATAGGTTCATAGGTGTGTACTAGGCTAATGGCTCTGGAGCCTATATAAGACTGGCCCAAGAAGATTCCCTGGCATTGTGCTTTCTGTCATTAGTTCCCAGTGCCCCTATCAAGCGAGGCCACTGATGTGATCCCTGGGGTGAACTTTCTATTGCCCATTCACTCGTTAAGATTTCTCTTGAAGAGGGCTAGTGAAGTGCTCTGCTTGACATGGATGGGAAATTTGTTCCAGAGTATGGGGTGTCTCTGGGTTAGGAACCTGTCCCTCCAGCATGTTCTGTTTATTGTGGTAATGAGGTTGAGGTCCCTGGAGCATGTGGCATGGAGGGATTGGGATTTCTTTAGATGTAGCATATCTAACAGCTCTGGGTCAGACATGGCTTTGTAGGTCAAGCAGAGATCGCCTATAAGCAAGTGATATGAGACAGAGCATAGATGGAGTATTTTGAGTCCATATAGGGGATGTGTTTAAAGCCTACGATCCTATTAGTGAGGTATTTTTGTGGCCTTTCTAGTTGTTGTAGGTGTCTACTGAGGTGTATGTCAAATGGGGCATTGTATTCTATAATAGGTCTAATGCGGGGATGAGTAGAGAGGGATTATGACCTCTTTCTTTCTGGAAGAAAAACCTTTTGTAATGAGCTGTGTCATATAGAAGGACTTTCTGACCACATGGCAATATGGTTATCAAAGGAGAGGTTGCTGTCAACCTGTGTCCCCAGATCTCTTATCACACCTTCGGTGTTTAGTGGACTACAGCCAATGTGGTAGTTCATGGGTACTGAGTTTTTCCCAAAGGGAATGACAGTGCACTTTTTGGCATTGAGCTTTAGGCCATGGTTCTGGCACCAATCATTGGTCTCAGTGAGACCTTTTTGTAGAATATCGAAATCAGTTGGTGAATCAATAATGGCTCCCAGTTTGCAATCATCGGCAGACTTGGTCAGCCATAGTCCATTTGTATTGGCTTGAACTTCAGAGAAGTAGATGCCAAACAGGAGAGGATCTAGGACTGATCCCAGTGGGACTCCACTTTTAACTGTTGGGTAGTCAGATTTTGAGTCTGCTACTTTGACAGTGTAGATTCTATCAGTGAGCCATTTGCCAACCCATGTTATGACATAGGGGTTTATGCCTTGTTTAGTGGGTCTATCTATGATTCCTGAGTGAGGGATGGTGTATAAAACAAAAAATTGCCAGCACCAAGGAGGATCCAAAGTAGTTTATTTAACTGAAACTAGACCGGTTTCAGCACACAGCTTTCTTCAGTAGTAAATTTGCAATGTGTCATAAATCACCAGCTTAAATAGCTGAAAGGCATGTAAAGAGAATGACATCACTTCCTGTAGTCAACATACACCAAAAAATGGTTAATATTTATATAATTGGTGTAAAAACCATCCAAAAATGTTAACATAGGAAAAGTAATGATGTAGGTCAACTTCCAATATTACATTTATGTACATGATTACTCATATAGAACCCAAATAACTGGCATATATACTTATAAATGGTAAAAGACCATTGTCAGTGACCAGCATCAATAATACAATAAAATTGGTAACATAATCAACTGCTGAGGATGAATAAATGTCTCCAAAGACAAAAATACATAAAATCTTGTTGAATGGGAAATCTTTTCATAAGACATAAATCATAGTTTATCATTCAGCCCCGGAGGGAAAAGCCCTCCAAGTCTGATAATCCATCTTTTTTCTTTTTTATTTAGAATGTCATGCCACCCTGTTTTAAATGATCGATTACCAGTTATACGATCAATAATGGTGACTGTAAATTTGGCAGTGGGGTGTTTGGTGGTATGTCTGTATAATGCATTAGTTAATCGTTGATTCCTTATGTCCCCAAGATGTTCAGAGATCCTGATGCGGAACTGTCTGGATGTTTGTCCAACATAAAATGCCTGACATGTACATGTGGCAAGGTAAATTATCCAATCTGAACTGCAATTTCCGAAGAATTCGATGTTGTGCATTTGTCCAGAATTTTTGCTAGTAAAGCTAGTGGTTTTAAAGATGTAACTACAAAAACTGCAATGACCACAAGGAAAGATACCTATGAGTTTGTCCCCTGTGAGTGTCCTCTGAGTAAGGGTATCAACATTAGAATTAGTTCTTTTGTAATGTGAAAAAAGAGAGCCTAGAGTTTTGCCCTTCCTATATGAGAAATAACATCGTTCCCCTAAATGATCTTCCAAAAGTGGGTGGGAATTAAGAATATTCCAATGATTATTGATAATATTAATCAGATTTCTACTGTTCCTGCCATAAGTTGTAACAAACCTGCATAAATCAGTGTTTTTCCCTCTCAGACCAGTATGATACTGTAGAAGGGAATCCCTGGATTGGTTATTACTAAAGTTAACTGCTGAATTGATGATATGTGGAGAATAACCTCTGGACAGAAATCTGTTACTTAAATCCGCCTGGTATGTTGTAAGATCATCCTCTGAAGAGCATATTCTTTTAATCCGCAGAAACTGAGATTTTGGTATATTTTTGATGATATGTTTGGGATGAAAGCTTTCTGCATGTAAGAGGGTATTAAATTGTGGAAATTTTCTATACACAGAAGTTTTAAGTGTGTTATCAACTTGTCTTACTAGGTGGACATCCAAAAAATGTATTTCCTCCTGGTGATATTCCACAGTAAATTTGATACCCCAGATGTTCCCGTTTAGATGTTCAACAAATTCCTGGAGGTATTCTGTACCTCCCTTCCATACTAGCCAGCAGTCGTCCAGGTATCTTCTCCATATATCGATTTCTAGTAAATAAATGTTGTGCATTGGATTATAAATGATGTGTTCTTCAATGTAACCCATAAAAAGATCTGCATAGATTGGTGCAAATGAAGCCCCCATCGCTGTACCTTGAAGTTGCCAGTAACATTCTTGTTGAAAGTAGAACACATTTTTAGTAAGAATGTGTTCAGCCATACATACTAATAAAGTATTCATGCCCGGGGGCTACATGTTAGATTTGTTTAACCAAAACTTCAAGGCCATTAGACCAGTCCAATGTGGAATACTAGTATATAAAGATGTTACATCGAGGGTGCACATTAGCCAATCCGGATCCAATTGAGATTCTGAAACTATCTGCAGGAATTCAGCAGTATCCTGGATTCTAGCTTGAATGTATGATAGCAATGGTTTCAATTTGTCAGTAAGATAAACGGATAATGGTTCAGTGAGTGACCCAATACCAGATACTATTGGTCTCCCAGGTGGCTGATGAATGCATTTATGAATTTTGGGTAATAGATAGAGGTATTGCTTGGCAGGGTCTTGAACAGTCAAATGTGCTTTAGTTTTATCTGAAATGATTCCAGCTTCCACCGCTTGTTCCAAGAAATTGTTAATTTCTAGCTGAAAAATAGGTGTGGGGTCGATGTCCATTTTCATGTAATGATGATGGTTGGATAATTGCCTATACCCCTCATCCCGATAATAATCGGTATCCATAACTACCACCACACCTCCTTTATCAGCGGGGATAATAACAATCTCAGTGTTATTCTTAAGTTGTGTGAGAGCTAATTGTTCTTTTTTAGAGAGATTATGCCTCATATTCTCCTCCGAACTGAAATGAAAGTGCATATCCTTAATGACAGCCTGCTGAAAAACAGCAACATGTTTATCCATAGGAGGATTAAATCTTGATTTGTGAAATCTGAAATCAGATGATCTTTGAGTGTCATCAGAATTATCCTGTTGTTTGAAAAATATTTTGAGGTTAATCTTTCTACAAAATTCTATAGTATCAGATACTAATGAGCTCTCATCAATGAAAAATCCAGGTATAAAACCAAGGCCTTTATTGAGTAAAGAATATTGGTCATCAGACAAAACATGCTTTGAGATGTTAACAACACTGGTACATTGTTCATTTATTTCACTATTGACATGAATAGTTCTTCTAAGCTTGTTACCCCTATGTTTCCTACCTGCCCGGTGTTTCCTACCCCTAAAGGGACCTCAGTTGTCCTTCCCCTTTTGGCATTTGGAGATTTGCCAGTATTTATTGTTTCTGTGTCAGTGGTAGAGGATTCCTCACTGGAAGTGGTATTACCTAATCCAGTTTTTTTCAAAATCGACCTAGGCCACTTTTTGCATACAAATGAGGCATGCCTAGTGCCTTGAGCAAACCTAACACCCCTCTGTGATTCAAATTATCTGCCCCTCTCATAATCCTCCTTATCTCTGGCAAATTTATGCAATTTTTTATTTTTGAGATTCTTTTCCAAAGTAGAAATATCATTGGATAGTTTGCTCAGACAATCTTTGAATTTGACATTGTCCTCAAATTGCTTTAAATTGTTACGAGTTTTTTCTACTTCCAAAATATTTCCCTGTACAGTACGCTCGTAGAATGATGCCAGAATATTAACTTTGGCCATGGCGGCCTCCTGTTGTGCTGTCTGCCAATCTTTAAGCAAAGTGTCATCCGGGGTGCCAACTAGTGGTTGGATTTTACATCTCAATCCCCGAGGGGATATATTCTGCACCTGATATGCTTTAAACAGTTTGTGGTGCCAGATATTTGTTCTCAATATTTTGATCTGTTTACCCAATTTGTGGAAAAGATTTTCGCAACCGTCAACTGGATCCATAGTTTCCAAATTATTGGTTTCAATAGAACCAATACCAATTCCAAAAATTTTTAGATCATTCTTGTCGGAGCAAAGGCCAGACAATAACTTTTGAAGATCCATGACAATAAGTTGCTGGGACTAATAAAGAGAAAGTATAATCAGGACTCACCAAAAAATTAGTTGTCGGAGCAAACTATTCAAGAATATAATGTAGAAACCCATAGTAAATTGAATCACAGAGGGATGCAGGCCTGGATAATAAATAGTTGTTGCAAAAAAGACCAGGTCAGTATATCCCAATTTTTAAGAGGATCACTCTCTTGATACTAGAATAAGAATCAAGTTGCAAACTATAATGCATATGTTTTAATGTCAGGAACAGAATCAAATGAAGGATATGAGAATATAATCAATTCCATGGTGCAATTGTGTTATATAAAGAAAGCTAACATGGCTTAAAAATAAGTCACTGTAGTGACCACAATATGCAGCAAAAATAGCAACAGATGGAACAATTCTAAGTGGTTAATGTGGTTGTATATATAAATCTCTGAACAACCTATCATCAATGGTATCCAGGATTATATTGGTATAAACATTATTCAATTATTCCATCCCTGGTGGAAACATCAAAAGACAATTGCTTCATGTGGAAATGTGGCATAAATATGCCTGAACCATGTAGCACAAAAGACAAGGTCAGTATATCCCAATTAGTAAGAGGACCACTGTCTGGATCCTAAAGTGACAATCTAATTGCAAGCTATAATGCAAATGTATTGATGTCGGGAACAGAGTAAAGTAAAAGATTTGAAACTAATCAAATCCCTGGTGCAATTGTGTTATATAAGGAAGGGCAACAAAGCCTAAAAATAAGCCACAATAGTGACTACAATGTCCTACAAGAATAGCAATGGATGGAGCAATTCCAAGTGGTAAGTGTAATTGTAAATATGTATCCAAACAACCTATCATTAATTGTATATAGGGCTATATCAGAATAGACATGATTCCATTATTCCATCCTTAGTAGAAAGATCATAAAACTGTTGCTTAATGTGAAAATATGGCATTAATAAGCCTATACAAAATATAACACTTGTGTCAGCTATCCAGTCACTGTTGTAAAAATAGAAAAAACAGAGCTAGATATCAACTCTATAAAATAAGAACAAGGAATGCAGCTGTATATAAATCAAAATATCCCAGGAATAATCAAGGACATAATTGTTCAACTGATATGAACAATAACTAAATGTTATGATATTTGTGTTCAATGGTCAAGATAAAAAATCTGTATACTCATCTGATAGGAAAAGATATTTTTTACAAATCAGGCATTCATAAATAAACCAATTCTCATATCCAAAATAATATCAAATGTGTTGTATCAAGTAAGACTAAAGCAGATATTTGTCAGTACAAAGCTGATTGTCAACTGCTATCAAGAATGCTGGAACAATCATAGATTCAAAAAGCATAGATCAAAACAACATAGATGCCTGTCTGCTCACTAGTCAAAGTGTATTGTCAGAATTTGAAAAATGCAGGATAGTGCATACAGACAAAACAAATAGTCAATACACAATATACTGATACAACAGTGATATCCTATGAAAATTGACAGTATTGTAATAAACTATAGGTAAATGTCCAAAATATAAGGTAAGTGCCCCAAATTTCAATAGTTGGAATATATATGAGACACAAATATATATTCTATGACAGTTCAATGTCAAAAGTAATAATAAACAAGATATTCTGTGCAATATATTTAATTTAATAATAATTTAATATTAAATTTAATAATGGACCCATCAAATTAGTATTAAACAAAACCTCAAAGGTCCTGAGTAGTGAACACATGAAGAATATACCATCCGTCGATAGCGCTTCTTCTGGTTAGAGATGTAACAAAGTCAGAAAATTCCACAGCTTATTAGAAGCTTATGGTTAAAACATGGAAAGATGATATCCAAAATAGAGTCAATGATCCAACTCAAAGCATGTAAACGTACCAAAAAATGTCGAAAATGCCAGCCCTTATGTAGCTAAAATATAAAGAAGGTTTCGCAAGTAAAACAGAGTTCCATTACAGGTATGAAGAAACGCTATCCAGCTGACCCTGGAAGTGATATCCAAGTGTAGACACCAAATATTAAAGATACTGAAAGTACAAATATATTGATGGCAACAGTCCAGTACTCCAAATGCCAGCTAATTGTAAGAACACAAAAACACAGTACCTGAAAAAATGTAGAAGGCTTCCATGTTAAACATAATCCACTCGTAAACACGCTATCACTCTGGCCCTAGTTGTAGTATCACCAGATGTATAATCCACATGTAAATGCCACGCATAAACCAAAAGGAATTATGTCCAAAATAGAAGATCCAGTCGAAGAACGCTATCTGGCCAATCCTCTGTATCCCAAAGTTCCAAATGTAAAAAGTGGAGTTGTAGAGTGATAAAATACAAAGTGTAAAATGCTGACAATGAAAATCAGTGTACAAATATGGCGACAGCGTATATAATCAGACTCATGTCCCAAAAGCAATTCTCACATCCAACAAGAGTATTTTAGCCTTCAACGTTGAGTGAAACCAAATATATTACCAAAATGGAGAAATATGAAGCCTTAATTAATGCCAGTGTCCTGCGAGGAATCCTCGATAAAAGACACAGAAGATGGCAACGCAAGTGGAACCTCCAAACGCCAACAGCCAGCTACACGAAAGGAGGGAGATACACAAAATAGGCTAGCAAGTGTGGCTGGTGCCAGGCAAGCAAGCTAGGTAGATAAAACAAAAAATTGCCAGCACCAAGGAGGATCCAAAGTAGTTTATTTAACTGAAACTAGACCGGTTTCAGCACACAGCTTTCTTCAGTAGTAAATTTGCAATGTGTCATAAATCACCAGCTTAAATAGCTGAAAGGCATGTAAAGAGAATTGCATCACTTCCTGTAGTCAACATACACCAAAAAATGGTTAATATTTATATAATTGGTGTAAAAACCATCCAAAAATGTTAACATAGGAAAAGTAATGATGTAGGTCAACTTCCAATATTACATTTATGTACATGATTACTCATATAGAACCCAAATAATTGGCATATATACTTATAAATGGTAAAAGACCATTGTCAGTGACCAGCATCAATAATACAATAAAATTCGTAACATAATCAACTGCTGAGGATGAATAAATGTCTCCAAAGACAAAAATACATAAAATCTTGTTGAATGGGAAATCTTTTCATAAGACATAAATCATAGTTTATCATTCAGCCCCGGAGGGAAAAGCCCTCCAAGTTTGATAATCCATCTTTTTTCTTTTTTATTTAGAATGTCATGCCACCCTGTTTTAAATGATCAATTATCAGTTATACGATCAATGATGGTGAATGTAAATTTGGCAGTGGGGTGTTTGGTGGTATGTCTGTATAATGCATTAGTTAATCGTTGATTCCTTATGTCCCCAAGATGTTCAGAGATCCTGATGCGGAACTGTCTGGATGTTTGTCCAACATAAAATGCCTGACATGTACATGTGGCAAGGTAAATTATCCAATCTGAACTGCAATTTCCGAAGAATTCGATGTTGTGCATTTGTCCAGAATTTTTGCTAGTAAAGCTAGTGGTTTTAAAGATGTAACTACAAAAACTGCAGTGACCACAAGGAAAGATACCTATGAGTTTGTCCCCTGTGAGTGTCCTCTGAGTAAGGGTATCAACATTAGAATTAGTTCTTTTGTAATGTGAAAAAAGAGAGCCTAGAGTTTTGCCCTTCCTATATGAGAAATAACATTGTTCCCCTAAATGATCTTCCAAAAGTGGGTGGGAATTAAGAATATTAAGAATAATATGGTGTGGAAGTCCTTGGCAAGATCGAGGTAGGCTGTGTGAATTACCTTGCCTTCATCCACAGCTCTGGTGACAGACTCGAAGAAGTCTTGTCAGGTTGAGCAGGCATGATCTTCCTTTCACAAATCCAAACTGCATGGGGTCAAGAGTTTGGAGATTCCCTATGTCCCTATTTATAAGGTCCTTGATGATGCATTCCATAGCCTTACATATCAGAATTGTCAGGCTAATGGGGCGGCAGTTCCTGGGGTCAGTAGTCACCCCCCGTTTGTGGAGTGGGTTGACCATAGCAGTGCACCATTTTAAAGGGACAAAGCCTGAAGTGAGGCTGTGATTGAACAGGGCACTCAGGTGTGGTGCCAGTTCACTTTGTAATTCATGTAGAACACATCCACAGATACTATCAGGTCCCATGAAAGCTGCATTATTGGCTTTGTCAGTGCAGTTTTTACCTGTGCAGCTGTGATATTAGGGACTTGGCATTCCTCAGGTATTGTGATTTACCCTTTAGGGGGTGAAAGGGAGGTAAAGTTCACACTGAACCTGTCAGCCAGTATATTGGCAATATCAGTTTGCTCAGTGTATGTGTTGTCATTGTGCTGTAGCTCAGAGCAGATCTGAGTATTGCCCTGTAAATTCTTGACATAACTGTAGAATGCCTTGTGGTTGTCCTTAGTATCTGCAGCAATTTTGTTTTTGTAGTTAGCTTTAGAGGATTTGATGAGGGATCTCAGTTTTTTGCTGAGGTTAGCAAGGGAGTTTTTCAGTCTTGTGAATTCACCCTTTTCTGCAGTAGTTTCTTCCTTCTGTTGTAGAGTCTGTTTATGGCAGGGGTCCACCTGATTGGCTTCCTTTTTTTAGAGGAGAGCATCTTGGTTCTGTTTGCACTTGTGTATGTGCTCATACAGTGCATTGGTGTATGATAAGCAGTCATGCACCTATTTTCCATTTGCATGGGTGACATGACGTTTGCCACCTCTGTTTTTAGAAGCCCAAAATTGGCTTTGGAGAAGTTTTTCATGGTGGTGTCCTGAGGGTGGGATGTGGATATCCATGGTTATTAGCTTGTCGTCAGATCTGACCAGGGAGAAGTTGATTTCTGGTGTAGAGTAACAGTTGCCCATGTTAGTAATGACCAGGTCAAGGATGTTTCTTCCCCTGGTGGGGGTAAGAATGAGTTGGTCCAGAGGGTTGGAACTTATGAATTCCAGAAAACGTTGAGCAAGTGCATTGGTACATGAGTAATTTTCCCAGTTAATGGTGGGGTAGTTAAAATCTCCCAGTATAAGGCTATTGGGTTGTACCTTAATATTTTCCAGTGTATTTATTAATGTGGAGTGGGAGTCTTGGGACATGTTGGGGGATCTATAGCAGGCTACAACCTGGATTTCGGTTTTACCCAGTGTTAGTTGTACCTGAAGTATTTCAGATGCATTATGTTGGGCTACTGGTCTGGAGGTGTGCATATCCTTTATGAATATGGAGACACCATTGCCTTTAGGGCTTTGGTCCAGGTTTAGGGGCTGAAAGGTGTGGTATAAATTATATCCTGGTAGCATTGGTGCTCTCTGGAGCCTTGAACCAGGTTGCTGTTACTGCACAAATGCCGATGTTCTCCATTTTAAGGAGTGCTTCGAGTGAGTGTATTTTGAGATTTAGGCTTCTAGCATTTAGTAGCATAACCCTCAGAATACATTTGCTTGTATCTGTTATGGTGGTAATTTTGTCTTCAGGACATTGCCTAAAAAAGGTACTATGGGGTGGCAAGAGCCTTGGTCAGTATCTGGAATCCCAGGGGTGACATGTGCAGGCCATCTCTGGCAAAGCATTGAGGTCTGTCGATCATGTCATCCCAAGCAAACAGATACTAGATCCCCTTAGAATGACACCAGAAACTTAGCCAATTATTGAAGTCAATAATTTTCTGCTTGTACTGTGGTGTCATTCTGGCTGACTGTAGGATGCTACTCAGGGCTAGGGTCATACCTGCCTGGGCTACATGATCCGAGAGCTCCTCTATGTCTCTTTTCATGTAGTCTAGGGAGGTACATCTCAGGTCATTCACACCAACATGAACAATGACAGATTCATATTTGTACCTGTTGTGGAGTGACCTAAGTGTGTTCATTATGTGGTGGATCCTGGCACCTGACAGGTAGCTGAACGTAACCTTCTCCTTATTCAACCTAGTGAGTGAGACATCAGTGTACCTTACTATTGAGTCACCTATGACTAGTTTATTGGATAAGATGTTTTGCCTTAAGGACTCTGGTTGAGAGGCACACTGTTTATGTGAGCTATGTGTCTCATGGTTTGTGTTGAGATGTGATGGTTGCTTGCATTTCTGCCTCTGAGGTCTCTGTTTGGGCAGATTTTTATTGAGACCCTCCACGAAAGTGGTTTTGTGTTTAGAGATACTACGTGAGGGTTGTGGTGGTGTATGTTCTGAAGGGCTATGTGTTCCATGTGCTGTGGTGCAGGTGTTAATCTTCTCCTCTTGACTGGCTAATCCAGTCTTGGCTGGAAAGTGCTTGGCTTCCAGTTTGGCAATATATGTGCATCTCTTGCAAGTCATAGTGTTGGGAGGTTCTTTCTGCTGCTGTAGTAGTTTGCAGGATACCAAAATTAGATCCACAGAGCTAAAACAAGCACAAACCTGTGCAAACACTGTTTTTAAGGCAGAACATTAAAAGGGATAGAAAGCAGCCCAATACAGCCAATAAGGTACAATTTCAGAACTGGAAATCACTCCTCTAGTGATAGATAGGCTGCTCATTGCTTACCGCTCCCACTGATAAGCATAAAGACTTCCCTCTATCACAACAAGGTCTGGACAACTCAGAAACTCAAAATACAGTCCTGAAATCAGCAAATCTGAAATCTGGACGATTCTAGCAAGAGAAAATGGAGGGAAACAAGCAAACAGATAATTTGTTTTAAACAGTCAGAAATGCAATTTACACAACAGTAAAACACTTTTAAAGCACATAAAAGACTAGCACACTTGAATGCATAACTTAAAACAATAAATGCAGTAGAAATAACTTATAAAATGACTAAAATAAAAGTGCAGTAAGCAATCTTAACATAAATAGCAAAATGCAGTAACAGTAAATGCAGTAACTTGAAAAATGGCTACTTTAAAGTGCAGTAAGCAATTTTAGGCAAAAAGGCAAATGAAGGTACTTATAATCAATCACAGTCTCTATTTCCCCTTTCTGTTGCTGTAGTAGTTTGCAGGATGCCAAAACCGGATCTGCAGAGCTAAAAGAAGTGGAAACCCATGCAAACATGGGTTTTTAAGGCAGAAAGTTAAAAGGGGTAGAAAGCAGCCCAAAGTTAAGGTAGCAAAAGGGGGATGCATGCACCCCTGCACCAAAGCCTTAATCAGCCATTGGATATAGTTGAGTGTCAAGTGGCTTTTACAAGGAGCTGAGAGCTTCAGGGGAAGAGAAATTTTAGTGCTGCTTATGCTAAGTCTGTTTGCATTGTTAGTAGCACAGCAGGTAGTATACTTGCTTTTGATGTAGAAGGCTGTGGGTTCTATTCCCACAGTGTGTAGATGGATTGCTGATACTGTACTGTTGTACTTTAAAGGGAGTAGATGCTGCAGTCCTCCTTTGGTAACTATGAACCTTTTACAGTGTGCCACCTATTCCCTATTGCAATATTACTAGTTTATCATTTTTTAATGTAACATAGGGATTTTATTCTTCAAGGGCAACAGGCAGTTTATTTTTAGAAGAAACAATGAAATATAAAGTTGTTTGCTAGCAGCAACCTCTTCATTAGTTACAGATCTCTTTAATATGGAATTATTTAGATGACTTTTACTTCTGGAGAAATTGTGCATATTTACTGATACTGATGAATTGTAATGACAGACATTTGAGTAGACTCTTATGATAGAAGTGTTCTGAATTTGCAGTTTTGTCATTCTTGGTTCATGCATTTTGTTTCATTGCTTACTGGAAAAATGTTCATAACAATAAATTTAAAACTCACTCTAACCAGTGTGCTGTATTATAAAAGGAATATAATTTAATACAATCATGAAGGTGTATCAAAAGATACATGTATGTTTCATGTGCAAGGGGCCTATGCTTTGAAAACAGCCCAAAGGTAATCTTTATCCACCACTGGCCAGATGCATTTTCTTTGAATGTGGGTTTCAATGCTGTTTCAATTAATGTGAGTTTCAATGGGAGAGAAGATTTAATGCTGTCTGTTTTCATTGTGAAACTGTTTAGCAGATGTCTATTAGTGTTTGTGCTATAAAATGTAAAATAAAAGTTTTAAAAGAATTCCAAAAAATCATTGTAGATGTAAAGCAGTATGCACATTACAGTGTTTATGGTAAATGGGGCAAAGTAGCAAAGTAGTAAAGACAATGGAAAGGCTGCAGGGGGGAGGGCTGTGTATGGGGGAGCCCCATTCGACCATGAGTTTGTGAGGGGGAAGGGTGGTAAATTCAGACAACTCTGGGTGGCACAAACTCTAGCTACACCACTAATCAGTAGGCCATGGAGAATGACTTTTGGAAGTCCTAGCAAAGTATAATATTCTTTTGCCTACCATTAAATGCCCTACTTGTATCACAAAAAACACAGACTGCAAGTCACCAACAACAAAATCCTAATGTTCATCATTTTCTCCCTTCCCAGTAAACGTCATTGCTACACATTTAAAAATGGTTACCATTTACTACAGGGTCTGGGGCCATATTTTGGTTGTCTGTTTTTCAGTTTGCATTTGAAAGTTGGTATTCCAGAAGTCCATTGGAGTGGGTGGGGTTACATAATGATGTATGCAAATTCTTTGTCCAGATTTTTGATGTTTCCAGGTTAAGAGGTACGGTGCTATCTAATCAGTGTGATGTTTTTTAATAGTAATGATCCTTTATTGTACAATATACAAATACAACACATGCTCTTAGGGCATTCTTATGTATATTTTCAGTAACATGCATTATTGCAAAAGTCTTATGTGCATAACTCTCAACCTTCTGTCCCTAAAATGTGGAGCACTACATCTTTCAAAGTAGAATAAATAGGCAAAATGTGGTAGCCTTATTAAAGACTTCAGCTAGGATGTTCACAGGATGGCTTTTAATTGTTCCTTCATACTTAAAAAAGTTCATTGAGATATTAATATAATTCAACATTATTTAGTATTATTCACCATGGATGCTTGTTAAATTCTTAACAAAAATGTATGCCGATATCCAAGATGGCTGCACACTGGTCAATGACTAACTTCAGCTCTCCTTGTGTGAAAATGGAAACTGAGAAACAACAGACAGGGATATTGCCAGCTTGAGTAAAATTCAGTGACTGGCTAGTAAGTTCATTACCTGGATGCCTGCAAAGAAGCAACTAAGAGAGTGTGAAAGAAAATGAACTAGAAGAGGTGAAGAGAAAACACTGACTGGGAAGAATCCTGCATCTGTTCAGAAAAAAGCAGTTCAAGCTTCAGCTTTGGTGCAAGAATTGACGCCCATGCACTGGCCCAGTAATAAAGGAGTCTCAATCCTCACCAGTAACACCAGTGAATAACATGCACATTGGGAGAATTGTGATGCCAATGCCCTGGCCCAGCAATCAAGGAGCCTCAACCCTCACCACTAACACCAGGGAGGTAATCTCATGGAAGAGGAAAGGATAACTAATACACACAGTAAAGTACAATTTCCCTTAAGTGCACACAGAGATCACAGTCAGTCTGGGGCTGGTTGCTCCCTTGCTCACCAGATCCCCAATAAGACTCCCCACTGGCACAGCTATAGGGTTCTGGTCTCAGTCTAACTGGGCAAGCTAAAACCTCCAGTACCCTCTCTGTCCAACCAGTGCTTCATGTCCCTGCCAAGTAGCTGACACACACACACACACACACACACACACACACACACACACACACACACACACACACACACACACACACACTTTGAGATAAGTATTTATACAACTTCACAGACACTCCTGGGAAAGGCTGACACAGATTCTCCAACTGTGCCCCTTTGCCCAGACTATATGGTAGTAATTACTGCCACCGCCCTGTTAATAATATCAGCTACTAAAAGGCCATTAAAAGAGTGTCCAATTATTACTGTGCAATATTATTATCCAATGGTAGTATGACTAACAGTCAAGGCTTACTTTAGAGTGGCCTATTACAATAGCCTCTATAAATATGCAATGTACTCTACAGCTTATCTCTACACAAATCATCCACAGGTAGAAGGTTTTAAAAATATTTAATAATAAATAATTAAAACACAAGACAAAACTACTACACCACAAAGATATCTAAGAGTTCAGAGATCACACATAAACTTAAAATAATACAGTAGGGCAGGTCTGATTTCAAATAAAAATACCTAATTAATCTTTACTAGTTTTAACTATTCCTACAAGAAATCACAGTGCTAAAACTTACATGTGAGCATAGGCAGAGTGCTGAGTTAGATGTCCAAATTCAAAATGCTTTTAGTATCTTGTGAGAAATAGTTTTTAAACATTACTAACAAACATGTCTCTAAGGCCCTCCCAAAATTACATCATTTGACACTTAGGTTTTCCCAGTATTCATATTGCATCATCTTAACACCTGGTCTGAGTTCTCAGGCCACAAACTGCATTATTTAGCAATCTAACACCTCCTCAGAAACTTGCAACAATACAAGACATTTCACATGTATATGCTAGCAGAAACCAGAGCAATAAAGCACCTCCGCATCTAAATTCTAGTCATAAACTTTAGCCTTAAAACAATGGGCATGAAAGCTTCATCCAGCCACCCTGGAACCGAATTATAACATGAAAGGGTACACCATGCCTCACTGGGCCAGTAGAGTGCAATGTTGTCACATATTTTGCAGTTCCACATTTCACAGTATTCTTTACACACAAGAAACATGCCTGTATTTTACATTTATTTACAAATGCCAGAATTATATATCAAATTCTATTTAACTAGGCTGGCAGCCTTCGCCCATCTCTCCCCAGTCATCACAGCACTCCCCCCCCCCCCAGGGAACTCAAGCAAGTTTTTCAAGTGCCCCTTGAGAAACATTTCTTGAGAGTGTCAGGTCTATCTAGGTGTACTTCACCCCATTCTCTGTCTAGAGAGCCCATCTGCATTGGCAATGCTACTCCCACTGCGGTGCTGCACTGACATATCATATGCTTGCAACCCCAGACAACTTGGCATTTTGCTGACTGGCTCGGTTTAACCATGTTAGTGGGTTATAATCTGTCATTGCAGTGAATTCTCTTCCATACAGATAAGGCTGAAGTTTTTGTAGTGCCCACACTATGGCTAGACATTCCTTTTCATCTGCTGCATAGCATTCCTCCCTGGGTTGGAGCCTACGACTGAGATAAACCACTGGGTGCTCTTCTTCCTATGAATAAATCTGGCTAAGTACAGCCCCCACCCCATAGTTTGAAGCATCCACCTGCACAACAAAGTATTTGCTGTAATCTGGACTGGCTAACACAGGGGGTCCTCCCAAAGCTTCCTTAAGCTTCTGAAATCCTGCTCACATGCTAGGGTCCACACTTCCTTATCTGGCTTGTTCTTTCTTGTCAGGTCTGCGAGAGGAGCAGCTATGGTACTATAATTGGGAACAAACTTTCTGTAGTACATTGCTGTCCACAAGAATGCCATCACCTGTTTTTTGGTAACAGGTGCAAGCCATGCCTGAAGAGCTTCCACTTTGGCAGGTTCTGGCCTTATCTTACCACTCCCCACTCTATGTCCTAGGTAGGAGACCTCTGCCACACCCACCTGACATTTGATTGGCTTAATGGTCACCCCTGCCCTCTGTAGTCTGCCCAGCACCTCTCTGACATGCTGAAGGTGTTCTTACCAGGAATGGCTGTATATAGAATTATCATCCATGTAAGCAAGAGCAAACCTTGCTGCTCCTGCTAAGATATGATCTACCAGCCTCTGGAAAGTTGCTGGGGCATTCTTCATCCCAAAGGACATCTTTGTGAACTCATACAAGCCAAAAGGAGTCACAAAGGCTGACTTCTCTCTAGCACTGGGAGTCAAGGGCACCTGCCAGTAACCCTTGGTTAGATAAATGGTTGTAAAATACTTAGCCCCACCCAGCTGCTCTTGGGCCTCATCTGTCCTAGGCATTGGGTAAGCATCCGACTCTGTGTGATTATTTAATTTCCTGTAATCCACACAGAACATGTTGCTGTCATCCATCTTTGGCACCAACACCACTGGTGAGGCCCAGGGACTGTTGGACTTTTGAATCACCCCTAGTTCCAACATCTCCTGTACCTCTTCCTTCAGAGTCTGTTTGACTCTCTCAGGCACCCTATAAGGAGGCCTGTCTGATAGGCCTTTGGGGTCCTGTATCCACCTGGTGCTGCACCAGGTGGGTGCTCCCTGGATTCCCGGTGAACATGCCCCCAAACTCCTGTAACACTGCTCGGATTTCTCGAACCTGGGTAGCAGATAGCTGCTGGGACATTGCTACCCCTTCCACCGAGGTGTCAGCCCAAGCCTCACTAAGGAGATCAGTCACCAGATCTCCCTCAGACTCCTCCTGAAATCCACTGAAAATGCTCAGAACAAGGGCCTCCCTATCATGGTAAGGTTTCATCATGTTAACATGGTACAATTTGTGTCCCAGCCATCTGCCTAGCACTTCCACCATGTAGTTAACATCACATACCTTTCTTACCACCTTGTAGGGTCCCTCGCAAGCTGCTTGCAACTTGTTGTGTCTGACAGGAATGAGAACCATCACCTGCTGCCCTACAGCATACTCTCTAGCTCGAGCATTCCTGTCGTACCAAACATTTTTCTATTGTTGGGCTTCTGCCAGGTTCTCCTGGGCCAAGCCCATGAGTTCCCTGAGCCTTGTCCTGAGGGTTAGGATGTATGCCACAACCGACTCCTTGTGAGACTCACACTCACCTTCCCACTCATCTCAAATTAAATCTAGTGGTCCCCTCACCCTATGCCCATACAGCAACTCAAAGGGTGAAAAACGTATGGATTCCTTGGGATCCTCTCTGCAAGCAAACAGATGGGGCAAATATTAAATTGATCTGCAAATGCCTGTAGCATGGACTTGATTGTAGAGTTTAACCTCTCAACAAGACCATTAGTCTGGGGATGGTAGGGGATGGTCTTCATGTGCTTCACCCCACAGGACTTCCACAGACAAGCCAGAAGGTCTGATATAAAATTATTACCTCTGTCAGACAGTAATTCCTTTGGGAAACCTACCTTGCTGAAAATCTCTAGCAAAGTATTTGTCACCTTCTCGGCCTCAATGGAAGACAAAGCCACTGCCTTAGGGTATCGTGTAGCACAATCTACCATCACTGGGATATACTTTTTCCCTGTGGAACTTGGGGTACTCAGAGGACCCACAATTTCCATAGCTACCCTCTGAAATGGCTCCTCAATCACAGGCAAAGGCATCAAAGGAGCTCTCACCTTGTCTTCTGCCTTGCCTACCTTTTGGCACTGCTCACAGCTCCTGCAGTACCCTGTTACATTTCTGGAAATTCAGGCCAATAGAAGTTTTGTATAACACACCTCTTTGTACGTTTTATGCCCATATGACCTGCAAAGGGAATATTATGGGCTATAGCTAGCAGCACCAGACAGTAAGCTCTAGGCACTTCCAACTAATGTACTCTATCACCTTCTAGCCCTCCCTCAGGGATCACTCTCTGTACAGTAACCCTTTGTTCCAGTATACAGATTCTCCCTTGCCTTGAGAATCAGGTGCCTCCCTAGCTACCTGCCTCAGGCCTTGCAATGTAGGGTCTGAGAGCTGAGCCTGTCTCAAGTCTCTCCTTGTAACCCTTCCCAGCTGCCCTTCCACTGGAAGTCTGGCATCCTCTGACAGCGGTGCCTCACTGTCAGCCTGGGTACTACTACTGACCTCTACCTTTGCAGTTACCCTGTCCAAGGGAACATCAGTATCCACAAGCAGCTGTGGCTCACATTCAGTCTCACTGCTACAGCATATCTCACTCCCTGAAGTAACCACCTCAGCACCTCATGCAGTCTGTCTGGGTCTCCCCCAGGCTACCAGACCCACATGCTTGTCTCCTAGCCTCACTGCATATAACTGCATAAGTGCATAGTACTGCCTCATCCAAATCCTTCCCTTTCAGGACATCTGCAGGATGGTAGTTCCATACCCCTGTTGTCTCAAGACAACCCACTGTTGGCATTTTGTCTTTCCCACTTACTGGCTCCCTCACCTTTGGTTCCCCACCTTGCCTCCATTGACATCTGTATGCCACATGGCACCACTGGTTGCATTCAAAACATTTAACCCTAGATCCTGGATGTATACTTGGACTAGTGGCTTCCCCTGCTACTGGTGGATTCTGTTGGGGCATTCTGTGCTGCCCACCATGGGTTCCTTTAGTCCCATGAGCAGTACTGGGGGTCCCTTTCCTGTGCAGGGCTGCCCTACTTGCTAGGTATAGGTCTCCCTTCTTCCCCAACTCCTCTGAAGTAGCACACTGTCTATCAGTTAACCAGATCCTCATGTCCTCAGGCAAAAGGCTAAGGGCTTGTTCCCTTACCAAAAGGTCTGCCAGCCCTTCAAAAGTGGTGACCTGACATCCACTTACCCATCTATGAAAATAAGTGGTCAGTTCAACAACATATTCACATACATTTTCAGCTGCCTTGCATCTATGCTCACAAAACGTTTTCCTATACATTTCAGGTGTTAGCTTAAAACATTCTAATAAATGTCTTTTTACAGCAGTATAATCAAAACAGTCACTGTCATGCATTTTTGATAAAGAAGTTACAGCTTTACCATGTAGTAAGGGGGTCAGGAACTATACCCAGAGCCCTTGGTCAACTTCATACTGTTTACATACCCGCTTAAACATATGAATGAAGCTATTAAAATTATCCCCCTCTTTAAACTGTGGGAGAAATTTACTGACCATTTGTGCTTCTGAGGTCCAGTTACTCCCTTTCCCATTACCTCCATGACTCTGGCGAAGAGTCAGCATTTCCCTCTCATGCCTCCTCTGCCATTCATTTTCCTCAGCTTGTAGACTCCTCATTTTCTCGGTTGCTTCTAGTTCCATACGCCAGGCCTCCAACTCAAGTCTCTTTAGCTCCAGCTGGATTTTTAAGTCCACTGCAGAAAGGTTGAGCTGTCCATTCTCTGAGGATATTGTATCTCCACTGTCAGTCTGATTGTCCTCCAGGCTGCTGTAACCAAGGTTGCAATCAGGTCTGCTTTAGTCAGGTTTCCATGCACCAGTCCCCTAGCCTGGCACATCTCCACCAGCTGGCTTCTTGTCAGCTTTCCATACTCGTCTGCTGACATGCTGCCTGCTCACCCTGACTAACACTAAGCTAATAAAAGAAATATAACAATTGTGAGCTGAACTCTGAGTATACACTGCATGGCTGTTTTAGAGTACAAAACACTTTTAGAGATCACTGTACATAAGCTACAGGAGTTCACTCTACCCACACCACTACAAGCCAATTAGTATGTGAAGTAGATCCCACCACTGCCAAACACTTGTGATGACCATATCCTGGCCCAGCAATCAAGGAGCCTCAATCCTCACCACTAACACCAGGGAGGTTGTCTCCTAGAAGAGGAAAGGATAACTAATACACACAGTAAAGTACAATTTCCCTTAAGTGCACACAGGGATCACAGTCAGTCTGGGGCTGGTTGCTCCCTTGTTCACCAGGTCCCCAATAAGACTCCCCACTGGCACAGCTATAGGGTCCAGGTCTCAACCTAACTGGGCAAGCTAAAACCTCCAGTACCCTCTCTGTCCAACCAGTGCTTTGTGTCCCTGCCAAGTAGCTGACACAACACACACTGATTCTCCAACTGTGCCCCGTTACCCAAACTATACAGTAGTAACTACTGCCACCACCCAGCTAATAATATCAGCTACTAAAAGGCCCTTAAAAGAGTGTCCAGTTATTACTGTGCAATATTATTATCCAATGGTAGTATGACTAACAGTCAAGGCTTACTTTAGAATGCCATATTACAATAACCTCTATAAATATGCAATGTGCTCTAGAGCTTATCTCTACACAAATCAGTCACAGGTAGAAGGTTTTAAAAATATTTAATAATAAATAATTAAAACACAAGACAAAACTACTACACCACAGAGATATCTAAGAGTTCAGAGCTCACACAGAAACTTAAAATAATACAGTAGGACAGGTCTGATTTCAAAGAAAAATACCTAATTAATCTTTACTAGCTTTAATCATTCCTACAAGAAATCACAGCGCTAAAACTTACATGTGAGCATAGGCAGAGTGCTGAGTTAGATGTCCAAAGTCAAAATGCTTTCAGTCTCTTGTGAGAAATAGTATTTAAACATTACTAAGAAACATGTCTCTAAGGCCCTCCCAAAATTACATTGATTTTGACACTAAGGTTTTCCCAGTATTCATATTGCATCATCTTAACACCTGGTCTGAGTTCTCAGGCCACAAACTGCATTATTTAGCATTCTAACACCTCCTCAGAAACTTACAACAATACAAGACATTTCATGTGTATATGCTAGCAGAAACCAGAGCAATAAAGCACCTTCCACATCTAAATTCTAGTCATAAACTTTAGCCTTAAAACAATGGGCATGAAATTTTCATCCAGCCACCCTGGAGCTGAATTTTAACATGAAAGGGTACAACATGCTTCACTGGGCCGGTAGAGTGCAGTGTTGTCACATATTTTGCAGTTCCACATTTCACAGTATTCTTTACACTCAAGAAACATGCCTGTATTTTACATTTATTTACAAATGCCAGAATTATATATCAAATTCTATTTGACTAGGCTGGCAGCCTTTGCCCATCTCTCCCCAATCGTCACAAGGATGACAAGTATACACACAGTACAGTACAATTTCCCTTAAGAGCACACAGAGATCACAGTCTGGGGCTGGTTTCTCCCTTTTTCTCTAGATCCCCAATAAGACTCCTTACTGGTTCAGCTATTGGATTCGATCTCAGATGAGTGATCAAGCCAAAACCTCCAGCACCCTCTCTGTCCAACCAGTGCTTCGTGTCCATGTCAAGTAGCTGACACACACACACACACACACACACACACACACACACACACACACACACACACACACACACACACACACACACACACACACACACACACACACACACACACACACACACTTTGAGATTTGATTTATATGCAAACACACAGATACTCCTGGGGAAGGCTGACACAGGTTTACTAGCTATGTCCCCTTCTACCTAGAATATACGGTAGTACCACCTGCCACCAACCACTCTTATTAGCTACTGTAAGGGCCCTTACCAAAGGGTGTCCAATTCTACAGTGTAATGTTACTATTATCCAAATGGTAAGTGTGACTAAGGCTATTTAGGAGTGGCTTGTACAGTATCACCAAATACATGCAAGTACTGTAAGAGCTTATATATCTCTTAAACAAAACCAGCAACAATTAAAAGTTGAGATATATTTAATAATAAATGATAAACACACAAGATTATACTTAACTCAACACAGTGACAGCAGAGTTCACAATTCACCGGAAATACTTTAAAATAACATAGCAGGACAGTCTCACATAAAAACAGAAAACATCTAACTAATCTTGCCATATTCCTATCTATCTCCAAGAGAAACTAGGTTCTAAATAACCTACTTACAGAGCAAGGCAAAGTGCTGGTGAGATGATGTGTTCAGGTTCAGAAACAGATACAAAATGCACTCTCTTTCTCTCTGAGATAGTTCTTAAATTGATAATACACATTACTGCTGAATCATTTCAGATTACATCATTCTTATCACCTCTGCTTGAGTTTCCTAAGATAGGAGGAACTTAAAATTTAACATTAATTCCAAGAGATAGTTAATTCCCAAAAACTGAAGGCAGAGAAGATAGTCTTTAAGCTCAGCTTTAATAACACTAGCGCTTTCACATACAGCTTCATCAGGTGTTTAAAATTAGCTGACATAAACCACCTATATATACACATTTAAAACATCATGTGATCAAATAGCATTTCATATATAAAAAGACATCACATTTAAAATATGTCAACAATACAATGATATTAAATCAGTAATATATATATATAATAATAGTTGAAAAAAATATATATATATATATATATATATATATATATATATATATATATATATATATATATAAAGACATATAAACATATATTACCTACGTAAAAGTCTCTTGCGTAATATAGGTCTTATAGGGACATGGTCATTGAGACCATGACGATGATTTGCCCTGAGTCTGACTATCCAAATAGCCTCTAACTCTTCCGTTCTAGACCTAATGTCCCCACACCTCACATTATCATGTCCTACCTAAAACTAAAAATTTAAAAATATGTGATTCATTTGTACTCACTACATGTTTCGCTAGTGCATTGATAAGACTCTTCTTAATATTATATAAGTGTTCTCTAATTCTTTCCTTTAGTGAGCAGTCAGTTTTACCTACATAATATTTATTACATAAAGTGCATACAGCAAGATATACCACATGCATAGTATTGCAAGTGGCACTAACATTAATATAAAAACATTTACCTGTATCTGGATGTTTAAAAATTGTATCTGTAGAAATAAAGGTGCAATAATTGCAACTAGCACAAGGCTTAGTTCCAGGGATAATAGCTGCTGGATTCCTAGATATATTATTACATAATCTATTCTTAAGTGAATTTTTATTCCTGAAGGAAAATTGTGGTTTCATACCTATGATTGTCTTAATATGCTCATCAGTCATTAAAATATTCCAATAAGAATTAATGACATCTATGTATTTAGCTATGTCCCTGGTATAATGTAGAGACATTCTGAGCTTACTATTCTCTGCTCTTCTATTCCTTATTCTACTCTCAGAAAAGTAGGATTTAGCTGTAGTGGACCTCAATGTATCTACCACACTGGATGTATGCTGAATTAAATGCTGTTCATATCCTCTATCAACTAATTCCTTCTCAGTCTGAGACCTACATTTCTGATAATCCTCGTCATTAACATTGAGCCTTGAGGCTCTATAGAATTGATTCTTGGCTACATTCCTAAAGACAAAATTAGGATGCATACTATATCTATTAAGTAGCTGATTAGCATGACATTCTTTTCTATATAAACTACTAATCAAGTTACCACTATCATCTCTGGAAATATATACATCCAAAAAATTTATACCTGTAATAGAAAAATTCAAGGTAAAATGCAAAAAATTAGATGATGCATTGAGATATTCCATAAATTGAAACAATATCTCTTCATTTCCTCTCCAAAGCAAAAACAAATCATCTACAAATCTTTTATAAAAAGAAATATAGGAAGTAAAGGGACCATTAATTATATATTTAGTTTCCCATATACTCATCACAGCATTTGCATAACTATTGGAGCAAGAGCTCCCCATAGCCACACCATTTCGTTGCCAAAATATTTTCTGATCATATACAAATATATTATTACATAGAACAAGACTCAATAGAGTCTGTATCAAATAAATATCATTTTCCTTAAATTCTCCCATCATAATCAATAGTTGAACTACATATTCAATACCTATGTCATTCAGTATCACAGTAAAGAGAGATGTTACATCCAAAGTGACAAATATAAACTTGTCTAAGGAGGTAACATCTTTCGAAAAATTATATAATTCACTTAAAAATTGTTCAGTATCCCTTAATATTATACAGGATTTATTCACTACCGGTTTGATATGTTTATCAATGTATATAGACAATGATTCAGTACACCAATTATTGCCAGCAACTATTGGTCTCATGGGAGGCCTAGTACAGTTCTTGTGTATTTTGGGCAAACCTTGTATAACAGGAATGGTGGGATTAGAAATGTAAAAATAGTTTGCCAGATCTTGATCAATAACTGAAGTGTGTTGTAACCATTTAATAGTATTCTGAACAGTCTGTATCACAGAATCAACTCTAGCTGTTGTAATATTTTCATAGAAATCAGCATCAGATAACATATCATGTATTGCTCTATCATAATCAGATCTATTCATTAGCACTATCTGTCCGCCTTTATCTGCTGGTCTGATAATCAAACTCTGATTCTTTTGTAATAATATCAAAGCTTCATGTTCTTCTTTGGTCAAATTATACTTCCTATATGATTTTCTATTAACATCTCGCTTATTATAAACTTCATATATACTAGAGATACATAGTTGCTCAAATGCATTAATTAAAGAATTCTGCTTAGGTATAAACAAGCTAGGTCTTCTAAAAGAATTATCAGGCATCACATGAACATCATTGTACATATTTCTAAGTGTAAGATTCTGTGTAAACATTTTAATGTCAAAAACAATATCAGAGATTTGCATATCCATAGTGGGAATAAACATTAAATCTTTACTTAATACACTCAGTTCTGATTTAGTTAAACTGTGAGCAGATAGATTAACAATTAACTTTTCACTTGTTGAAATGCTTTCTTTATCGTTAAAGGGCTTGTGGAAGCATCGCCCAATTTCCGTTTGTGTCTTGTGGCACTTCTGCCTCTCTGTTGGAACTTCTGTTGCCCTTGTCTCATTCGACTTATGGATCTCTCCCTCACCGGAAGAGGAAAATTGAGTCCCATAGTGTTTGCACCTAACAAAAAAGTGTTCTTATCACAATTTGAACCATTACCCTGCTCACAGGGTGATAACAGCGGAGGAAAAGCCGCATCAGCGGATTTATGTACTTCCGCTGTAGTAACAAGCATTTTTCTATTACTGCCCTTGTCAACCACTAGTCCCGAAACATTAGATGTTATATCATTAGAAGCAACCTGAATGTCACACTTTGCATTTAAAACATCAGAAAAAAGTTTACAAGTAGGTAATATATGTTTATATGTCTATATATATATATATATATATATATATATTTTCAACTATTATATATATATATATATATATATATATATATATACATATATATATATATATATATATATATATATATTACTGATTTAATATCATTGTATTGTTGACATATCTTAAATGTGATGTCTTTTTAAATATGAAATGCTATTTGATCACATGATGTTTTAAATGTGTATATATAGGTGGTTTATGTCAGCTAAGTTTAAACACCTGATGAAGCTGTATGTGAAAGTGCTAGTGTTATTAAAGCTGAGCTTAAAGACTATCTTCTCTGCCTTCAGTTTTTCGGAATTACCTACCTCTTGGAATTAATGACTGTTTATTCTGGAGCCATACCTTTGCTATTTGGATTTTTACTTGGACTACATTTTCTCAGCAGAGGTAATAGTTGTTTGTCTGATGACCTTGTTGTTTTTAAAATTTAACACGTTTATGTTAAGAATACTTATCTCTCAGAAGCTGACAATTCTCTCTTTGAAGCTTGCCTGAAACTGGATGTCGTAAAACAATTACTTTGGAAACCTGTAATTACATCTGTTTCCAGACAATAGAAAGAAGCCACAGCTGCAAACATTCTATCTCCTAGTTGAGATAACAAACAGTCGTAAAATTCTTTACTTATGTTCTCAGAGTTTGCAAGTTAACTCTGTATATCCCAATTTCTACCATGAAAACATACATTTGCGTTGGCATATAGTTTATACACATATCTGCTGTTTTCCAGCAGGGTGCACTGTGGTTACAATCTTGAAGTTCAGTTCAGAACATATAGTTTAATCATAACATATAGTTCTCTTACATTTGTAAAACAAGCCTACAAATCATATTAATATTTACAAATGACATAGGATTATTTACAAAATTCTATCTAGCTGGGCTGACAGCCTTCACACAAGACATGGCTTCCTGTAATCTAGATGAAAAAATAAGTTGAATTTACTCAAAGCTGATTAAAATAAATGAAACACTGAAGGAATAAATAAGTAATGAAAGGCTGGAAAAAAAATTGAAGAAGCTTTAAACAGATGTTCAGATGAGCTGTTAAAACTGCAAAACTCAGAGGTCAAAATGAAGAAAATGCTGGCTGAGCATGAGACTGCTCAAGAGCAGCTGTTTCAAAAAATAGTACAATTAGATGACAAAGCACATAGGGAAAATTTGAGATTGTCTTCTATACCAGAGAAACTGCAAGGTACACACTATTAATTTTATGAAGGTGCAAATAAGCATCTGGACTGGTATTCCACAGCAAGAATTGTTAATTGAATGGGCACACTGTGATTATGCTCCAAATATGGCAATGAGAAAACATATAAGGCCTTTATTAGTAAAGATGCAAAACTACCAGAAGAAAGAGTTGATCCCAACAAAACTGTGACAAAAAGGGCAAAGTATTAAAAGGTGGAGACAGTAGAGTTTTTGTGGAAAATTATTATTCACTATACATCAGGTAGAAGAGAAATTTATTCCAGTAATCAGGGAATACAGAGAGCCATGTGTGAGATTCAAGCTGCTGTAGCCAACTGTCTTCAGAATATTTTTTCTTGGTGGACATTTCATGATGTAGAATGGGCTAAGGAGGAATCTGAAAAAGTTTGTCCAACACAAAATGAGCCATCAAGCAGAAGGGGACTCTGCATCTCATTTTTCTGATAATAAAGCACGCAGAGAGACTTTGCCAGTGAAACCTTTTCCACTGTTCATAAGGAAGATGCTTGAAAGACAGAAACATTCACAGGAGTTGACCAGAAGAATCAGGAGTATCGTGGAAATGAACTGGAATTTAGAGCTGAGCGATGGAGATGAACAGGAAGAAATCAGCAACACAGATGTTAGTGAATAAATGTGAGACTGCAAAGCATCCGTTGCATTTGTGAAATATGGCTGTATAACAATAAGTGTAAAATGTAGACTTTTGTTGCTTTTGTTAAAGGCATTTGCCTCTCTTCATATTATTAATGTTTGGAAGGATTCTGAGGGGAAGAAGAAGGAAAAGGGTCAACAGTTTATTTTTTTACCAGTATTTCTATGAAGCTTTTCACAATATAAATTACATATTTTATAGCAAAGTATTTTTAGTTATTAAAGTAAACAGATGCCTTTTTTCTTTCTTCATCCTATTCTCTTTTTTCTTCTTTTTATATATTAACAAATGTAGGCACTACAGTGCAAAAAGTGAAGAAATGCTGGGCAAATGCATGTTTAGGTTAATAGGCTGTAATCTTTGGTTGTTGAGGTGGGAGATGGGGCTTATAAGTACACAAATTATAATACTGTATATGTAGAGCTGATGTTTTCTCTTACTTTTGTATCGGTTAATGTCTGGATTAAGACTCGGTTTAATCTAATAAATTTTAAGTGGAAACAATTGAAAATAAGAACACTGAATATAATGAAAAGTTTTCATTTAGCAATAAATGTTTCTGCTTGTCTTTCAGACTGCAATGAACGACTACATTTTCTTTTTTCTCTTACTTTTCCATGGAGAAAACCTGGCAATAGGGCAATAAAAGACAGAATACTAGTTTCTTCCAGGCTAAAAGTTAATGATTTCTGAAAGTATACAAGTGGTTTTCACATGGGGTGGGGATAAAGATAATAAATAGAACAGGCACCAATTAGTTTAAGTAGAAGCACAGGCAATTACATGCATGTTAGCATGGACAACCTCAATTTCAGGTTAAATATTGCCTATGTTAGCAGCTACCTATTTGGCACAAATGATCCTGTTAGGAGATTTTAAACTTCATTATTTGAAAATGTACAAATTATGGATGTTTGTATTAAGTTAACAGGTTATAGGAGTGTTCTGGGGTATGCTTTTTTTTGTTTGAAGTTTTTTTTAAAAAAAAGTCTTTTAAAATGTGACATAAGTTCCAATGCTGATAATAACAAAAAACACATATCAAGGATTAACTTGCCAATCATTAATGGGGCATGCATCACAAAAGCTGGAAAAATACATTTTAAAAAGCTGCTGTATATAATAGATGGGAATAATGACTTCTTACCATAATGGAGACACTTTACATATTATCTTGTAATGTGAATGGCCTCACACGTATAGACAAAAGTAAAGAATACTTAGCTATATTAAGAAAAACAGAGTGCAAATAACAATGCCACAGGAAACACATTTGAAAAGAATTGTATGTGTGAATTTGATAAAGGAAGGATTTCAGAATGGATAGACTGCAGAATATCAGGGATACATAAAAAGAGGAGTACTTATATTAATTACTAGAGAAGTTTGGGCAGTGAACAAACAAGGGAAAATACTAATGGCAGATTTGTAATAGTAAGTGGTTACTGGCAAGGGATGAGGATTACTCTGGCATATATTTAGTGGAAGAAATAATCAGCTTTCAACAGGGAACATTACTTATGGTTAGGGACTAGAATTTAATTTCAAGAATGAGGATATATCAGGGGGCCTAGAAGGGAAAATTTAACAAAAGAGAGTACATTTCTGAAGAAATTTATGAAAATATTTTGGTATGAAAGACATGCATTTAGAAGTAGGAACTCTATGAGAGAATTAATGTACTATTCCCCAAAGTGCAATAACTGGGTTAGACTTGACAGAAGTCATATTTCACAGGAACATGTCCATTTAATTGAGAACTTTGATACACATCCCATAACTGTTTTCAAATTGAAGAAGGCTAACAGCCAAAAGCGGTTTTCGTGTGTGTTCTACTAAATAAGCTCACCAGAGTGAGCTTTTTAGTTTGGGATTTATTTTAAAGCTTTTAAAGAAAACTATTATTCAGAACTTATTATTGTGAACTGGGAGCACGTCAGCATAGCTGATGAGAGCCCTGTGGAAGTAAGCATTGTTTCAAACTGTGAAACAAATTTTTTTTGTGGTATTAATGAGACTTGGACTAATGAAAAAGGGCTTCAGTTTACAGTTTGAAAGCATTTGCTAACTTGACATCAATCCTGACGTTTTTAAGGGAACTACTAACCAAGACTACAACTTAAGAGTGAAAGTAAGTTAGCACAGCTGATGAGAACTCTATGAAGTAAGTGCTGACTTCATTGCTAAATAGACTTGCTGTTTCACCATATTTCTGAAAGATCTTGGAATTTATAATGTTTCAAGAAATACGTACATATGCCTAACACGCTGTTATTTGTGGAGATTATTACAATACAGCGTTTCAGCTTGGTGGTGCTTAAATTCTCTTCTCATCGATTAGTAACTCAGGTTCTTGATGGTGGGTGGGGGGAATGAAGATGGGTGGAATATCTTGGAGTGGAGGGAGTGTGAAGGACAGAGGCAGAGCAGACGTGGCTACCTTATGGCCCCAAGGTCGACCACATGCTTGGGCCACTCTTCAGTGTCTGCCCACTGAGGTGTAGCCACATCATCATGCTATGAGAGGGAAGCTAAAGCTAGAGAAAAAATCCATGAGCTGCTCAATATGACATGGGCTACAACAGGGGAGGATGGATGTGCTGATGGTTCCATGGCTAGGAAAAGCCTTAAATGTCTGTTTTGACCCCAGTCTGTGGGGTAAGCAAGACTGCTTGACTTCAGAATAGCCCCACCTTCCCTCACTGCAAGCATTTTGAGGTAGGAGCAGTTGGTGGGCCAAAAAATAACATTAACAAACTACTACTTAGTGACTGTGCAAAACTGCATATAACAAGCACAGATTTCAATTTATTAAAAGGCTCTAATAGTTATGTTCTGCACACTAACTAAAACTGTGCCATATTCTACAACATCATGGTCCAAATGACAGTTTCTAGCTGTTCACATCTTTTACAGCTTCTTAATGGAAATCACAGTTATCTAATCAGTTGCTGGTGCCCATGAATGTAGCACGATATTATCCTTTCAGTCACAAGCCTATGGGAAATTAGAAAATAAACTGCACAGAACATCTCTAAAATAGGCCAGTAACATTTCAACATGAAACCAAACCCTGGGGGTACAGGATAATTTGACCCCAGCATTAATGGATTGCAAAATGAAATCTTTAAAAAATAAAATATACCAATCTATAATTACTAAATTCTACAAACCGAGACAAAACCAAAACAACTTCTACAAAAAAAAAAAATATATCATCCATAACATTCACTACGAAGCTACCAAGACTGAACATAGTACATTAGCATTGTACTGAATATTCTGCATGATAAATATCTCCTTAAGAAACAACAAGGTTATCATTATTCAAAGCAGGAGTGATTAAATGCAACAACCATTAAAAGTTGATCCAGAAACTGCAGAACAGATCAAAGTGTAAATCATTGTCAACTTGAGCTTTCCTCAGAATGAGATTAAAACAATGAATAGGAGTCAAATACAATAAATGTAATGCGATCTTGAAATATTACAAAAATACCTACTAGAACTGATTTTACAATGAGATAATATTCCCAGCAAAAAGTCTTAGTTTAGTTTCTTGTGACAGTATTAAAAGTAAGGCAGGAAGTGTAGTCATTAAAAATGCAAAAAAAAAAAAACCAAAAAAGCAGTTACAGTCGAGCTTCATCACAGCAGAATAAGAATATGTAGCTACTACCACCTATTCATTCTCATTTTGCTATGTAAAAATCCTGATTAAAATATTAAATATTAAAGAACATTTAATAAATTTAATTGGGACACATTTTATTTAATTTTTGTGTGGATAATTATTTATTTATTACATAAAATGTTTTTATTAAATTTAATTGTGGTTGAATCATCTGGGGTCATACTGTCCAATAAATATTCTCATAGACAATAAATGTAAATTTAAATATGAAAATGTATGCAATTGCACTGGGATTGAATCGGCCGAGGTCAAACTGTCCAATAAATATTCTCATAGACAGTAAATGTAAATTTAAATATGAAAGTGCATACAATTGCATTGGGGTAGAATTGTCAGGGGTCAAACTGTCCTGCTTCCAACCCTGGTGCTGCTTGAAGATTTCCCACTGCAGTATGAGGCAGCAAATGCAGTTTTAGCAAACAACAACAAAAATCTCTGTGCAACCAACGATTATACGGTGAATGTACTCTGCAATTTGTGCTAAAAATAAGGTATTTTTAAATGATCACTTGAAATCCATAGGTGGGAAACAACATTCAGAAGACATAAATCATCATGTCCAACTTCCATAAACACCAACACTTATATGCTGAGGAATCTGATTTTTCTTTTTTTAACTTTCCCAAAAAGTCACTTTCCTACTCAAACTACTTTAAGATGCATACCCAAAACTGAAGGATGCAAACAATGTAAAATAATATTATGAGTAAAGGTATTTGATATTAATATCAGCACTAAGTTCCCTGTACTTTTCACAGTTAAAGCCTGGAAATACTACCTTTCAATATGGGATATAGTACTACTCAGCTCATATAAAATCATTCACTGTCATGTTGCACATTTACCTACAATCATACCTCCCAACTGTTCAGATATTCACAGTGTCCACATTTGTGATTCATATTTTTGGTTTGTTTTTCATAAAATCTGTGGTTTTCTGGCAAATCATGGAGGATTGAAATCGCTAAATAATGACATACATCTGAGTTTCACACTCATTTCAAAATTCCTATACTTCAGAAAATGTATGGTAGCACAACTCCAAGTATTCTAGCAACCTTTAAAGTTTATAACACCAGTAGTTAAAATCTGTCCCGATTTTTGGGTTTTTGTCCCCCCATTATTTTAGGCTTTGTCCGGATTTCCTGCACTAAGAGGTGGAGAGGTATGCCTACAATCACAATGAAATAATTCCAATTCACCTACAGCATGTCAGATTGTTGAAGAAAACCAGAGCACAGGATAAACCCTAGGACATACAAATTTCACATAGAAGTAACCACAAGCCAATAGCTTAATCAGTGAACCAAACCCTGTCAGATGGCAAATTTGCTTACTGCACCACTGTGCTAATGATTAGTTGTCGTCACATACATCTTGCCCAAATTGCTAAAGATAGCCACTTTTTATGCACAATGCTGATGTTTGACTATGATGGAAAATGAAAGAAATTATGGCCAACTGTGTGACGCTGTCAGCCCAGCTAGCTGGAATTTTGTAGATAATTTTATGTCATTTGTGAATATTACTATGATTTATACAGAGCTGTATGTTATGTACTCAGCTTTAAGAATGTAACCACAGTGTACCCTACTGGAAAAGAACAGAAATGTATATAAACTATATACCTGTGCAAATGTAACTTTTAATAGTAGAAGCTGGAACATATAGAGTTAACTTGCAAAACTTCAAGTAAATAAGTTGGAATCAAAATGTTTTACGATTGTGTTATCTCAGTTTCAATGCAGCAGGCAGACACAATGTCTAGAGGTATTAGTTTTTCTATTTTCTTTAAAGTCATTTTAATTACTAGGTTTAAAATGTAAAATGTTTTATTCCTTCCTAGAGGCTGCACATCTGAGAGATATGTACTTCTCACACAGAAATGATAAAATTCTGTTGGTATCTGTTAGCCTGGGAACTGAAGGCAGGTGACAAAGAGTGATGTTATCCAAGTGCACCCAGCAGCAATGTTTGCTAATAATTTAAGAACTCTCTCAGAGAAAGCCTGTACATATTGTATCTTGTCTTGGACCTAGAAACATCCATTTAGCACTTTTGCCTGTGTGTTGCTCTGTAAGTAAGATTTATGCATAGTATTTCTTTTAGAGATAGATAGGAATATAGTAAAGATTAGTTTATATGTTTTCTGTATTCATTTGAGACTGTCCTGCAATGTTGTTTTAAAATATTTCCTGTGATTCTGAACTCTGAAGTGACTGTGTTTGTTACTGAGTATTGTTCTATTTTATTTTTTATTATTTATTATTAAATATATTTAAACCTGTTTTTGTGGATGATATTTGTGAGACATATTTAAGCTCTTAAGGTACTTTCATATGTATTTGGTGACACTGTACAGGCCACTGCTAAATAGCCTTAGTCTTGGTCACACTTACTGTTTGGATAATAGTAACATTACAGAGTAGGATTGGTCACCCTTTGTAAGTAGGGACTGGTGTCAGTAATAACTTCCTTATAGTCTGGGCAGAAGGTGTGTGTGTGTGTGTGTGTGTGTGTGTGTGTGTGTGTGTGTGTGTGTGTGTGTGTGTGTTTGTATATAAATCAAATCTCAAAGTGTGTGTGTCAGCTACTTTGGGCAGGGACATGAAGCACTGGTTGGGTAGAGAGGGTGCTGAAGGTCTTGGCTTGACCCCTCAGCTGAGATCTTAATCTTATAGCTGTGCCAGTGGCGAGTCTTATTGGGGATCTGGAGAAAGAAAATAAACCAGCCCCCAGACTGACTATGATCTCTGTGTACTCTTAAGGGAAACTGTACTTTACTGTGTGTACTTATCATCCTCCCACTGTGTATGTCCCTCACTGTTGCCAGTGGTGAGGATTGAGGCTCCTTGATTACTAGGCCAGTGCAGGGGCATCACAAACTGCATGCAATAACTCCCTACATATGAGAGATTAGCAATACCAGCTATCAATTTACACTGGTTTCAGGAAATATAGTATTGGCACTTTTTAACTGTTCAGAGTTCTACACTGTCTTAATTTTTGCTTGATTAAGTTATTTATATATTTTCTGAAATTGTTTTCTGATACTCAAACTGCCTCCATCTTGCTTTTTTTCCTAATTTACTGTCTTCTACATGTTTTAGTCATTTTTTAATTTAATTGCATATATTTAATCGGTATTTGCTTTAATATTGCTACAGACTCAAGTGTGCTAGCTTGCACTGCATTTGAATTATTTTTACTGCTGTTTTAACTGCTTTTCTGTAAAAAAAAAGTTCTACGCTTGTTTTCTGCCTTTTCTGTAACTAGTCTAGTCCAGATATAGATTTTCTGTATCAAGGGCTGTTTGTAAGCTTCTGAGCCCACCCAAGTCTTTCTGTGTTGGAGGGAAGCCTTCTAGCTTATCAGTGGGAGTGGTAAGCACTAGGTAGTGTATCTACCATGAGAGGAGTGGTTCCTGGCCCAGAAATTGTAGTTTATTGGCCGTTTGGTCAGTTTTTCTATCCATTTCAACTTTCTGGTTTAAAAGCCCGTGTTTGCATGGGTTTATGCTTGTTTAAGCGCTGCACTGCGGCACCGAGCTGAGGCAACTATTACTGGTGCCAGAAAGTCTGCTCTTCAGTTTTTCCCCTTAGACCTTGCTAGTTCTTTCTCTCTTGCACTTCAATTAGCCTCATCACTTTGCACTTCAACAGGTTTTTGTAGCAATTCTTGTAGCACACCTAAGTGCCATCAGCATTCATGGAAATAGCTCCACTACTTAGTAGTTATGACCACCCCCCCGGCATGATTAAAGGGCAGCTCCCTGTGCTTTCTCCTATTAACCTGGTGCACTTGGGCATCCTGAAACAGTGCAACAACTGCCTCATGTAAACAGACAACCCTCTGCTCTTACCTCCCAACACTCAGATTTGTAAGAGATGGACTTATATCACCAAATTGGAAGCTATGCACTCTCCAGCCAAGACTGGACTAGCTGGTCAAGAGAATTAGGTCAACACCTGCACCACACCACATGGAACACATAGCCCACCAGAACACCCACTTTCACAGCTCTCACATAAAAACACAAGCCACACACCCACCTTCAGGGAGGCTCTCAATAGAAATTTACCCAAACATCAGAGCCCTCTAAGATAGAAATGCACTCAGTCACCACAACACAGCACAAACTGGAGGACACATAGCTCAACTCCACAGTGTGCCCCTCAACCTAAGCCTCTAAGGCTAAACACCTTGCCTAATACACTAATCATCGGTGACTCAATAGTGAGGCACACAGATGTTCCACTCACTAGGTTGAATAAGGAGAAGGTAACAGTCAGCTGTCTACCAGGTTCCAGAATCCAGCACTTAACACACGCACTCAGGTCATTCCACAACAAGTACAAGTATGACTCTGTCATTGTCCATGTGGGTGTGAATGATCTGAGATGCACCTCCCTGGACTACATGAAAAGAGACATGGTGGAGCTCTCGGATTAAGTGGCCCAGGCAGGTATGACCCTAGCCCTGAGCAGTATCCTACCATCACCCAGAATAATACCGCAGTACAAACAAAAAATGATTGACTTCAACAATTGGCTGTTTCTGGTGTCATTCTAAGGGGATCCAGTATCTGTCTGCTTGGGTTGACATGATTGACAAAACTGAATGCTTTGCCAGAGATGGCCTGCATCTGTCACCCCTGGGTTTCCGGGTACTACCTAAGGCTCTTGCCACACTCTAGTGTCTTTTTTAGGTGGTGTTTCAAAGACCAAATTACCACCATAACAGCTATAAATATATGCAATCTGAGGGTCATGCTGCTCAGTGCTAGAAGTCTAAGTCTCAAGATGCACTCGCTCAATGCACTCCTCAAAGTGGAGAACATCGACATTTATGCTGTAATGGAGACCTGGTTTAAAACGGCAGAAAGCACCCCACGTTACCAGGCTATAACTCATTCCATACCTTTTGGCCCTGAAACATGGACCGAAGCTCCAAATGCGGTGTTGTTTCCATATTCATAAAGGATATGCACACTTCCAGACTAGTAGCCCAGCATAATGTCTCTGAGATACTTCAAGTACAACTAAAATTGGGTAAGCCAGTGATCCAGGTCATAGCTTACTATAGGTCCCAACCATATCCCTAGACTCTCACTCCATGTTCCTAAGCACCCTGGAATCTATCAAGGTCCAACCCAACACTCTCTTACTAGGAGACTTCAACTACCCCTCCATCAACTGGGAAAACTACTCAAGCACCAATCCACTGGCCCAACACTTCCTGGAATTCGAAAAATAACAACAAAATAAAAAACAAACCACGACTGAAGGAAGAAAACAAACAAAATTTAATGAGAAGTTAGCACTTTCACAATCCAAACTGATCCCTTCTTCAGACTTAAATCATACTACTGAGCAGCCAAATTTAAATTAAAAGACAGCCTATCCCAGTGGAGAATGTACTAACTAAATTAGAAAGTGCATTTATCTAAAAACTTTAATTACTTAAAAGCTAAAATCCAGGAATGATTACTGCTTTAAAAGACTGAGCCCATTTGTACCTAAGATGCATCCCATGTTTTCTTCCTTCAGTCGTGGTTTGTTTGTTATTTTGCTGTTATGTTTTGCTTTGAGGTGAATACCGAACGTTTTACCCAGTATCAGTGCCTTTTTCATTACTTTCTGAAATTCATCAATTCCAATGCCCTGGACCAGCTCATTCTGACACCCACTAGAGGAAGCAACATTCTTGACCTGGTTATTACTAACATGGGCAACCATTTCTCTACACCAATAGTCAAGCCCTCCCTGGTCAGATCCCATCATAAACTAATCACCATGGAAATCCACATCTCACCCCCCCCCCCCCCCCCAAGGTAGCTACCTTGAAAAACTTCTCAAAAGCTTACTTAGGACTCCTAAAAACAAAGGTGGCTAACTTCATGGCACCCATGCCAATGGAAAATAGCAGCATGACTGCCAAATCATACACCAATGCACTGTGCGAACATTTACACAAATGCATGGAACTAGCCAAACCCAACAGAACCAAGACAATCTCCTCCAAAAAAAGGAAGCCAATCTGGTGGTCCCCTGCCATTAATAAACTATACAACAAAAGGAAGAAACTGTTGCAGAAAAAGGTGAAGTCCCAAGACAGGAAAAATTCCCTTATTAGCCTCAACAAAAAGTTGAAATCCCTCATCAAATCCTCTAAAGTCAGCTATGAAGGCAGAACTGCGGTAGGCACTAAAAACAATTACAAAGCCTTCTATAGCTGTATCAAGAACCTCCATGGCAATACCCAGATTTGCTCTGAGATACTGCACAATGGTACCTAATATACTCAGCCAACAGATATTGCCAACATACTGGCCGACAGATTCAGTGCCAACTTTACCCGCCCCCCAAAGAACCAATGACAATACTGGAAGAATGCCAAACACCCAGCATTACTGCAGCACAGGTTAAAACTGCATTGTCCAAGACCAAGAATACAGCTTCAGTGAGACCTGATAATATCCCTGGCTGTGTTCTACATGAACTGCAAAGCGAACTGGCACCACATCTGTGTGTTCTGTTCCATCACAGCCTCATCTCAGGTTTTCTCCCTACTGAATAGTGAACTGCTACAGTCATCCCTCTCCACAAAGGGGGAGCAACTACAGACCCTGGGAATTATCACTCCATTAGCCTGATGAGTCTGATATGTAAAGCTATGGAGTGCATCTTCATGGACCTGATTAACAAAGATATAGGAAATCTCCAAAGTCAGGACTCCATGCAATTTGGCTTTGTGAAAGGGAGATCATGCCTGCTCAACCTGATTGACTTCTCTGAATCAGTCACCAGGGCTGTGGATGAAGTAAAAGCAGTGCATACAGCCTACCTTGATCTGGCCAAGGCCTTTGATACCATTCCTCACTCGGGAATTATTGCTAAACTCACAAAACTAGGCATTAACCCCTATATCACTAGGTGGGTTGCAAACTGGCTCACACATAGAACACAGTGTGAAAGTAGTGGACTCCAAGTCAGACTGTCAACCAGTCATGAGTGGAGTACCACAGGGATTGATCCTGGGTTCTCTCCTGTTCAGTATCTACTTCTCAGAAGTCCAGGCCAACACAAAGAGATTTTGGCTGACCAAGTTCACAGATGAATGCAAGGTGGGAGCCATTATTAACTCCCCAAGTGTTGCAAGCATCCTACAGAAAGGCCTCACTGAGACCAATGACTGGTGCCAAAACTATGGCCTTAAACTTAATGCCAAAAAATGCGTCATCATCCCTTTTGTTAAAAACTGAGTTCCCACTAATTGCCACATCGATGGGAGCCCACTGAACACTGAAGGCATTATAAGAGATCTGGGGATGCAGGTTGACAGCAACCTCTCCTTCGACCACCACATTGCCACTGTGGTCAGAAAGTCCTTCTATGTGGCACATCTCATTACCAGGGGTTTTGCATCCAGGAAAAAAGAGGTCGTTGTCTCTCTCTATTCTTCTCTCATTAAACCAATCATCGAGTATAATGCCCCATTTGGTATGTACCTTACTAGACACCTGCAACAGCTGGAGAGGCCACAGAAGTACCTCATGAAGAGGATCCTAGGCATTAAGCACATGTCCTACATGGACAGACTCAAAAGACTCCAGCTAATGTCTGTCTCATATCACCTACTTAGAGGCAATCTCTGCTTGACTTACAAAACCATGTCTGACCCAGCTCTGTTAAAAATTCTGCATCTAAATAAATCCCAATCTCTCCACACCACATGCTCCAGAAACCTCAACCTCATTATCACAATCAACAGAACATGCTGGAGGGACAGGTTCCTCACCCAGAGACTGTCCATGCTCTGGAATCGACTTCCCATACATGTCAAGCAGAGCACCTTGATGTCCTTCTTCAAGAAAAATCTTGATGAGTAGATGGGTAATAGAAAGTTCACCCTGTGGATCACTCCAGTGGCTCTACTTGATAGAGGCACTGGGAACTAACATTGGGTGGCATGATGCCAGGGCACTTCTATGGGCTAGGCTTGTAAAGGCTCCAGGACCATTAGCCTAGTACACACCTATGAACCTATATTGTGTTACACTACTCCTGTCAAGCCCAATCTGTGGCTGTTTAACTATGATAAAAACATTAAAGATAAATCACTGTTAATCATAATGGTATCAGTACCCATCAATTACATTTACTTTATTGACTTCTTATGTATCTGTGATTGAAATAAAAAAATGGACACAGTAAAATATTCCAATTTGCTCTGCTCCAATGTACAGTAGTCATGCAAAGTAAAATTTAAGACTATTTATTTTGGTCATAATAGAAGGGGTAGTCATTTTCATCCACAGACAACCACTCCACCCAACAAGTATAGCTACTTTTTTGATTGTGTATACCTTAGATGTCAGACTTTGGTAAAATAAAATAGTGGCCACAGAAAAGTATTTCAAGTACATTTCACACAAACATGCAACAGTCTCAGTAAAGTATTCATACTTTCTTCATACAAATTTATTTATTTTATTTTGTATTTATTTATTTATTTATTTATATTTGCTTGCCAGGGTAGCACTCTGATCTCAATGGACCATTTGCAGGCACAGCTCAGGTGAATCGATTCACATAAAAACATAAAAAAATTAAGAAAACATATTTATAGATACAAAGAAATGCTAAAAAACATGTACATATCTACAGATGCAAGAATATACTACAAAATGTAGTTCAGGAAGCAGTTTACAATATCAAAACATGGATGGAAAAAATGAGTCATGCTTAACAGAGCTTTTTGGATAAGATGTAGCCATAATGAATGAGATGGTTTATGCTACCGGGATTGCAGTATATCAGTATATAGATAAAATTAAATTAGTAAATTAAAAGGGGGGAGTTCAACCATGTACCCTTGACACAGAAAACATCAGCACTAACCCAAAACACTGATTAGTTAGTGGAACAATAGTTTTTAACATAATAAGAAGTATGAAACTCTAATCTCTGGTGTTATTCAGTGACACATATAAGGGGCAACAGGAGAAGCAGCCTGTAAAATCAGAGACAAATAATTGAAAGGGCTTAGTGTACGTCTGTGTGGGGGAAGGCTTCAGGACAAAGTCTGAAGAAAAACTGGATGACACCAGGGAAATTTTTTTAAATATAAATTGGAGTCACTTAAAAAGTTACTAGAGCAACATGTTTTGACATTATTGACTAGCAATAAGGATCTGTGATTTTCATGGGCAGGCAGAATAAAATAAGAGACATTTGGACTTCAGGAACAGGAAAGAAGTATGTTAGTCTGTGTGTCTGTGTGTTTGTATTTGAATATGTGCATGCATTTGGAACAGTGTATGGCGGGTGCCTGTGCCAGTGGGATGCATGGGCCACCAGTGTTAACTACCATAGGAAAGTGCTGCTTTGTACTTTCAGTAAGTAAGGATGATTGAGATATATGTAAATTAGCTAAGAATGAGGTCTTTCTTCATTGTGGCAGATGTGCCTCTGAATCACATTTTTCTGTATTATGTAAACAACCCATATTGGCTGCAGCTGTTACTGCCAGTAGTGTGTTCTTTTTGAATCCACTGATATTATATTTTTTGGAAGAGCCTGTTTTATATTTTCTTGGGAAAAAAACGTATTCCAGTTTGTTTATATATACCAATTATCTATTTTTTTGTTAGACTGTTGTCTCAGATGCTTCAATATTCCACACTGAGTCCCTATTATTTTAGCGAATGCAATGAATTGCAAACGCTGTTTAGTCGAATGTCATTATGCGAAATGGCAAAATGCCGAAAGCACGGAACAATGTATTTTTTCCTAGGGAAAAATCACTGGGCCATTTTTGGGGCTTTGGCATTTCCTCCACTGTGGTGCGATCTTGGAGATGCTATATTTAAGTGAGGGGGGGGGGTGAAGCCCTCCACTTTATTTTGTGTTTTGATTTTTTTTTTTTTTTTTTTTTTTTTTAATGGAGCAGTGATTTTTTTCCATGGGAAAAAAAATCGCTGATCCACGTGTTTGACATTTTGGGTTTTTGGGGATTGTTGGTTAATTATATAGCAGCTGGAGTGCTTTCTGTGTGGAATCTGCATGTCCTCCCTGCGGTCGAGTGGCCTCTGAAAGACATGTGTGAATGGGCGTGCCTTCGCTGAAGGTTGGGCATCGGGCTGGCAACTCGGCACCATAAAAAATCTACTGCCAGTCATTAGTGGACCAGAGTTCTTCTGTGGCGACCCCTAACCAGGAAAAGCTGAAAAGACAAAGAAGAAAGAAGTTGGTCAATTATATAGCGTTTGCAATTCAGTGCATTCGCTTATATAATATAGACCCTCCACACTGCTGTAGCTTGCAGCTGGAAATTTTGACACTCATTTTTAATGCCCAGGTATACATAATAAAGCTTTTAATTAACAGAAAAAACATATTATGAATATTGATAGGCTTGATTATTATTATTATTGTTATTATTATTATTATTATTATTATTACCATGATTTTATTGCTATCATTAGTAGTTTTGTTAATGCCATTCTGTATGTGGTTGTGTACTGCTTGCACAGTGTCACGGTTACTGTCTATTGATTGCACTTAGTAATGTTTCCTTCATGTATTGCATTGTATCAGTCTTGCTAATCTTCTGATATAATGTGTTAGTATGTAACAAAAACACTAAAAAGAGAGTGCATGAAACCATGCAGTTTAAGACTTGTTTTACTAGCTGAAGAGCCTAAAGGTTATCTTAATTCCTAATATCTGTTTTCAGCAAAAGGTATACTGACACAACTCATATAGAGTGGACTTCAAAATTCATACAAACTGGACAATATCCTGCCTTGCAAAATTAAGGTGTTAAGAGGTTTGAAAGGGTAATAAAGCTGACAGAATGTTAAGAGGAACTTAATGTTTATAAAGTAAATACCCCTTCTGTCCCCCAAGCCATATTATTTTAGAAAAGCAATAAAGCAAATATTTTAGAAAAGCAATAAACTTGGACAGAAGGTAAGCCTGTTCCACAAACTTCAACACTGAAAAGAAAAAAAATATTGGCTTCAAAGAGTTGTGTGTTGGCAACCATAGACAGAATTAGTCCACAGTAGGGCTAGAACAAAGGCATACTAAAGTCTTGCCTCCCTTCTAAAAGAGTTATATACTGCAGGGAAAATTGCGCATTTTGTCAGATATCCAGTCTTCTTTCACATATTCAGTCATGTTTCTTTCTGCAGTCATACTTGGATAATCAAAGAGAAATATTCATTTAGTTTTTATTCCTCATCATCCTGAACACTTCAAACATTCAGTCACATGGGCTGCCCAGCTAACGCAGCTGCAAACAGACTCTGAAAGAGTTTTGGGACTATCACTGAGGACTGCTATACAGTATCAATATGACAAAGGAACTAATGAGTGTGATATTGATCTCGCAGCTTCATGGCTTGGTCATTCAAAATGTCAACTCAATTTACAGTGTAAAAAAAAGTTTGCCTGGAATGGTATCCAAAACAGTCTGCCTGCAGTTAATTTTGACTGTAGCCTAACCAGTAACCAGAGGTGATGTGCAAGGAACTACCTCCAGTTTTCTGGATTCCCTAGAGAGAGAGGACACAGAACTTAGGATTAGTTTTACAGTGCACATTAAGAACCAAAACCCCTTAAACAAGCAAAAAATGCTAACAAATGACTTTTTAATGAAAAGGCACTTTTCTTTCTTTTTTTTTCTTCTGGACTTACTGGCATTTGACCTGCCTGAATTATAAAAATTATAAAAATGATCTGACTTTTTCTGTCTTATCAATGCTATACAGTACTTTCTGATTAATGTCTACCCAAGAAGTTATTACTTTATGTGTTACAATATGATAAATATTACAGATAGCTAGAAGTTTTAATTCTTAGCTTGACTGAACTTTGGACATTAGATATGGAAAGCGGATAAATAAATTTGAATCATCTTATTTCCATAGCTGATAATTATACTCATGCCTAATGATTCTGACAAATGTCTGACACAATACCTGTCACTGCCAGCATAAGCATAATTCCCCGAAAGGAAGAGAGCGTTGTAGGATTTGTATGGGATATTTTGGAGAATTTTTTTTTGTGTGTGTGTGTGTGTGTGTGTGTGTGTGTGTGTGTGTGTGTGTGTGTGTGTCTGTGTGCGTGACCCCTAAATGTCGAAATGCCGTAATGTCAAATGGCAAAAAAAACCCCATAAAAACACCCAAACATAAAAACGCTCTAAGGAGGGGAGCAAGCCTCCCTGCACCCCCACACCCCCCACTACTTAAATATACCAACTCTGAGATTGTACTACAATGTAGACAATGGAAAACTTTCATGTCTGCACTGGACAGAGATCTCAATTGAACCGTTCAATATTCCAACGGTTCGACATTTAGAGGTCAATTATTATGCGTTCGAACATTTCACCATTCGATCACGTAATATAAACCCTGTGTGTGTATGGATTCCTGTCATTTCACTGAACATCCAAGTGTGAGGGTTGGTGCTTATATTGAAGGTACGGATAGCTGAATGGTCAAAATGTAAAGGGAATGTTTCATTGAGAAAGGTGATTGAGGTTGGAGGGGGTGAGAGCATTCGTACATGTGTGTGTGAGTGAGGGTTAGGGTCAGGGATAGGTGAAAGGATTGTTTTTCCTTTGTTTGTGTGTTAATGTCTGTATTTTAGAGTTAGGGTAAGGATTAAGTAAGGAGATAGATGTAGTGTCATTAAAGTGTGTTTGTGTGTCTGAGTTTGTCTTTTGTAGGAGCAGTGTTATGGGATGTATTTATTAAGGTAAAGTGCAGGGTTAGGGTTGGGGAAGGGGCAGCATTAGGGTTACACCTCACCTTAACAAAAAACTTTGTGTGGCACTGTCACTATTCAGATGGATTTGAAGTTAGTTTTACAGGAGTTTTCGTGTGAAATTCCAGAGAGGAAGTACTTTTTCTCTCTCGATCTTTTTGTAAGTATGATATTTGAGGTGTTTGGTATTCTGTGGATTCGAACTTCTAAATGTCATTTTTTTCATCATGCCATTGAGAATGTTTGATCATTTAGAGGAAAACTATCTATGTGTATGTGTAATACACACACACACACACACACACACACACACACACACACACACACACACACACACACACACACACACACACACACACACACACACACACACACACACACACACACACACACACACACACACACACACACACACACACACACACACGTGCATGCACACACATGCGCACACACACACACACACACACACACACACACACACACACACACACACACACACACACACACACACACACACACACACACACATGCACACTCACACATATATAAATAGATGTAGATATAGGAGCACTTACAATAAGCAAAATTCCCAACTGTTGTCTGTTGTGTCAACATACTTAGTCATCAAAACAGCTGGTTACCAGGTGTGCAAAGATCAACAGTCTTTGGGGGTTGGGGATCATGCCCCTTCTCTGGGTATTGTGCGATATCGGAGTTAGCATATATAATTAGCAGGGTTGGGGAGTGCAGCCCCTGTAATGGGAGATGTGTGTGGGGTTTGCCTACAAAAAATATAGATTTCTTTATCATAGCTCAAGGTTGTGCCTCAGGGCATGCATGTTAGGGTACTGGTCTTGTTTTTTCATACTTTTACCGTCAATGTTTTTAGTGTTGATCTACTGAAGTTTAGACATTTTGGGGTGTGTGCTTGAGTGCAAGTCTGTTTGACAAGCTGATTACAGTAGAGCAACTATTCCAAATCATAGCAATATTACAGAGGGGATGATCACTGTTGAAAAGTCAGTGGCAACCCCAAGGACAATGGTAACATTAAAACCAATAATAAGAGATGAAGATGTTGGGGCATACCTCATTGCCTTTGTGTGGTATACCCACCAGAAAGGATGGAACTGAGCTGATGGGAGAATTACTCAGCTTCTTCATGGACATGGAAATGACTGATTATGAGGACTATGCTAGAGCTAAAAAAGTGTTTGTTCAGCAGTGTTAGTGCTACTTCAGACACAGAAGCTCAAAAGTTTCATATCTGAACATTTTCTTATAACAAAATAGCAAGATCACAGTTGTGTAAACTGAAGAATATTTTTAACTGATGGGAAGATCTTGTCAACATAATAAAAATAATGTGATAGATATGATAGGAATCAACAAATTTAAGGGATCTTTGTTATATTTTTACGAAAGTGGGTGTGCCAAACTGACTGTAAAGGCTCTAATCATTTTCATGTAGTAGTAGAAAGACTGTTATGCCGTTAAACTTTGTACAAAACTGAAAAGTCTAAACTTATAACAAAATGTATGTTAAAAAAATTATAATAAAAACATCAGCTATAGACAAATCTTGTTTTAAATGTGGAAGAAAGGTCACAGAGTTAGCTTTTATAGTACTGACAGTAAAAGTTTGCCGTATGTGAAAACAAGCACCTGTGAAAAGCATGATACTAGTGATTTTATGGCTATACAATGTGATAATGTATCTGCTAGAATGGTTGAAACCACAGTCTGTTACTGTACTACTACTGGGTTTATTGTAATATGAAGGCTTAAGGTGGTATGATCACACTTATAAAGTGGCAAGATATTTTAACTGTCTAACGGTGTATATGGCTAGGCTCATTATTCTCCCAGTGATTGCCTACCTAATATTGTTCCTATGTTTCTTATGTGTGAAAGCAGCAGTATTTATGTAAGAACTACAGTATTAGTAACAAGACAGCTGAAGTAATATGGTTTATGGTGATATGAAACAACATCCCATTACTCAAATATAAACTCTATTGCTGAAGATAGTTTCTCCTGTTCTTGTACTACATAATGTAACACATGGCATGATAATAGGGAAGTATGCTCTCCACTTTAAAGAGTTCTCAAAATAAAGAAAGGAGGTTAGCTCTTTTAATAAATTACCCCTATAAGTGTAGGGAAGAGAACCAACAAGTGAATATGCTTACACTCTTAGATAAGGGGGAGCAACACCAGGCAATTTTGTCACTGTATGTATCCAAAAAAGACCAAGTCATAAGGTTAGAATGCCATAAAGGTACAACATTTGGATAAGGATACACACAGAAGAATAAACTGCACCATTAAAAAAGCAGCCTTCAAGATCAGAGCTAGTAAAAATGGCTGACAATTATTTATTTATTTTTCATTTGTTGACTGGGTTTGTCCGACTGAGCTATGTAGCCCTTTCTCAGCGGAGGCCTGGGGAGAAAAGCTCCCCAGATTATCATTTACAAAAAATAAGTAAACAATCAACAACTGGTTTACAGAAAATATTCAAAGTAGCATATACATGAAAAACAAGGATTTACTACAGTAAACTAATCATTATGTCTATCAGATTTAGAATCCTACATCATTCAGAAGGACTAACAATAGTTTTATCCCCAGGCGTAAAATCTTACATTATGCAGATAAGAATGTGTGTAATGTGCTTAGGATAAAGAAGTTAATGTCAGAGAAGGTCTAGAAAGTTAAAGAACATTACATAAATTGGGAGCAGATAGAGGTGTGCAATTAGGGTTGATAAGCTGTTTAAGGGTGTGGGTACAGAGGCAGGTCCATTGGGTTAACAGGTATTCTTTAGTGGCTAGCTTGAATTGACTAAGTTGCTTGAGTGACCTGATCTCTAGTAGGAGTTTGTTCCAGGTCTTGGAAGGATTATAGCTATAGAAAATACATCCTTTCTTAGTTATAGGTTTGTGGATTTATAGCAGATCTAGGTTAGAGCTCCGGAGGGATCTAGCAGGTGAATAGTGGGAGGTGACAGATGATGGGGTAGGACAGTAAGAAGGCTGATAAAGGATAGACTGGATGATCTGGAGTTGAGGGAGATGAAACTGGTGAACTAGTTCTAGCCAGATAAGGTGTTTGAGTGAGAGACAGTGATGTGACTTGTAAGTTTGATGGGCTGCAAATTTAGCTATCTTGTTGTAGGTAGATTCAAGTTTGGCAAGGAGAGTGGAGTTGAGGCAATTAAGAATTTGAGAGCCATATAATAGACTGAGTAGGAGGCAGGCATAAGAGAGAGTTACTTTAGTTTCACTGGTGAGAAACTTTTTGTTGTGGAAGAGGAGCCCTAGTTTCTGATTAGTTTTCTTGATACAGTTGTTAATGTGTAGATCGAATTTAAGTTGGTCATCAATGATGACACCAAGGAGTTTAGTGCTAGTTTCCACCTCGATGTGTGTGTTATTGAGGGACAGGATTGTGAAAGTGGATTTAATGTGGTTGTAGTTTTTAGGAAGAAAAAGCAGTAGTTTAGTTTTTTGGGTTAAGGATAAGCTGGTTATCAGAGAGACAGTTTTATACTGAGTTAAACTCAGAGAAAAGAAGTCCACAGACCACCAGGCTGTTTCTTACACTGTGTTGTTTAGATTATTATTTCTAGTACCTTGCCATTGGTGGAATGATTGTGATGGGTCTAAAATCTGTTGTTGAGGCTGGGTTGGAGGATTGTAGGATAGGTTTTATCTTGGCTGTTTTCCATTACTGGGGCATTATTCCTTTAGCTAGACAGATTTTAAAGAGATGTTTGAGTACAGTGATAATGTGGTCTTTGCAGTGGAAGATAAACCAGGGGCATAGGCCATCACTATCAAGGAGATGCATCTGCGGGGTCATCATTAAAAATTGTGTAGATATTTTTTTGTTATGACTTTAAAGTAGAATGGAGGGAATACATTTCAGTTTCTTGTTCAAAGGCAGTTGATATATATGTTTTTTGGTGAGGAGTTGAATTTTGGAAATGCGGAGAATTCCCTGAGAAAGTCATTGGGAGTATTGATTCCTGTGATTGTAGTAATGGAATCCTAGTGTAGTGGGTCTTTAGAAAAAGTTTATTCTGTGATGTTGTTAACAAGGTTTCAGAATGTCTTTTAGTTCTATAGATTCCTTGTTTAGAGGTAGTGAGGCAGTTGATGTTATGTCTTCTAGTAACTTTTTCAATTGGGTTTCATAGGCTTATGAAGTGGTTTCAATTTTCTTCAGTTAAGGACTGCTTCCATGTTATGCAATGTTTGTCCATAGTTTTGAAAAGAGTTTTAAGTTTTTTGGTAAGTCATTTTTGGTGGAAGAGATATAGAGTCTGATCATTGTGGGAAGTGTATATTTTGAAGTTTGCAGAGGAAGAGTTTGAGAAAGTTGATAATTTTGTTTGGGTCATCTTGGGCTAGGATATTATCTGAGGATTGTTGAGATAGCTGTGTTTATAGGTTTGGGATATTTTGTTGATGGAAAATATTATGAGACAGCAGTCACTGATGGAAGGTGGGAGGCTGGGGATGCTTTGAATAGAGGAGGGGCTATTGGTGGTTATGAGATCTAGTAGAGATTGGTTTTCAGAAAAGTTGTTTACATGGATAAAGTCTTTGATAAGTTGTGAAAGGCAAGGTTGGAAAGAATGTTGTCTGATTCAGACAAGTTTTGGGGATTTAGTAAGTTGTAATGGAAGTCACCCATAATTATAATGTTTTTGAACAGTAGTACTGAGTGTATAATGAGGGATAATAGAGAACTGAAGTTTATAATGTTGGTAGGTGAGGAGAGATAAGTACTAACTAGGGTTAGAGGGTAAATATTAAGTAAGTTACAGTTATGAGCATTGATTGTTGAGGTTTGCTGTTGGATGTTGAGTGTTATTGAGTCTTCTATGGGAAAAATAATTTTACCATGTGTTATTTTCTTTGGCCTGTTCTTGCTTAACACAAGGATAAACTATATCCCTAAATGTGAAGAAATACCTATTCATACCTTAAATCCCTTTACTCTTGCTTCTTCACTCATTCCCTTACTTTTATCAATTTGGCTACCCTGGCTTTCTCTCTAAATCTACCATAAGCCTGCTTTTCTCTCACTTCATATTGCATTTCCTGTTTGTATTATGTTATACTAACTTATATGTAATTTCTCTGTAAAAGGGCTAACATTTCTCTCACTATTCAATCATTGTTATATAACATACATATATTAATCCAATGTTTTCATACCATAGATAATTTGTTCTAAGTATTTAAACTGTAGTTCTTTTTTAAATTAATTTTTAAAACTGTAAAATTATTGTTTTTAAAACATTTTCTAATACTTTGGAGCTTTTCTCCCCTGGCCACCACTGAAAATGGGTTACTATTCAGTAGAACTCTCCCAGTAATCCAATGTCAATAAATAAATAAATAAATAAATTAATTAATTAATTTAAAAGGTAGTAGTAGCTTAGGAAGCATAAGCTGAGATTTGGAATGTCAGGCTTCACCCATGATTTTGAGATGTGTGGTGAAAAAAAATTGTAGTTGCACCAGTTTATTCATCATGCTTCCAGTGTTGAGCATGGTTATGTTATGTGTGTTAGTGGAGTTTAGGGCATATGTTGGATTCACTGAAGCTCTGAAGTAGGATAATGTGGATTAAGGGTGTAAGCATGGTATAGCATCTGAGGAAATGTTTGGGTTGGAGTCCATTTGTGATTGTAAGTGGATGTGGGATGGTTTTGGCTTGAGTATACACTGCAAAAGGTAGACTTTCAGTGGGGTAGGGAATGGTAGGGTGCACTGATTGTGCCTTTGTTCGCTTTCACATCTGGAATGATTATTTGTGTGATGGTGTTGTTGGATGGAGGACGGGATTTGTGATTTTGGGATGAAACTAGGAAGATTAAAGAAAAGAATCTGAGATGTTTTGATAGTGTGATGGAAAATGATGGAGCCGATGGAGAGTTTTCATGATTGTTAGCAGCATTATGGCGCAGAACAGCGTGTGTGAGAGAGAATAGTTGGTAGGTAGATGCTTTTCTTGGAAGATTTGTATGGTTGGATATAGTAATATAGAAGGAGCTAGTTTGGAGAGATTGTTGTTTTAGTGTTCAAGCTGGATGGATTTTAGGATGTTGGTGTTTGTCACACTGTCAGCCCAGCTATATGGAATTTTGTAAATAATTCTATGTCATTTGTGAATATTGAAAGGATTTATACAGAACTGTATGTTATGTACTGAACTTCAAGAATGTAACCACAGCATACCCTGCTGGAACATAGAAGATTAATCTGCAAAACTTAAGAATAGTTGAGGTTAAGTTACTTTATAGCTGGGCCATAAACAAAATATGTTATCGCTCAGTTTCAGTTCAACAGCAGACACAGTGTCTATAGCTAGAAGTGTTTCTATTGTCTTGAAAGAAAAGTAATTACTAGGTTTAAAATGTAAAGTGTGCTATTGTCTTACAACTTCAAAGATCTAGCAAACATCTGAGAGATATGTATTTCTCACACAGGGATGTTAAATTCTGTTAAGTTTCTGTTTAGCCTGGGAACTGAAGTCAGGTGACAAAGAGTGATGTCATCCAAGCTGGCCCAGCAGTAATGTTTGATATTAATTTGGGAACTCTCTCAGAGAGAGACTGTGCATTTTGTATTTTGCCTTGGAGGGTGGCCTAATGGTTAAGGTGTTTGCCTTGCAAGCACAAGGTGCATGGTTAGAGTCTCACAAGGGATAATTGGCTAGGCTTAAAATGGCTTGCAAGGGCAGTTAGCTTAGTACTAATCTATGAACCTATGAACCCATGACCTAGCAAAAACATCCACTCATCATCATCTGCACTTCTGCCTGTATTTTGTTCTGTAAGTAATATTTAGGGCATAGCATCTCTCTTAGATATAGATAGGAATATAGTAAAGATTAGTTTAGATGCTTTCTGTATTTATTTGAGATTTCCCTGCAATGTTGTTTTAAAATATTTCCTGTGATTTTGAACTCTGAAGTTACTATGTTGATGTACTGAGTATTGTCTTGTTGTTTTATTATTCATTATTAAATATATTTAAACATATCTTTCTGTCTGCTATTTGTGAGACATATTTCAGCTCTTAGAGTACTTGTATATGTATTTGGTGACACTGTACAGGCCACTCCTAATAGCCTGGTCAAAACTACCATTTGGATCATTCATAACATTGCACAGTAGGATTGGACACCCTTTGGTAAGGGCCTTAAAGTAGCTGATAAGGGGTTCTGGTGGCAGTGATAACTACCGTATAGTCTGAGCAGAAGGGGGCATAGCTAGTAGACATGTGCCAGCCATCCCCAGTTTGTGTGTGTGTGTGTGTTTATATATAAATCAAATCTGAAAGTATGTGTGTGTATTAGCTACTTGGGCAGGGACACGAAGCACTGGTTGGACAGAGAGGGTGGTGGATGCCTTAGCTTGGCCACTTGGCTGAGATCTCAACCCTATAGCTGTGCCAGTGAGGAGTCATTGGGGATCTGGAGAAACAGGGAGAAATCAGCCCCAGACTGACTGTGATTTCTGTGTCCTTTAATGGAAACTTTACTGTGTGTGTACTTGTCACCCTCCCAATGTGTATGTCCTCCTAGCTGTTGCAAGTGGTGAGGATTGAGGCTCCAGGATTACTGGGCCAGTGCAGGGGCATCACAGTGTTAATAGGACATTAGATTTAGATGGGAATGTATAAACTTTGTTAGTTTTGCTTTAAATGGCTGTTACTGTGTGAGATAAAGTGGGTGTGGATAGATGAAAATAAATTGGATGATACTGGAGTGGCTCTGGAATTGAGTTGGGGGAGAGCAGAGTGGGCAGAGCTGAGACATATGTATCAGCCATTCAATCTGAGCTGGTACTGTGAGTTTGCACTGAAAGACCAGACTAGATCTTAGGAAGAAATACAGGAAGAAACCAATGTAAGAAAGGAAATGTAGTTTAGAGAAGCTAATGCATGGTTATTGTGAACAGCAGAAATAGGAGAAGCAAACAATTTTTTGGCATTTTTTTTACTTGGAAAGTCTGACTGAGCAGGGTCCTTTTGCAGAAGCGACCCAGGGAGAAAAGCTCCCTTATAAAGATATCATGGCCATCATTCATTTGCATTGTTTCATCATTTATAGTCATGTTCATTCAGGAGCAACAGTTCCATTACTCAGACATGCTTGACATCAGCTACATTATTTAGAGACAGTTTCGATTAAAAAGAACAGTTACATGAGCTGTGTAGGAAATTTTTTTTTCTTTTAAATACAGGGAAGTATATGCAGTACAATACTTGTTATTGTAAAGACTTTTTTTAAACAAAAAACATCTTTATTGAATTATTACTTATGACATAGGCAATTATGCATTTATATACATGAAAACAAGCCATATTGACACATTTTCAGTAGCAAACATTATACATCACATATACTTTTCTACACAGTTATTGTCAACTGAATATTATACAATGACTGGCCATTAATATTAATAAAAGAGCACGCTGATTGGTCAGCCGAACCAGTGTGCCCATTGTAAATCCAAGAATATACCAATGGAAAAAGGTCCGGTCACCTGGGCTTTTTTCCATAAGTATATCCCATAAAAATTTTACTTTTTTTTCTTTTTTTTAAATAAATTTACAAAACCGAAGACCTCAAATGAATGAGGGAGATGGCACAGAGAAAAATAAAAGGATAATCGGGTACATTCTGTAAAATTAAAGAAATGTACCTGATTATCCTTTTTATTTTCTCTCTTCTGTCTCTTCCAAATGTTTAAGGTTTCCTGGTTTCTTTTTTCTTAATTAAAAAAAAAAAAGAGTAACAGAGATCTTCTTTTCTCCGTTGCTTCCTTTACACAGTACTGATGTACTGTGTAAGCATGGGAATACAAGTCCCATATGTATGCAGAGTACATCTGGAAAGCCCCAGGATACCAGAGAAAACACAAGGGCATCATGGCACTGTTATACAAAGACATTATTTCAGAAAAGTAAGTATTTTTTCTTAAGTAATATAATTGTATAATAGCAATAACTGACTCCGTAATGTGATATATTGAAGAGTTACCCACGGTTGGCTTTCTTTAATCACTTGAGCTTCTCCCTCTTGATTAAATCACACTAGCCATGGGTACATCTTCAATATGCCACACCAATGTCTTCAGTTATTACTATATTACATAGCTCATTCAGTTATGGCTTCCCTTAAGCCTCATTCCTCCTCCAAAACACTGTTCTGAATGTGTTGTTCCCACAATTCCTATTTTTTTCTATGTAATTTACTCCAATCCTTTTTTAAAAATCACACTTCCAGTTCTTTTATCTCTGTTACTAAATTCAATACTTATAAAATGGTTGATTTAGACTTTGATTTCCATTTTCTAGGAACTGCTTTTTTGGCAGCCAGCACCATTAAACTCAACAAGGCCTTATAGGCAATTCAGATCCTGTATCACAGCTCAAAGATAATTTACCCAGTTACACCAATTTGATCATGCAGTATTTCTGACAGAGTAGTTTGCAGGGAATTTTTAAAGACTGCCAACTCATTACATTCCCAAAATATATTTCCAATTACCACTTTCCTTCCTATAACACCTCTATCATTTGCAATCTACCTGAAGAAAAATTATTTTGAGTCTGTTTGGGGGGTATAAAATACATATGCAAATACTTCCAAGCAAAAATCCAAAAATCTTCTAGACTTTGTTGCATATTTGGAAGCCATACATATATCCTCCCAGTGTTTCTTTGATAATTTCTTATTTAGTCTCTCTTCTCAATCCTTTCTAAGCTTTAATTGATTCACATAGTTATCATGCAATATAGTATATGCTCTACTAATTATGCCTTTTTTAACATCAGCTTCTGCTGTAAATTCAACTAAAAGTCTACTAGTGCTGGTCTTTCACTTAGGATTCCTCTATTCCATTGTCTTTGCCTATACTTTGATATCAATCCTTGATAGGGAAGAGTCTCTAGCCTGCAGTCCAAATGTATTTTTGGCCTCTTCCCATTCTATTACCTTTCCCTCTCTAATTATTTGCTGCCAATACCTTGGTTCTTTTTGTGAAGCTGTGGTGGTGGTGCTGCGGTAGTGTTGTCGCCTCACAGTAAGACGTTGTCCTGTTCAATTCTCAGCTAGAGCGTCTTCTGTGTGAAGGTATGCATGGATGGGCGTACCTTCATTGAAAGTTGTGTGCCAGGGCTGGCAACTTGGCACGTAAAAATCTACTGCCAATCATTAGCGGACCAGAGTTCCGCTGTGGCAACCCATAACCAGGAAAAGCCGAAAGACACAACAACAACAACCTTGGTTCTTGTTGCCAGTTTTCTCCAGTAAATTCTGGCAGAATCTCTTTCCTCCATTCCCATGTTGGCTTAGTGCTTTCTGCTACTTTATGAGTATAATAATGCGTAAGGCTATTGTTATTTTCCATAAAGATCTGCATCTAAAATTGCAGTCTCTCCTTATTTCTTGAGCTTCTCTTGTTTCATCATCATCCCTTTCCATATTGAATTATAGCTTTTTGCTTGTGCTATGTATAGGAGTCTTAACTGTGTAGCTCTGAAGTATCCTCTTAAATCAGGTAATCCAAAACCACCTTTTTCTTTTGGAAGAAACTGCTGATCTCACTTGACTCTTGCCCTCTTCCACTCCCAAACAAAATCCTTCAACTGTTTATTAATTGCTATCTACAACATATTCTCTAGTTGCTAAAAGTATGCTTGACCTGTGTATAAAAGTAAAAAGACTAAAAACATTTTTGCTGCTTGTATCTTGCTATCCATATCCATAAAACAAAGCTTCCAGTGTCTCAGATTTTGTATTACCTTTTGTTTAGTCTCTTCCCATATATTCTTAGCTACCATAACAGAATCATTTTAACCCATACTCCTAAGTACTTGATTTTATCATGCCCATGTAAATATGGATATTGTTGAACCAATTTGTGTGTCGGTACATATTTTACAGTTATTGTCTTTGTGTTATCTTCATTAATTTTACATTCCAAAATACCTTGAAACTGTCTCAGAATGTTTCACAACACTGAAATGTCCTTTTCTGGTTTTGTCAGGTACAAAATAATGTCAACTGCAAATAAAGCCAACATTTCTTGATTACCATATCAATTACATCCTTGAATTTCTGAGTCCCATATTTTCTTTGCCAGTGGTGTGAAATATATCCCCTCCTCTTTCACTATCAAATCTGTCAACAAAATCAGGATCTCTCCAACTGCCCATACTAATCTGTTAGGAGTTGAAATAGACAATAATATGAGATTTGATTTCCACATATCCCAAACCACTAAAAAAGTCCACAAAAAATAGGTACTCTGTATAGGAATAAATTTTACCTCACAAACAACACAAAAGCCACAGTAGCTCAAACACATTTGATCTCAACCCTACTGTATGCATCACCTATACTCAACAACCTTAGAAAATCCGACCTTGCAAAACTTGAAACGTCATAATAAAATTGCTAGATTTGCAAGCAACTCAAACTCCAGGTCTCATTACTATAAAGCACCTAGGCAGCTCAACTGGCTTGAGTTTCCCCAACTCTTACTTTACACCCAACTAACCATGGCCGAAAAAATACTCCATCAGAATGAGAAGACACCTGCCCTGCAAAATCTACTACAACCATACTCCAGTACCAGAACTTTATGCTCCAGTAATAAATCCCTGATAAAAGTCTCCACTGCCAATAATCAGGCTGGAGAATCCCTCTTCTCCAACTGTATAGTTAAAATCTGGAATACTTTACCTGCTAGTATAATATCCACAACTTCAGCTCAATTTAAACCTTTACTAAAATCTCACCTATCCAAAAACTGGATATGTCCATGTATGGCTCCTGACTGACCTACTTATGCCTACTATCTCACTATATTGTAATTCAGTCTTAGTAATTGTAGGTACAAACCCAAATGACATCTAGTACTATGTTTAATTATGCCATGTGTCTCACTTTGTATATTTTATTGTGTTCTACTGGCTTTGTTATATTATAACTGTACGTGCATTGTATTAGGCTACTTTTATGTGGAGCTTTTCTCCCCGGGCCACCGCTGAAAAAGGACTTGATTCCATTCAGGCTTTCCCAGTCAACTAATGTAAAATAACACAAATAAATAAATAAACAAATAAATAAATGAGTAAAATAAATAAATAAATAATAACACAAATAAGATAGGAGAAACAGGACACCCATTCCTGGTTCCTCTATTCAAACAGAACTTATCAGAGAAAAACCTCCCTCTACTTTAATTTTCACCTCTGATCCCTCATATATCCTTCTAATTAACCTTATTATTGTGTAAGGGAATATAAATGCTTCCATTGTCCTACTCATAAAATCCTAGCTTACTCTATTAAATGCTTTCTTTTCATCAAGACCTACCAACGAATGTGATATTTTCTTACATTCTGCTTCCCTCTGGATTATCATTATTCTAGTAACATTGTCAAATTTTTGCCTTCCCTCCACCAAACCAAATTGACCAATATCTAGCTATTTTAGCAACACATTTGCCATTCTTTTAGCCATTATAGACATAAACACTTCATAATCATAGTTTGGAATTGAAATGGGCCTATATGAAGCTGGATCAGATGGGTCTTTACCATCTTAAGGTATGACAGCCACCACAGCTTTCTTCCAGCATGTTGGTGCTTCTCCTCCTTTTAAAATACTGTTAAACAAATCCTTATTGATCTTTATCACTTTCTTCTACCCTAGCTTTCAAACTTCCTCAGGAATAACATCTATTTCTGCAGACTTTCTTGTGGATTAGTTATACATCACCATTTTTATTTCATCTCCTCCTATCCTAATTATTAATGATTTAGCCTCATTTACCATTAACCTTGGCATATTTAATTCTTTCATAAATATTTCCATTTGCACTTTTTCTTGATTTCCACATTTCTCTATTTTATGAAGATTTTCATAAAAGTTCTGAAATATTTCTAATACCTCTACAGGATCTCTGGTTATTTCCCTTGTTATAGGCTCTCTAAGCTTGACAACAACCCTTTCTACTTTCTGTTGCCTAAGCCATTATGCTTAAAGCTTTTGTGCTCTGAAGTTATTAGAAACAGTTGCTTAACAGCAATCTTTCTAAACTCATGCATATTATCCAGATAGTCTGTTATTTTCTGTTAGTACTCTGCAGTTGTACCCCTTCTTGTTCTGTGAGATTCCCCTTATTCTTCAATACTTTAGCCTTTGTCAGTCCCTCTAATTAATTCTTGTTACTTCTTAACCATATCTCTTTTTCTTTTATTTTTACACTATTTTTAAACTTCACTTTCATTTTATCCCACTCCCTAGCTATATTTTCTAAAGAAATGTCTATTTTCCCTAATAACTCCCAAATAATGAATGTCCACTACCCATTCCTTAAACTCTTCTTTGTTTACCAGATAGGTGGGGAAGTGCCAGTGTCTCATTTTTACTTTAATTATTATTAGCTCATGATCTGAAATAAATTATTGGATGCATATCAAAGCTTTAAATTAAATGCACATGTTCCTGAAAAATATAATTGTTGTCTTGCCTAGCCCAGTCTTTTGTACCTTAGGGAATAAAATGTAAATTATGTCCAAGCTTTTACTACTGAATTCACATTTTCCATACCAAATATTTTCATATATTTCTTCAATAATCTATCTTCTTTTGTTATATTTTCCCTTCTAGGTCCCCCCAGCTACATCTTCACTGCTGCAAATCAAGTTCCACTCCCCACCATAAGTAATATTCCCTGCTGAAAGCTGATTATTGCTACCAGAATTTTTTTATGCTCTAGTTTTAGGTGGAATATAAATACATACCAACATAATCCCCCTTCCTTGCCATTAGCTACTTACTACTACAAATCTACTATTATCTTTTTCTCCTCTTCTGTTATTATTGGAGTTCCTCCAGCAATTAATATAAGTACTCCCATTTTCCTTTGTTCCAGATATTCTGTTGAATAGCTATCCTAAAATCCTTTCTTTATCAAAATCACATGCTCAAATCTTTCCAAATGCTGTTGTCTGCTTTTCTTAATATAGTCAAAAAGGAAAATTTTGTATCCAAAAAAAAAAAAAAAAAAAAAAAAAAATAAAACAGCGTTCAATAAAAAATAAATAAAAGGCAAAAAAAGGTACCGTCCAAACCTCAAGACTGTGTGTAGGCACAAAACCCCCATGAACCACCATTAAATAAAATTGAATTTATTCACACGTAAAAACAGCACAAGATTCAGCAAAATTCAGCAAACAAACTTGGACTAAGCGCTTTCACCAGTTAGACCGGCTTCTTCAGAGTCCTGGTTTGAATCATGAATTGTTCTCAATTATATACCAATCCTACTAACTTCAATTTTTCAATAAATCAATCTTTCAATTACCCTATTTTAATGATTACTATCAAAATTCTTAAGGCTGTATAGATGTTAAATGCAACCAAAACACTATAGATGGCATCAACACTAAATTAATAATAAACATATAATATAATATATATATATATATATATAAATAAAATTAATGTTGTGTAAATATCCTACAAATTGCCCTTACCAATTGATCAAAATAGTAATAAAATTACCAACATATATAAATTATAATATGAAAATATAAAAATTAAATAAAATAATTGAAATTTAAATTGTTAGATATTGTATTGTTATTTGAACTGTAAAACAATTCCAATCAATTGTAAACACAATCAAATTAAAAAATTTTTTGATGAACATTACATCATTTAATACCCTTTATATTAATTCTGCCCTGAATTTTAACAAGGGTTTTAATGAAATGTTTTCATTAATCCCAGGTGGCCTGGTGGCATTTAATCTGATCTGCCATTCCATTTCACGCAGTGCCACCTGGTTTTTGATATCACCTTGATAATCAGGAAAAACCCTGTCAATTATGAAAAACAAGAACTTTTTAAAACCATAACATTTTTGGGAATGCAAAAAAAGTGCATTGTATTCATCATTCATTCATTGTAATGTTCATCAAAAAATTTTTTAATTTGATTGTGTTTACAATTGATTGGAATTGTTTTACAGTTCAAATAACAATACAATATCTAACAATTTAAATTTCAATTATTTTATTTAATTTTTATATTTTCATATTATAATTTATATATGTTGGCAATTTTATTACTATTTTGATCAATTGGTAAGGGCAATTTGTAGGATATTTACACAACATTAATTTTATTTATATATATATATATATACATATATATTATATTATATGTTTATTATTAATTTAGTGTTGATGCCATCTATAGTGTTTTGGTGCATTTTTAACACATACACAGCTTAAGAATTTTGATAGTAATCATTAAAATAGGGTAATATTTAACATCTATACAGTTTTAAGAATTTTGTAGTTAATAAATAAAATAAAAAAGTGAATGATTGATTTATTGAAAAATTGAAGTTAGTATATGGTATATATAATTGAGAACAATGATTCAAAACCACACTCTGAAAGAAGCCGGTCTAATGTGAAAGCGCTAGTCTCAAGTTTGTTTGCTGAATTTTGCTGAATCTTGTTGTTGTTTTTTTGCTTTTCTTAATATAGTTCACTATTTTTTCTTTTTTGTATATACCTGTGAGACCATTCACATTCAAAGATAATATGGAATGTGTTGCCATTATGATAATAAATTATTATTCTCACCTGTTATTTATAACAGCTGTTTTTAAATGTCCTAGTTTCAGGTATTGTGTTACATGCATAAACTAATGTTTTGCAGTTTGATCTTTTATACAGTTGTTTCTTGTCATAGCCATTTGAACTTATGTCACATCTTACAAGACTGCTTGTTCTAATGAAAATCCTCAAACAAAAAGAACACCTCAGACCATCTCAGTAGCTTATTAACTTAATACAAGAAAGCAAAACTATGTACATCTTCAAATAATGAAGTTTGTCTCTTCTAATAAGAACAATTGTCCCAGGATTACAGCTACACTTGCAGGAATTACTTGACCTATAATTGAGGTTATCCATGTTAAGATGCATGGTACAGCGTATGCTTCTACTTACACTAAGTGCTAGCTGTTTTTATCTTATCTTTACTTTTCTCCCATATGTAGAGAACCATTTGAATGTGTTCAGAGAACATTGTCTTTTAACAATTGAAAGAAAAAAAATCTCTTTTTATTGCCTTCTTATCATCTATTCCCATAGAAACATGAGAACCAGATACATAGTTGCCTTCAGCTACAAGCTTCTCATGTTACACAGTGAACATGTATTTTCCAAAGGAAAACTTTTCATTACATTCAATATTTTCTTATTAACTCACTTCCAGTTAAAACTTGTTATTAGATCAAGTCAAGGGCCTTAATCCATTCATTCCCTTTGCAAAAGTAAGAAAAACATATCCGTTTTACTTATATCACAATGTGTATACTTAGACAACCTGTCCCTCACCTCAGCAACACAAGATTACATCTTATTATCTTAAACATGCTTTTGTCTAGGCTTCCATCTCTTTTTCCCATTACACTACCCATATTTCTTAATACTAAACTAGAAGGAAGAAAGAAAGAAAGAAAGAAAGAAAGCAGTAGAACAAAAAGGGCACCTGTTTAGTGTCCTTATAACACACAAAAATAACTGAAAATGCTTTACTATATAACATGCAATAAAATTCAGTGTATGTCCTATTTTATAAAAAATACTGTTAAGAACAAAAACTGTTTTACTTACAGTTACCCCTTTCCTTCCTCTTCTCTTCTTCTTAATGTTCTTCCAAACATTAATGACATGAAGTAGGACATTTGGTTTGGAATCCCCTACAAGCTTAACAAATTCAAAAAAGTCCAATATTTCCAGTTGTTATTGTTCATCTATATTTCACAAATGTGACTGATGCTTTGTAATACCAACTCTATTCATTAATTTTCAAGTTGCTGGTTTCTTCCTGTTGATCTTGATCTCCCAACTTCAGCCTGGCTCATTTGCACTGTACTCTTATTTCTTCTAGTCAACTCCTTTGCTTTTTTCTGTCTCTCAAGCATTTTCCTTTGGAACACTAGAAAGGGTTTCCCTGGCAAAGTTTCTCTATGAGCTTTATTATCAGAAGAAGAATAAGAAACAGGGTCATCTTCTGTTTGATAGCTCAGTTTTTGTTTGACAAACTTTTCTATTTCTTCCTTGGCTTGTTCTGTATCACAAAATGACTTTGATCCACCAGAAAAAAAATATTCTGAAGATAGTTGGATACAGCAGCTTGACTCTCACACCTATCTCTCAACATTCCCTGATTACTATAATAAATAAATTCCTCTTCTGTCTGGTGTACAATGAATAATATTTTTTCACTAGCACTTTACTGTTTCAAACTTTTAGTGCTTTGTCCTTCTGCCACAGTTTTGTCAAAATCAACTCTTTCTGCTGGTGGGTTGCATCTTTACTATTACATGTCTTGGCTGTTTTCTCATGACCAGGTTTAGAGCATACACACAATGTGGCCTTTCAATTAACAAAGCCTGCTATGAAATACCAGTCTGGTTGCTTATTTTTGCTTTCATAAAATTAATAGTCTGTTCTTTCCAGTTTCTCTGGTATAACAGAAAATCTCAGTTTTCCCTGTCTGCTCTGCCCTCTAACTCTACCATGTTTTGAAACATCTTTTCTTGAGTAGTCTCATACTCAAGACAGTCTTTTCTTCATTTTAATCTCTGATTTTTGCAGTTTTATCAGCTCATCTGAATATCTGTTTAAATCTTCTTCCATTTCTCCAAACTTTTGTTATTTCAATTGATATACTCCATCAGTGTTTCATTTGACTTATTTTTTTCCTCTAGATTACTGGAAGTCAGTTTTGCACCATTGTTGGAGCCTGAACTGCCCTTCTCTGAAGAGCTGCAGGATTCTTCCAAACCAATATTTTCTCCTCACCTTTTGTGGTTGATTTTCATTCAGGTTCTCTAAACTTCTTCTTTGCTGGCATTCAGACAGTGCACTTACTAGCCAGTAACTGAATTTCACTAGCTGTCTTTCCTGAGTTTCTGTTTTCATACTATAAGAGCTGAAATTAAGCTGCTACTCAGTATGCAGTCATCTTGGAAACCCTGTCACTATAAAGACTTGTTCAAAATCTAGGATGTAGGAAGATAAGATAAAGAGTTAGAGCAGACCAAAGAAAGGAATGAGGGAGGCAGGCACAAGGAAATAAAGGAGATTAGATATGAAAGGATGGTTTAGTTGTGAAAATAACATGTTGATTTTTTTTTTGCAGCAGAGTATTATAACACAAATTTATATAGCTATATTAGTACCAGTTTAACTAGGGGTGGCAGAGGTGCAGAGCATTTATATATCAGGTGTAGCTTCATTTGAAATTTAAAGTCTTACAGGTTGCAGACTGTTCTAAAGTGGAGTGAAATGGTATTCCAACTATTAGCAATGTTGTGTGAAAATACTGAGTATCTTGCATTACTGTTAGGTTTAATTATGGAGAGTAATGGTTTGTTGGTGGAGCATAGAGATGTCTTAGTAGTGTAAGGCTGAAAGATAGAGTGAAGAGATGGGAATTTTTCATAGGTTCATAGGTAGGCTCATAGGTAGGTACTAGGCTATCGGCCCAAGGGCCTAAGTAAGCCTAGCCAACAAGGTTCCCTGGCTTATGCCACCCAGGAAAGTTATTTTCTGTGCAACTGTCGAGCAGAGCCACTGAGGTGATCCCCAGGGTGAATTTTCTATTTCCCATCCAATCATCAAGATTTTCCTTGAATAGAGCTAATGAGGAGCTTTGCTTGATATAGATACGTAGTCTGTTCCAGAGTATGGGAAGTCTCTGGGACAGGAGTCTATCCCTCCAGCATGTCCTGTTATTGTGCTATCAAGGTCTGGGTCCCTAGAGCGTGTAGCTTGGAGGGATTGGGATTTCTTTAGGTGTAGCATGTCCAACAGCTCTGGGTTTGACATAGCTTTGTATGTTAGGCAGAGATCACCTCTGAGTAGGCGATATGCGACAGAGTAAAGCTGGCGTTTTTTGAGATGGTCAGTGTAGGGCATCTGTTTGAGGCCAATAATCCTCTTTGTAAGGTACTTCTGTAGCCTTTCCAGCTGCTGCAGGTGTCTTGTGAGGTACAGTCTAAAAGGGGCATTGTACTCTATAATGGGTCTAATGAGTGTCGAGTAGAGGGGAACAGGGCTTTCAGTAGTTTGATGGTTAGAATTAATTGTGAGTACAACAGAAAATTATTTAGTTCAGACCAGTTTAATTGTTTTAGAGAGAGGCAGTCATGTAATCCATATTGTTGGTTGCTTGTGAATTTGGTTACTTTATTGTAGCATTGTTCTAGTTTGGCTGATACAGCAGAATTGTGACTGACTAGCATAGAAGAGACATATATAATAGGTTGGGAAGTAGATAAAAAGTTGTGAATTGTTGATTCAAGCTTTTATGGGGGAGAAGGATTTCTGCGTGAGGGTTTGGAGCATGGGTAGTGTCCTAGCAGCATATATTAGAGTGGAATCATGAGCATATTGTTCTGTGGTGGCCTCTGACTGCTGTGTTTAGGTCATCGATAAAGTAAGTTAAACAGTAGTGGTCCTAGGATGGAGTCTTGTGGGACTCCAACAGAAATAGGAATGAAAGAAGAGAAATCATCTTGTCATTTCAACTGCTTAGGATCTATTAGTGAGGTAACTAAAAAAACAGCAAAGTGACGAGGATGATACTCCATATGAAGAGAGTTTAGGCAGTGGAATTTAATGATTAACAGTGCTGAATGCCTTTGATAGATCCAGAAATAGAGCTGAGGTTAGAGTTGAATTTCTATTGGGATTTATTATATATGTGAACCTTAGAAGAGCAGTGGTTGTACTGTGATTGGGTCTGAAACCATACTGTGAGGGAGAGATGATGTTATGAGAAGGAATATATGTAGTAAGTTGAGAGATTGAATATATCTTTCCAAGATTTTGGATAAAGGTGAGAGAATTGTGGTTGGTGTATAGATTGTGAGCTTAGTTGATGATGCTGTTATGGAAAGGTATTATATAAGATTTTCATAAGGTGGAATAAGTAAAACCAGTAATGTCTTGCACCTGAGTTGTGATCAGCAACTATGTATTAGGGATCTAATTTACATTATTGATGCATAATGCTTCCTGTTCTGACATCATCAACAAAGAGATGGGGACAAAACACTTTGTAGGAAAGCTTTATCATTATAGCTCTGTAAATTCAAAGTCCGGCACTGGCCTTGCTTGACCCACTAAAATACAGATGGCTTGTCTGTCACTCACAGCCAATGAAATTGGTGTGAAACCAAGTTTTTGCAGGCTGTGGGTGATGAGTATTTCACAGCATGATGGTTTTCACCATTGGAAGAGTACAAGTGACCAGAATATTTGTAAATATCTGTAAATGGTAAGATACATTTTAATTATTGTGCTTTTACTTTCTTATGTTTATTTACTTCAATGAAGTAACGTATGTTTGTTTAAAAGAGGGCAGAAAAAAGTCATATCAAAGAGCATTCACCCTTTGTACAAATGAAGTTACTGCCCAGAGCAGTGGCTTTGGGGGTGGGGGTTGCCTACAGTGACAGGAGACCTGAAAGGAGAAGCTAGAAGTTGTTCTACCAGAGAAATCCAGAAGGAACTTGCTATCATTGACTGTTTCCAGCACACTGAATCTCTGTTAAAATACTTGCTGTATACTGAGCTAAAACTGTAAGATTTCATATTGTCTTGGAAAAACCTACTATTACATTTTCTTGGAATAACCTGCATTTCTATGCATTCAGTAATTTAATCTGTACAAAGGTTCGTAGGAATGTACTAGGCTAATGACCACCAGGGCCTTTTTAAACCTTGCCATGCATCCCAAACCCTGGTATTCTTGGTAGTGTAAGCAGGGACTTGGGAGATGAAATATTTACAAGCAGGGTCCTGGGAGATTAACCATTTGCAGGTTGGTTGTGTTCATTGGAGACATAGGTGCCAAATTTCCATTTCCCCATTTAGTTGTCTAAATTACAGTTGGCTTGGGTTAGGGAAGAACTCTGCTTCACATGGATGGAGAGCCTGTTCCAAAGAAGGGGTCGTCTCTGGGTTATATACCTGTCTGTCCAGCAGGTTCTATTTATATCACAGGGAAGGGTGAAGTCTTTAGAATAGGTAATGCTGGTGCTCTTTGTATTGCAGATATGTAAGGGGTCTTTCAGAGTAGGATCTGATGATGCCTTGTTTGTCAGACAGATCTACCCTCAGTAGCCTGTAGGAGACCGAATACAGAGATAGGGCCTTGAGGTGATCTGCAGATGACATATTATTTACACCATATATTCTTTTAGTGAGGAACCTCTGTGAATATTCCAATTGTGCCTTGTTAGGAACATATCAAATGGGGTATTGTGCTCAATAATAGGTCTGCTGAGTGCTAAATACAATGGAACAATGACCTCCTTGGATCTAGATTATTATTAGTTTATAAGATGCACAATGTAGAATAGTTTCCTCACCACCATAGACATATGATGATCAAAGACTAGTGTTTACATGTGTCACTTTGTTCCTGACTACTGGGTTGACTGTTAGAGGTGTGTTGTGAATATGGTAGTTACCAAGGGTGGCTGACTTCCTGAAGGATAGTATTATGCATTTCTTGGTTTTTAGTTTTAGTCCATAGCTCTGACACCAGTTATTTGTCTGTGTCAGCCTTTCCTAGAAAACATTAGAGTCAATGGGGGATTCTATGACTGCTCCTAATTTCCAGTTGTCTGCAAATTTAATCAGCTAGAGACCCTTGATATGTCCCTTGACTTCAGAGAAATAGATGTCAAAAAGGAGAAATCTCAGGACCAATCACTGAAGGACTCTGCTGGTGACTGGCCTCTTTGTAGATGTAGTATTCCCAATTCTATCTTCCTGGGCCTTGTCTGAGAACCAGTTGGCTATCCACTGAGTGACATAATGGTGTATTCATTTGTTGAGTTTGTCAACAATAGCTGAGGGGGATATTGTGTCATATGATTTGACCAGGCCAAGGTAGGCAGTGTTATCAATTTTGCTCTTGTCTGTTGCTTTTGGTGACCTTCTCAAAGAAGTCCACCAGGTTGAATAAGCATGACGTACCTTTGATGAAACCAAACTGAGATGGTTCCAGTGTTTGGAGGTTTCCTATGTCACTAATGATTATTTCCATAATTATTTCCATGGCTTTGCATACGAGACTATTGAGACTTATGGCTCTGTAGTTTCCAGGGTCTGTAGATGGACCACTTTTGTGTACAGAGATGGCAGTGCCATTCTGTTTGTGAGGTGTGAAACATCTTTGGAGGCTATGGTTAAATAGTGATTCCAGATATGCTATTTAGAAGACATTCTGGGATAGTGATGGGGCCCATTTATGCAATGTTCTTAGCTATAGACAAGGCATTGAGGACCTGTTCCCTAGAAATAGTTTGGGGAGTTATATTTAATGGTATTTCTTGAGGGAAGGCTGGGGGAGGGATAAAGCTGAATTTATCTGCCAATAGGTTTGCTATATCTTTTGGCTCAGTGTAGGGGGATCTGTTAACAATAAGCTCTGTACACAATTGTGTGAACAACCTTTGAGGTTGTGAACATAGCTACAGAATGCTTTGTGGCTGTCCTTGACCTGGGAGGGCAGCTTTATCAGAAGTTTGTCTTTGGTAGACATCATTTGTCATCCGAGTTGTTTGTTTAGTATCATGAGAGTGCTTTTATCCTGCTGGGTGCTATACCTCCTAATCTTTGCCATGATTTTCTTCCTTCTGTTATACAGCCTACTGATGATGTGATTACATCAAGGTGGCTTTGGTTTTTAGTTAGTTCTGTACTAATTCCTGTTGGGTACAGCTGCCTCTATGCAGCTATTAACATGCTTGTATAGGGTTTCTGTGAACAATTCTACATAGGAAGCAGAGTTCTGAGGGTTTAAGGGGGCTTGAAATTTTGCCAGGTTATCACTTAATAGTAAGAAATTATTATTAAAGTAGTTTCTGAATATTCCGGGATTAGATGCGGTTCTGGTTTTATTTTTACTTCATAGGAAACAATTTTGTGGTTTGACCTTACCAGACAAGACATTATCCTAGTAGTGGTGGTGGTTGTGGTGGTGGTGGAGGGTATGTGCAGTATTCTCCCATATTAGGGAGGACCATGTCCAGTATGTTTGCACCCCTGGTTGGCATATTGACAATCTGGTCCTGTGTGTTTGTGTTCACAAAGTCCAGGAATCACTGTGCCTGCATGTCTGGTGTTGTATATGATTCCCAGTTAATAGTAGGATAATTAAAGTTATCCATGAATATGGTGTTGGGTTGGATGGTGAGTGTCTCCTGTAAACTTAAGTATGTATTATGGGTTTCCTGTGCCATAGGGGGATCTACACTTTGCAAGTAAATGGTAATGGATTTTACCTGTGGTGAGTGAATGTGGAGAAGCTGAAGTGTATCATCTTTTTTGACCAGCCTAGAGCTATATTTATTTTTGAGCTTGTCTAAATGTGAGAAAGGCATCATGGTCTTGCACTGACTGGGTTCTCCCCACATATTAAGATCACGTCTTAGTGACTGCACAGGTGTCAGCATTCTCTTTGATGAGTAGAGATTGTAAGGAGTGGAGTCTCTTGTTTAGACTCCTAGCACTGAGCAGTAACACCTTTAAATTTTTTTAATTTTGATTGGCTGTGTCAGCAGGATTTTCAGGTTGGAAGTGTGTACAAAAGGTACTATGGGAGAGGACAATGCTTTAGCCAATATTCAAAAGCTTAGAGGTAAGAGGAGCAGACCATCCTTGGCAAAGCAGTATGGTCTGTTGACCATCTCCTTGCATACCAACAAATATTGCATCCACTTTGACACCAGAAACTAAGCCACTTATTAAAAAGGTCATGTTTTGTTCATATTGTGTCATCTTCCTTGGAGAAGGTAGAACGCTGCTCAATGCTAGGCTCATACCAGCCTAGTGTACATATTCCAAGAGCTCCATGATGTCTCTCTTCATATAGTCTAGGGAGATATGTCTCTGATCAGTTACACCAACATGGACTATTACTGAGTCATACTAGTACTTGTGGTTCAATGACCTGAGTGGAAGTTTAACATGGGGATCCTCACCCCTGGTAAGAATTGACTATGACTTTCTCTTTACTCAGCCTGGTGACAGAGACATCAGTGTGTCTCACAATGGAGTCTCCAGTGACCATAATGTAGGCTCCTGTGGTGGCTTTATGAGCTTAGAATTAGAGACGCCATGAGATATGCTGATGTGGGAGTTGCTATGAAAGTGCCCATTTGGGGCTGCTGAGGGCATTTGTTATGTATACCTCATCGAGGAGATCTTTGGGGTTTAGGAAGGTTACATTTTATTGCCTTAGCATATGTGGGTCTATGTGTCTGGTTCATGCTTTGTGATGGCTACAGCGTGTGTACTACTAATAACCTGATTGACATTTGGAGTACTTTTATGTGAGAGCTTTGCCTCCAGTGACATTGCGTAAGCATGTCTCTGACATACCTTGCCTGTTCGGGAATTAGCTGGCTGTCAGTAAGTAGGAGGCAATTTTTTCATTGCTTCAGGATGTAAGTACCCACCAAGCTTGTAACTGAGATAGTGAGAAAGTTTATACCTATGGCAATAGGACCTTTTTTATTAAGTAGATGGTTGCTCTGAGAATATAGAGTAAAGTCAGGAGTATTTGGTTTGTAACTCTGGGGCAGAGCTTGTCACTGGACAAACTGGCTACCATGTGTACAACTAGGTATTAGTGAAATTTCAAGTGTGCTTTTAAAAGAAAAATATCAACTCCAGGTGCCTGTGTCTATACAGGGCACTGCCAATCACTTGAGGAAAACTACTGTATTAGATTGTGATGATTTATGGATTAAGTATTTATGGAGGTACTCTGAAGTTAGGTTAGATGGTAGCTAATCAAGCAGTACTGAAAAGAAAGATTAAAAGTTAGATTTGTCAATAATGATGAATAGTGGGGATTCACCTAATTGTCTACTACTTGGTGCTGGTCTCAGCGGTTTTACCCTGCTGGGATTTACTGTCTCTTTGCTTCTTTTCTTTTGCCGTTGACGTTTTCCTCTTTCATCTACAATGAATTTTGTCTTTGCGTATGTGGAAAACTATTTGTATTTTAGCTTTCTTATCAGATATTATCAGACTTTCTAGTGAGCAGTTCATGTTTAATTAATTACTTACTGATCACATCTACTTTTAATCCACAAAGTTCTGAAAAGATTTTTGGAAAACACAATAAAAAGAATTGATTTTCTGATGCACTCACTGCTCATAGTCTAGTTCTCACAGCTACATAGTATTATTGAGAAAACGAAAGCTTTGACTGTATGAATTTTTGCTGACAATGAGATGTCTGATTGTTAACATGTAGATCTTATTTGCAATAACATTCTTGAAAAGGAACAAGTCTCTTTTAATATGGTGGCAGTCATCATATGCAGCGATCTTTGAGCTGAGAAAAAAAAAATCATTGTATTTGTTTCTTCCCCACCTGTCTGCGAATGATTGATGGGCCTAGATGACAAAATCATAAATTTTTGATAATTTTTTTTTGTTGTTTGGTTTCTACTGTCACTTTCATAAACAGGCTGTACGACTGCATCTTTCTTTGTGTTATTAGAGTGGTAACCACTGAATATCTGCGGCTGTTAATACTTCTCCCAGCAGTGTTGATTTTAGCATTAAATAACGTGTATTAAATATAAGGTGACGATATGTAATCTTGTCACACTCCTTTCCTATTCTTGAAACAATTACACATTTGGTTCTTGCTGTTGTTTCTTTTTCTGCTTATATATCCTTCAGGAGAAAAACAGGGTAACTCAGTATCCATATGTCTTGATGAACTAGTCTCAGTTTATGCAGTCAAAAGCTTTACACTAATCTAAAAAGCAGACATTTATCCAAAATTGAAAAAAAATCTTAAAAATTGGTTAAAGCCATACTCAAGCCAATAAACAAATAATTTTATTTAAAAATCCAATACACAAAATGACAGACACTTCTTTTGAAAAAAAAAACAGAATATTAAAGTGCTAATTATTTGATATAATTATGCCATTCTTCAGACAAGAAGCTGTTTTAACCAAAATCAGTTGTATGACTAGTAGAGCAACCTGATTAATTCTGATGAAGTCTATTTAAGAAGGATGAAAGCGCTTAACCATCTGGGTTTGATATAAAGTGTGTTTTAATTTATTCTGCCTCATTGGTTTGTGTTTTTTTTTTTTTTTTTGAAAAAGGGCATTCCATCATCAAGTTGGTCCACAGTACAGCAGCATTTTATGCAGTTGCCTTTTTTGAGGCACGTTTTGGTTTGCTCTGGCGAGCAGCACTCCCTGGCTTTTCTTGTAAGGCTGTCTAGGGCCCATTTAACTTCCCATTCCAAGATGTCTGGCTTGGCGAGAGAACATACCATCATATGTGTGAGTGATGGTAGGGTCCTTCTTATATATTTCTTCTGAATATTCCTGGTACTTCTCATTGATAACTATTTCTGTTAGAGCCTTCTTATGTTTGTCTTTTATTATGGTTAGTTTACCTAATATCACCAATCTCATAAAATAGATTTCTTTTATTTACTATTTGATAGTCATCCTCCAATTATTTGCATTGTTCATTTAAATATGACTCTTTATCTCTTCGTGCTGTTTCTGGAACTCTGCATTCACTTTGATATATTTCTCCTATCTTCACTATCTTTTGCTTTCCTTTTTTCTCACCTACTTCTAAATCCTACACAGAAAGCCATTTGCCTACTTAATCTTCTTTTCATTTGGAATATTTTTGTTGCCACCTTCTGAAAAATGTCAAAAACTTCTATCCAAAGGTCTTCAGACACTCTGTCTACAAGGTCTAGACTCTTAAATGTTCTTCACCTCCATTAAATATTCATATAGAATGGCTCAGTAACTACACAGATATGAATATGTTTAAATTGCGATAGGCCCTCAAGTTCATGTGTCTTTCTATTTAGACTCCTGGCATTAACTAGTGGCACCATTATGTCATTCAAACTGAATTTGCATTAACGTAGACATGCCCACTGGAGGTCTTTGCCTATGAAAAGACACAGTGTGGCAGTAAAGGCTTTAGTCAGTATGCAGAAGCTCTGGTATGAGAGGTGTAATGCATCCCTGGTGAAACAGGGAGTCTTATATACTGCCTCATCCCAAGGCCAGCACATACTGGATCCTGTTAGAATGACACAAACTACTTAGCCAGTTGCCAAAGCCTATTGTTCTATCTTAGTATCTTGGTACCATTTTTGGTAAAGGCAAAATACTACTCAAGACCAATGTTTTCTCTTCCTCATGTACATACATATTAGGTTCTATCATATCTCTCTGGATGTCCATCAAGGTGAAGTGTCTCGGGTCATTCATTTTCACATGGACCACCACTAGGTCATAGTCATGTTTATCTCATTTAAGAGACATTGTGGATCCTAGCATGGAGCTAGCAGCTTACAGTCACCCTGTTTTTGTCCCGTCTAATGAGTGTGGAGTCTGCATGCCTAACTATGTTTAAAATATTTCCCATTGTGGAAGCAGACATAGTTGGCTTTATGGCCTTAAGCCTATTTTTCTGGTGATTCCTGGATGAGTTGTGTGGATTTGCAGTATGTGTGGTTGGAGAAGGAGTAGGTATTGCATTGTATGCTGGAGAAAAAGACCTTTTAGAGTGTGTTATTCTTTTCACCCTCAGCTTATGTTATGGGCCTAGTGGTGCATTGTGATTGATGTAGTGTTGAGGTACGATGTTTACCAATAGTGCATTGATGCAAGACATTTGCCTCCATGTTTCTTAAATATTTAGATCTCTCATGGGTTGTACTACCAATTGGTGGTGGTGGACAGTTGTTAAACTGCCTTAGAACACCTAATGTGATCAGATTTGCCATAGAGGGCGTGATAGCAGACTGGTCAGCTATGTAGCTGGAAGATGGAGGACTAGGGCTAGGTGTAGTACTCAAGCGTTAGAGGGAGACTTTTATGGTTGAAGTATTTAGGGTGATATTCTGAAATTAGGTTAGATGGTAGCTGATCTAGCAGTACTTAGCAAAAACAAAGAATTAGGCTTATCAAGAATGAAGAATAGTGGTGATTCACCTACTGGCTACTACCAGACTATTGCAAGTGCTGTTTATAATGCCATAACAATCAACTAGGATTTAATATCCCCTTGTTCCTTCTCTAAAAGCAAAACAGAAGCAGGTCTGTGGCTCATCAGCAATTTGTAGTCTTGAAGCATGTGTTGCTGAATCAGTATACTTGTTATAGTTTTCTCTTGGCAGATGCCCTGGATAGGACATTCAGCAGCTCAGCACAACAGAGAACCAACACAATGCTTAAAATATAAACCAAAGAGATTTTCATCAAAAAAGCAAGTAGAACAATGAGTGTCCCCAACATACTCCTGAACCAGAGAAGTCAGGAATCAATATCTCTGTGTATCTTCTCTTATCAGGAGCAAAGCAACATCACTAATACCAACTTGGCTCTTAAAAGCAGTTCTCAGGATTTCTGGTGATCAGTAGTCTATAGGAAACTTATGAAATAATGCCTTCTGTGTCTTCCCTACCCAGGAGAAAAACAAGAGCACGAATCCAAGGATGATTCCTGAGAAGCAGTTGTAGTCACTCGAGTGATCTGTAGCCTTCTCCCAGACATTCCAGATTTTAAC
>NC_056731.1:655642458-655644958 GCF_019279795.1 Protopterus annectens
GCTTTATTACATGCAATACTTTGAACAAGAATGTATGCTGTCTTCCCTGTAACAGTGTGTGCTTTGATAATGCACTGTGCTCTTCTCCTCTATTCAAACAGTAGATGTGGTCTCTAATCCGTTCTCTGAGCGATCGGTTCATCTTACCAACATAAAATACGAAACATTGAACACAATGAGCTAAATAGACCACATTCTTAGTTGCACATGTGCTGTCATGTTTCAATACCCACAAATGACCTTTCTCAGGATGTCTATAATAGTGAGATTCATCAATATATTGGCATTGTGGGCATTGACCACATTTTTTCGTATGTTCAAAGCCTGTAATGGGAGTATAATGTTGTGGTTTGTTGTAAAGATGTTGTTTTAATGTTCTCATATTCTTATACACAAATTTGGGTTGGCTGCCTACAATATTACCAACTTTTTCATCTGCCATCAGAATATTCCAATTAGAGGTAATGGCATCTTGTATTTGTTTCAAATTATTGCTAAATGGAAGTATGATAGAAACTTGATTGTACTCTGTATTAACATTGTTAAGGTTGGAAGAATCAAAAATATTCGAAAAATATGGTTTTGCAGTAGTCTCTCTGAGTTTGGACATATTTTCATATACAGTGTCTATTTCCATGGTAGTATAGCCTCTGGATATTAGACCTGTTCGTAGCTGACCTAGGTCTTGCTGGAAATCTGATTCAAGGGTGGACAGTCTGGAGACCCTCATGGCTTGCCCTTTGATGATGTTATTACAAATCCGCGGATTGTGCATGCTTTGCCTATGTAGGAATGCTGGCTTATAACATTCTTTTCTATGTACCTTTGTATGTATTTGATTATTTGTTTTAAATAGTGTCACATCCAAAAAATCTATTGTAGTATAAGAAAAATTAGTAGTAAATTTTAGAAAATGACTACTTTTGTTCAGGTTGTCAAAGAAAGAGTTATATGAAGCAACCGTTCCCCTCCATAGAAAAAACAAGTCATCTACGAACCTTTTGTAAAAAAGGATCTGTGCATTGGATCTAATGCATGCATTTTCAAATTCTGCCATGACCAAATTTGCGTAACTATTTGCGCAACTTGTTCCCATGGCCACCCCTGTGGTTTGCCTGTAACATGTGTCTTGGAACAAGAAAACATTATTTTCCAAGACTAATTCCATAAGCAGGATCAAAAAGTCTAGTTTCTCCTTTGAATGACTGGTGTGTTGTAATAAGTATCTTCTCAACATGGACAATCCTTCATTGTTAGGAATACAAGTGAAGAGTGATTTAACGTCCATTGTAGCAAATAAGACTTCATCAATCTGAATCGTCCTACTATTATTCAGATAGTTATATAGATCTTGCAAAAAATCACGTGAATCTTTTAAGATACAGGGAGAAGTACCTAGAACATTCTTGAGTTCCTGTTCAAGGTAAATGGATATGGGTTCAGTTACCCACCCTGAGCCGGCTACTATAGGTCTCAATTCAGGTTGGTACAAGTTCTTATGTACCTTCAGTAATCCTGAAATAGTGGGAATTAAGGGACTTTCGACAGTCATAAATCTCAATAACTGTTCATTAATGAGGCCCATGTCTTTGCAATCAATTAATTCTGTAGTAATACGATCATGTATTTTAAAAATTGTTTCTTTGTTAATAATCTCATATGCTTCTTGTTGAAGTAGCTCTTGCATCTTGAGACAATAATAAGTTGTATCCAGTACAACTATGGGACCTCCTTTGTCTGCTGGGCGTATAGTTATTTGGTCGTTGTTTTTCAATTCAGACAAAGCTGCTAGCTCGAGGTTTGTGAGATTACTATTTTTGCTGTTAGGCTTTTGAACTGTGAATGTCCCATTGTATATATTATTTTCTACCGCCTTAACAAAGACTTCTACATTATTATTCATTGTTGGAGTAAATGTACTTCTTCCACGTAATGAATGATTTTGTATACTATTATCATTAGCAAATAATAATTTCAAATAAATATTTTGTGCAAATGCTCTTAGAGCTATTATAGCATGACTAAGATCCATATTTGAGGAGGGAATAAAAGACATACCTTTGTTGAGTAATTCCTTCTCCGTATTGGATAGGTCATATTTGGATATATTAAGAACTAAGGAATTCAGTTCCAAAATGTCTGCAGTGTTTGTTGTTGCTGTACTGGATATATATCCTTCCTTTTGGCTCCTAAGGCATTGTCGTATTCCAGAGACCTCTTCCTGTTGGTACGTATTGGAAAAGGGGGTTCCACCGGATTGTGGATTTCAACTTTCTCCAATTGGATTTTCCTTCTGACAGCACCTGCCAAGGAAATATCTGATTTAGGAGCAGTAATGGAGGTATCCGATCCAAGTTGTTCGTTGGTAGCCTCATTCGGTGTGGTGTAAATGGATGAGGAGGCAGAGGTTTCAGGGGATAAAATAGAAGGAAGGATGCTATTGGAGACCTTTGTCTATTCCATTTGCTGAAGTTGTTCTGTTGGTCCATTCGATAGCCTA
>NC_056731.1:655649958-655789958 GCF_019279795.1 Protopterus annectens
TGTTGAAGGAAGGGATAGCCTGTAGACAAGAAGATTTACTTTGATTTATATTTTGTTGTTTCACCTGGTCACCTATAAAGTCATACAGACTGCCGAGAGGACAATCCAGAGCTTATTAAAACAATCAGACTGCCGAGAGGACAATCCAGAGCTTATTAAAACAATCCTGTCTTGGTATGTGATTTATTGATCTTCACTGTTAAAAAGAGGTGCGGCTGTGAGTGATAGCGAACAGAAGCTACTACACATGATGTAAAGGAATTCCAGCTTTTGTCTGACTTTCAGAACTTTTATGGTCAGAGGAACAACTTTACTGTAATTAATTTAATATTTAGTTGTATATTGTTTGTGTGATTTTTCTCACATAAGTTGATTTAAATTCCCTTTGAATTCTGTGGTAACTGATTTTGATTATTCTTTTATTTTCTCTCAGAATTGTTTTATTCATTTGCAGTTGAATATAGATTCCTTAAATGAGTATGCCATTAACGATTTGCTAAAGCACAAATTTCTTGTATGGTACAATAAATGCTATGTATAAAAAACAGAAAAAAAACATGTTTAAAGTGATCTTGGCCACAGTCCAAACAAGCAAAGAAGCAAACCTTTTGAGTACTTTCATTCCTTATTTACAACAGAACTTCCTCAGAATACAAAGCTCCACTTCCTCACTGATTTTATACTTGTGTCACATGACAAGTCTTAATTATTTAATTAACAAGAAATTATCTCACTAAAATGATTAGAAAAATACAAACATACATTCATTTTATCCAATAATTAAATACAAAACAAATATTAACCAGATATTAACCACTATATTATAATCTTTGTGCCAGTAAAAACATTTGATATTTATATGCTTGTTTAACCCTAGTTTCTTATCAGAAGTCAGTCTTATTTGCCATTTAACCTACTTGCATTCCAATAATTATTATAATCACCTTTGAATATATGTACTGAAATACAATCTAGTACAAAAAAGTGATTTTTTTTAGTCTGTACATTCTAAGGAATGTTTAGCTAAGGCATTGTTGAAGTCATATTTCTTGATAGCAATTGTATGTTCATAAACTCTCTTATAGGGTTTTCTTATGGTTTACCCTACATGAAAACTTTTGCAAGACCTAAGTGATGCAATATATACTATACCAGTTGAATTACAACCATAATACCCTCTAGCCCAAAAAAGTTTATTGAGACTTTTAATCTGAATGAACAATGTGTCCATGACATATCTGAAAAACGTGCAGCTGCTAGATTTAAAAGTCCCTAAAGCATTACTTTTAGTGTTTCTTAATTTGTTTGAGTATTCCAAATATAGACCTTAAACTGTTCCCCCCTTTGTAAGTAAATGTTGGCTTATCACCTACTACCTTTGCCAGATCCTTCTTACCTAAAATAATTTTCCAATTTATGTTTAAAACATCCTTTATAATGCCCATATCTTGGGATATTGGCAATGGCTATGCCCTACTTCTTCTTCTGTCGGCTTTTCCCAGTTAGGGGTCGCCACAGTGGATCATCTGTCCGCTCATGATTGGCAGTGGAGTTTTACAGTGTTGAGTTGCCAGCCCAGTCCCCAACCTTCCACAGAAGGCACACACGCACACACTCACACCTAGGGACAATTTAGAGTGTCCAATCCACCTACAACATATGTTTGGAATGTGGGAGGAAACTGGAGCACCCGGAGGAAACCCACACGACCACAGAGAGGACATGCAGACTCTGCACAGAAGGCACCCCAGCCGAGAATCGAACTGGAGAACCTCTTGCTGTGAGGTGGCAATGCTAACTGCTGCACCACCGTGGCCACCCAATGGATATGCCCTACTAAAACAGTTAAACGCATTTGTTACTCTTCTTAGCTTCACCATGTTTCAAATTAATCTAATTTCATTTAGATTAGATTTGAATTTGTCATGTCACGTAGTTGATATTTCAGTCATTATTTTATCTAAAAAGTCATTTTTGTATCCTCTGTGTAAAAATTACTTTTTAGGATCTTAGCTTCTGCAAGAAATGTAACATCATCACTTGTCATCCTACTTAATTGGATGAATTGACCTCTTACAACATTCTGCTTCATAAACATAGAGTGTTGACATTGTTTATATATTTCCTATATACTCTACTTTCAAAGCATTTGACTTCTTTGTTAACCTTTATGGTCAAGTCAAGAAAATTAACTGACAAACCTCTATTGTTTAAAGTGAACTTGAGTAAGTTTGTAGAGATATTTAAGTCTATAAAAAAATCTGGTCAAATTCATACAGTGTAACACCCCAATAAAAAATAATCTATGTAACATTTTGTAGAAAACACCTTATTGAAAAGGGAATGCATTTCCAAATATTCTTCCTCCCACCAGGCCTTAACCAGGTTGGAAAAAATTGGCGCAACTTTGACATACATGGCTACTCCCTTAATTTGCTGGAAGTTGTTGTTTGTCTTTCTGCTTTTCCCGGTTAGGGGTCGCCACAGTGGAACTCTGGTCCGCTAATGATTGGCAGTTGGTTTTTATGGTGTTGAGTTGCCAGCCCGATGGCCAAACTTCAATGAAGGCATGCCCATTCAACGCATGTCTTTCGATTGCCCACTCAACCGCAGGGAGGACATGCAGACTCCACATAGAAGGCACTCCCAATCCAAGCTGAGAATCGAACGGGAGAACCTCTTGCTGTGAGGCAACAACACTACCGCTGCACAATTTGCTGGAAGCATTTTCCTTAAAAAAAGAAAAAAATATATTTTCAAGGATTATTTCTAATACGGTGCAAATAGTGTTTAAAATATATTATCAAAATCAGTGAACGTAGATAAATACTTCCTAATGGATTTAATACCCTGTGTCTGAAGTATGCTGCTATACAATGCTGTAACATCTAGGGTGACCAAAAATCCTTGACTGTCATTTATTTCACAGTTGTGCAGCAACTGTAACAGGTGCCAAGAGTCCCTTAGATAAAATTCTGAATTTTGAACAATCAGATTCTGCACTCTAAATAAATATAAATAGTTTTAGCTTTATAGAAATCAGCTGTCTCAACAGGTCTGAAGGGTGCCCTAATTTTGTCTTTCTGCATTTTTGAGATTCCAAATATTCTGGCCATTTTAGTTTTTCTACATTAAAAAATTCATAAAGTTCAAGGTTAATATAACATTGGGTGAATAAGTCCTGAAGTAGTATATCAATATTTGAAAAACATTTAGCAATTTCATACCTAGTGACTTCCCTATGGCAATCATCATCATGTAATAATTCTAACATCTCTTGATAATAGTCACTAACATTCATAATGACAATTCCATTGAACTTGTCTGCTTTCATTAAACATATTTGTTTAATATTTATTAAATTGTTTAATGCTTTTCTCTCACCATCTGACAAATTATAAAATTTCCAACTCTTATTATATAATCCTTCTCTAAGTTCACTTTCAAAAATGTGATTAAAAACTTGAAAGGTGGAATGTAATGTTAGGATATATGTAGAATGCTTCTTAAAAACTTTATCTTGAGATGGAAAATGCGAAATATCATGTACAATGCAGTGCAAGTTCAAGTTACAGATGTATAATTTAAGCTCTATTAAGACCTTCATTAGATTAGCCCTCTATGAGGGAATGAAAGACAAACCTTTATGAAAAACAGAAAAAATATCTGAATTTAAATTAAAATCAGTCAAGTTAAAAATGTTATTACATTCAGTGAAGTTTTCTTCCCCTTTCCTTTACCTTATTTCTGTGACATCCCTTTGAATTGTGAAGATTGATTCCCATTCTTAATTAAGCTGCTGGAAAACGGAGTGGAAGAAGTATAAGCTTCTCCATTACATAGTATCAGTTGGGCATAAGTGTTAGTAGAAAAATTATGTCATTTGCCCATTGTTAAATTTCTTGCTGTCTTCTCATCTCCTTGGGTCCTTCCACTTTCCCATAATTTGCAAAAAAAGTTTGTGTCTGGTCCCTTGGTCTTAATTGGATAAGCTAAACCATTTCTATAAGTTCAAGTATCTCTAATTAATTAATTAATTTTTTTCTCACAATGGTGCAAATGTTTCTGTTGATTTTAGCTGAAATACCATTATATAACATAGTAGAAGCATGAAAACTAGGATTTTTCTTTACCTGCTTGTTCAGAACTTTAATGTCTTTCAAAATGTCATTAGCTTTACTATGATAATCTGCAATAAGTAATTCAAGCATTTCAAGTCCAGTTCTGTTGAATAACTTAGTTAAACTTATATACAACTTATCTTTGTAGTTTATCCCATTTGGATATTTAGAAAGCTGTAATTCAAAAGGAACTTGTCCAATGTTTAGACAGTGCTCCGGATATTGAATTTCACACTGCCAAGATTTAAACCTAAGTAACATTCAAGTTCAGTTATGGCTTTTCTGCATTCCTGTATAGAATCATTGACATTGCTGTCAGAGTCATTATAAAGAAAAGAGTCACCTTGGTCAGACTGAACACTGAAGGACTGAAAACAGTTAGTGTACATTTCAAATAGCTTGTCTGAACAGTGGCCAAGATTACTTTGAACGTGTTTTTTTTTTTTTTTTTTTTTTGTGGTTTCCACATTTTAGCACACACTTGTTTGGAGTTTAAATACTATGTATAGTTAAAGGTAATGCCTGATAACACTGGTGAACTGTGTTGCTCATGTCAATAGCTGGAGGATTTGCTTACCAATGATGAAGGTTGCACTTGTGCAATTGGCACAGCTTGAAGAACTGTTGTTACATATATTAATAACTGGACTGGTGAGATAAATATAGTTAGACAAAGAGAAACTAGAACACATTTAGGAAAGGATGTGCCTATTGTCTGTAAAGATCACTCAACCCCTATGAAACAAGACAATGCCCTGACAACTTTGGAATTATGGATGCAAGTATTCAGCAATCTGAGGATTCAGAGTATTTTGAAAGAAACAAAAAAGAAAGAAAGAAAGATGTTCACAACAAATAACAAGGAAAAAGAAACTGATAAATGTAAAGAGAATACATACTAAAAAGGGAACTGCTTTGTTATGTAAAATGCAGATCACAGGGAATGATAACATAACAATTTGTTATGAGAAAACCTTCAGTCTACAGAAAAATGCATCATTTTTCCAAAAGAGAAGTTAGAAAAAAAAGAGGCAAGGGGCAAGTGAAAAGGAAGAAATCAAAACTGAATGTGAAAGAACTGAAGAATATTACTATACGAAACAAGATGAGAATGACAGACATTGACAACATGCTAATAAATGCATCAAAAATTAAGCATGAGAATTGGGAGACATAAAATAAAAGGTGAATATTTAATACAGCACATAGTGATTGAAACTGTAGATTCATTTAAGTACCTGGGTATATGGGTAGATCCATATTTGAGTTTTTCCAATCATATCAACCAACTGGTTAATGATAGTTATAAATCTATAGGTTGTATAAAAATATATATAAAGTCTATGAAATCAGAAGTGATGAAGCAATTGTTTGTTAGTGACATTAGACCCAAATTTGAGTATGAAATAACAATATGGAAACCTTATAAGAAAACAATTTTATATATTTTATTTACATTTGTTGACGGGGCTAGTCCAACCGGATATTTATCCATATTCAGTAGAGGCCCGGGGAGATAAGCTCCACATAAACAGAATAATAGCAACTTCAGGAACAGTACTATTTTACAGTCTAGAATACAATTGTTATATAGCAGCATAGCAACTTTTAAAGTAGCATATAATAAAAAGAAAGAGACAGAAACACACATATAGCTATATACAGGTGAAAACAGGTTCATACAGTCATAATGTTTACTATCCAAGTTCATACTCTGTAGTAGTTCCTATATATGAGTAAGTTTTTACAGACTTTAGTTAGCTTAACTGGTTTTACTCTCTAAGGCTAATGAAAGAGTTAGTTGTAAAAATCGCAAATGGTTATATAGATATATTTTAGACATAAAACAAGCATGAGTAAACCGGAAAGAGTACATCAGAAATATCAAAAAATCCAAAAGATGGCTTGCACCAGATGCAGGCAAATGTTTTTATTTTAAACAGCAAGTGAAAGCTTCTAAGCACTTTCATTCCCAGTTGAATACATCACAGGAACTTCATCAGACAAGCTTAGAAGAGCTAAAAGTACGTTTAAGTAAAACAGCAGGTGTTGCATCATTTTCTCTATACTAATTTAAAGGGCAATGGTGCTCATAAACAAAGGCTACAGTCCTGAATAAAAAGTAAAAAAGATACTGCATGATATTACGCAGTAAAAACTTGTGTTGCTACCATAATACATAAAAAAACGTACAAAATATACAATAAAAACATATTGGACATATCCAAAGTGCATTCAACTGTGTAAATGCCTCTATAGAGCTTTTAATTATTAATTAATTGCATAAAAACATGCAAAATCCTGTACTTAAAAATGATTCAGAATGAAAAGTATTAGTGTTTGTCATACACATTCAGTTCTAGCTGGTATACATTCACATCTAATAAGTGTGTGGTCATAGTAAACTAGACAAAGCTAAACTAGACAAAACTACACTAAACTCAGGTCAGTGGGTCAAAATGAAAAAGTATGTGTGCATATGCTTAAAAGTTTTTCTAGGTTCGTAGTCCCATTAATTGTTTTAAAACAATAAACGTCAAAATGAAAAAGTAAAGAAAGTTCATCTATTCAAAGCCATAACTTTAAAAGGCTAGAAATAGATACATGCTCATTTAAGCCTGGCCAATGTGTAGAATCAAGCACCATTTCCCTTTAAATTAATATGCAGGAAATGATGCAATACCTGCTGTTTTACTTCAACGTACTTTTAGCTCTTCTAAGCTTGTCTGATGAAATTCAAGTAACATATTCAACTGGGGATGAAAGTGCTTACAAGCTTTCACTTGCTGTTTAAAATAAAAATGTTTGCCTGCATCTGGTGCGAGCCATCTTTTGTATTTTTTGGTGTTTTTTGATCTTCTTGTGTTTGTGGAGTACATCAGAAATATACCAATGGCATCCATGGATGTGAAAATTTAAGTCATTATGAAAGACTAAAATATCTGAACTTGTACAGTGTCTCTTACAGATATCAAAGAGGAGATCTTATTTAGGAATATAACGCATTTAGTGACAACTACCTCTGGGAATGTTTGGGGTTATCAAAAAGTACTAGAGAATCATTAGACAACCTATGTAGAAGATTCTCCAACTGCAAGTTGTCAAAACTTTTTCAGATGATATAAGAATATCATTTGCTCTTGATAAATGTGCAAAAGCAACCTTTAAACCAAGAAAACTGCAGTACCAAGAAAACATCAGTTTGCGATAGGAATGCGATATAAAAGAACTTGAGCAAGAGGGAGTATATAAATATTTGGGAATTGATGAAGGATCAACAATAAAACATGAACAAATGTGAATAAAAGTTAGTGAAGAATCCTTTAGAAGACATAAATTACCCCTGAAAACAGTGTTGACATCTAGGAACAAAATCAAAGCTATAAATCAATTTGCTCTTTCTGTCCTAACTTACAGTTTTGGAGTGACTGACTGGCCCCAAAATGTGTTGGCTTGATTAGACAGGAAAACAAGAAGGATGCTTCATGCTCAACAAATAATTTATAAAAATCAGTGCATACCAAGATTATATATTCCTCGTTCCGAAGGAGGTATGGGCCTACTTGAAATTGATTACATGTAGAGATCTGTAATCGTGTGACTACACATATCTGTTGACCTCACAAGACCCGAATGTAGTGAAAGTTTTGAAACATGAAGAGAATAAATCTAAGATGACTTCCCTGCTTAGTCTAGAAGAAGCATATCGGTGTTAAGGAAGAATGGAAATCAAACCACAAGTAGATAAAAATCAGGCAGCAACTGAATTTGCCAAAAAAAAAAAAAAAAGAAAGAATATAAGGTGAAGGACCAGATGAGAAGGCAAGAAATGTGGAAAATGCATAAATATAGTTGCAAGTATAGAAAACTTCTGGAAGAACCTCATGTTGATTAGGATCGAATGGAGGAATGGTTAAGGAGAGATGAATTCAAACCAAGAGATGAAGGGTTAATATTGGCAGCCCAAGACAGTGGGCTATGTACACTTTGGGTCACAAAGTGCATTGAACATGTGGGAGAAACATACAAATGTAGGTGTTGTAAAACAAGAATTCGAAACAGTTGCACACCTTGTTGCTGGTTGTAACATACTAATGGCAGACGGACTGTATACTGAAAGGCATAATAATGTGGCAAGACTGTTGCACTGGGGATTGTGCAAGCATTATGGCACTGAAGTGGCTGAAAAACACTGGAAACATGAGCCACAAAGCAACACAGAAAATGAAGTCTACATCACATGGGATCACCCATTACCAACAGTTCAAAAGACAGATGCTAGAAAACCAGATGTAGTGGTCCATGAAAAGAAGACAAAAGTAGCATTGATTATTGAAATTACCACACCCAGTGACAACAGTGTCTTGTGTACAGACAGATGCAGACAGATACAAAGTCATAAAATATCAGGATTTGCAGTTAGAAATGAGAGCAATGTGGAAGAAAGATACCCAGACAGTTCCAATAGTAGTAAGAGCAACGGATCTTATGAAAAAGAATCTTCAATAGTATTTAGATATGTTACCAATACATATAACCCTGTACGAATTACAGAAGGAGTCATTACTGGGCACATTGCTGGTGCTGTGATGAGAAATTCTTGCTGACATCAAAGATTGAAACAATACTAATTTCATGAACTTTAATCGTACTTTGACTTAGGAATGGGGTCCATTCCCGTCATGGTATTAGAAACCCAAAAGACTCGGAGGAATTAAAAAAGGTTCTGTAGGAATGAGAAGTGTAATAATTGGTTCTTTGAGACAGCAGCTGATGCATGGGACAGACTACCAAATTTCATTAAAGCAAGTACTAGTTTAAATATTTTTAAGAACAGCCTGGACACTTATTATGTGAACAAGTGTTTTGGTATATTGGCAGGCTAGAAGGACATTAATGCCTGTGCTTGAAATATTTGCATGTATGTATGTATGTAACATGGCTCAAGCTGTGGATGTATACACGGAGCTGCATGAGAACTATATGCTTGCAAATGTAATAAACAATGAAAACAGGGGGATTAATAAGATTAATTATAATGAAGATCATTCCTTTGTAACAATCGATAGAGCAGATATTACTGAATTAGAAGTTGATGATTCTTCATATCTGGTCAGAAAAGATATTCTTGTAATTAGAGATTTAATTATTAGAGGAACTAATACCTACATTTGCAGAGAAGATAATAGACATTGAATAGTGTTATGCTTTCCAGAAACAAAAACAGAGGATATGACACAAGCCTTAGAATGCCTTAATATAAGGAGGTATGGATCTGTTTTTATTCATGTCGGTACAAGTGATCTCATCCACAAGGACACTCTGTCTGTTAGTAGGGAATGTTGGAATATTTGTACGTATATATGTGGGGAGGGAGGAGATGAGGAAAAGATAAAGTAGTAGTAAGAGAATGGGTGGACAGAGGCTGTAGATGCAGAGGAGGAAAAGGGATGGAAAACAGGATGTGTGAATGTTTCTCTTGATAAGGTAATTGAAAAGATGCATACTCTTTGCTAGGTGATTAAGTGGACTAGTGAGGTTAACCTAGTGGTGATCATTGGCACAACTAGGATGTGTCCAGGTGTTTTTAAGTCTCTACCTAAAACATTTACATTTATCAATTAGTTTTATGGGTAATGGGATGGCATTGCAGAGTTTGCCAAGTTAGTTTGAGTGTCGGGAGTCACCTGCACCTGCACTGTTGTTAAATTAGCTAGTGGTTAGTAGATGTTTTTCACTAGAGCAAAGGTGGCTAGTTGGTGAATAGTGCAGCTGGGTGAACCTCACTGAATGAGTATTTTCAGCTTTGTAGATCAGACTGTGGGCAGTGAGTAGTTGGGAATGTGTTAGGTAATGAGGTAGCTCAAGCCATTTTAGTTGCTTTAGGGCTATGTAGTGATGAGACCTGTGTGACTGACTGAAAGCAAATTTTGCTGTTTTATTATAGTAAGTATCTAGTTTGTTTTGTAGAATGAAGTCTAGTAAGTATTGGTATTGAATATAGGAGTGCTGGAAGGAAAAAAGTGTTTGCTATAATTTTCCTGGCTGTGTCAGAAAATATAGAGCATGTCCAGTTTTTGATGGGTTGTCTTCATCACCTTTTGAATGTTTAGGTCATACTTAAGTTTATTGTCTTGGTAACTCCTAGAAATTTTGTATGGGAGTACTATTTCTAGGGCGGTGTTATTCTTTGATATTATAGTGAAGCTATATTTCTGTTCAGACCATTGTCTGGGAGTAAACAGCATTAACTTGTTCTTTTTAATATTTAGGAATATGTGTGCATTTCCCAGCCATGTGTCAAAGAAGGAAAACAATTCTTGAGTTGTTCTTTCTAATTTTTTTAAAGAGAGGAAGTTGAGCACATGAGGCTTGTGTCATCCACCTACTGTACAATGGTGCCATGTTTTGAGGCAGTGTGGAGATTGTAAGTGAATATTTTAAATAGCAGTAGACCTAAGATTGATTATTGGGGCATAACAACAATAACTTGCAGGAAGGCTAAAAATTCATACTGTCATTTCACCTGCTATACTCTGTTGGGGCGATAGCCGTGGAAGCATAGAGTCATGTGGAGAAGAGTTCTGTTAGAGGTATTAAACTGTGTGGCAATACTGTTTGTGTTGTTAGTTGCTGAAAAAGGAGTGGTGATATCGCCTGGATGAACTAGCTTTTTATGGATTTCCAGAATAGTTTGGGACTGTGTTGATATGGAACTTACTATAGAAAGACCTTTTTTGTCTGTTTTTTTTTTTTTTTTGCATTTCTTGGTTTCTGAAGTGTATAATTTTTTCATAGATGTTTGTATTTTGTCGTATAGCCAAACTTCCCATGCTTTATATTTTAATAACAGTATATTTTATTAGCCATTGTCCTGGTTTCAGTTTAACTCTTTTTTACTAGATGGAGCTAGGTCATTCCATGCGTTAATGTGTTAACTACATTAGCAAGTGTATGTTTTTGTATATTCCAGTTAAATTGGTGGAGATTAGCTATGAAATTGTTTGTACTGAGTGGGGGACAGATTGGGTACTTGGCTAAAAATGACTTTTTTATGAATGTATTTTAGCTGTCTCTGTGCAAAAACTGTATGGTGGTCACTAATGGTATCTGTTAATCAACCACTGTTGTAAATTCTGTTTGGTGTGGTAGCTATAATCCAGTGAAGTATGGAGTGTCTATCCCTACTTTCGTGTTTTTTTCTTTGTGGTGTTTATAACTTGGAAGAAGCCATTTAGTTTTATTGACAGAGTGGGTGTGAGAGAGCCAAATTGCCAATCTATGTTAAGGACAACCATGACTATATAGTCTTCTTCTAGGTGTATATTGAGATAGCCATTGTAGGATTTGTTCTGCAATTGTAACATTATTGCCTGGAGGTATACAGACTGCTGTAATGTATGTGTTTTATGGTCATTTTTAGGAGGGAAACAATAATTTCATCACTGATGAAATTAGGGAGTGTATGGGGGTAAGGAGCCGGTTGCAGAGTATTTTCGAATATGCATGCTATACTATCTTCTTTTTATGCTTTATATCCATTTTGAGGAAGTTGTAGCTTGTGTCATTTTTAGTCAAGTTTCCACTGTAACAAGTATACCTAGAAAGTAGAGTACTGTGCATGCATGCATGTCAGGCAACATGTCGTATAAGCTTCTGAGATTCATGTTTAATAGAAGTAACTTAGCTCATATGCTGGATGGAGGAAGCCTGGTGGTATGTTATATTGTAAGGGTAAGACTGGCATGGAGTTGTAATGCAACACAAGGACTGGGATCAAATACAAGAGGTGGTTATAGCAGAAGATTGATTTATATTTGAATTTACATCTTACAGCCAGCTAATGGAGTGTAGAGTTGTGCTTTTGCAGCTGTTTTTGAAGTGATTCTTGCATCCAATATAGCACAGATTTGGAGAGGTGTTGTGAAGGCAGGATAATGAGTTATGGTTTATGGTGGTTTGTAGGAGGTATGTGACTTGACTGAAGGTGAATGCAGTGAGAAGTTGTATGTGGGAGTAGTGCTATGAGTGTCTGCATTGAACAATGGGAAAATGTAGCTATGTAAATAATTGATTTTTTACCAGGGAAGTCAAACTGGGTTTCAAATAACACCTTTTCAGTGGTAGCCTGTGGATAAAAGCCCCAAAACATAAAGAAATGTAAACTGTATCAGCAATAAATATTATAAAAAGTAATTGAATGGCAATAATAGAAATGCAGAGATTAACTATTCATTACAATAACAGTATAATATTGAACATCAAGTAGCTAGATCCTGCCTCGTAAACCTGGTTGATTTCTTTGAAACAGTTACCAAGGCCATTGACGAGGGGAAGGTAGTCCACACAGCCTACCTGGACTTCGCAAAAGCCTTCGATACAATACCCCACTCGGGCATTATAGATAAGCTCACCAGCTTAAATATAAACCCCTATGTCACTAGATGGGTTGCAAACTGGCTCAAGGACAGAACCCACATGGTTAGAATTGCTGGAGCCATGTCAGACTCCAAACCAGTTACAAGTGGCGTCTACAAGGCTCAGTCCTGGAACCTCTCTTGTTCGGTATATATTTCTTGGAGGTACAGGCTAACACGGAAGGACTGTGGCTGACTAAGTTTGCAGATGACTGCAAACTGGGCGCCATAATCGACTCTCCAGCCGAAAAAAGCATCCTCCTAAAGGGCCTCATAGAAACAGACAACTGGTGCCAGAGCCATGGCCTCAAGCTAAACGCCAAAAAGTGTATAGTCATCCCCTTTGGCAAAAAAAAGTGCCCACAAATTACCACATAGGTGGTAATCCATTAAGTACAGAAGAAGTAATTAGGGACCTGGGGACCCAAGTTGATAGCAATCTCTCATTTGACAACCACGTGGCCAAAGTGGTTAGAAAAACATTTTATATAGCCCATTCTGAAATTTATATATAGATATATATTATGGCTATTGCCTATATTGATTTTTATTTCTTTAATTTATTTTGTTCGAGATTTATTATTTTTATGTGGAGGTACAAATGCTTGATACTCCTGTGGATTAGAGGTACAAATGCTGATTGCACTATATATATTGATTCTATAAATGCGCTCTCCTATATATAAAGTTTTTTTATGAGTATATATCTGTTAAGATCCTACCACATATAATCTGAACAACTACCAGGTGAATCATTAACAACAACAATGTTTTATTTTCACAGTCACAAAACATACATACAATATTGTCAGGCCACATTTAACAATAGATATAAAAATAAGGAAGTGAAATAATCTATGGTAGTAATGATCCAAATGACGTCTATGGTAGTGTTTCTAAAGAGATTAGGGAGTAGGTTATTAGAAAGAGGTTACAGCAATACTGATATAACAAAAGGTACAGTGGCACATCCCATCTAAGAATTTCTGGTATGCTTTAACTTTTTAGGTATGGATGCAAATAAATGTAAAGGTGAAAACTAATGTTCTATACATAGCTGCTCTCAATATTATATACACTGTTATTGTAGGATCTATTAAAAGATGTTTATAGAACATTAGCTAAATTGAAATGGTAAAGGGGTATTGTAGGGGAATTTAGGAGCACGGTTTTATAAAATTTTGATAGAGGAACTTGAAAAATATGTGATGTGATAAATCACATCACACATACACCAACAGGCCAACCAACAGGTACAATGTAAGTAGAATCGCAATTTCTAATGATTTGCTACTGATTTGAATAATGTTTGGTACTATCCCAAGTTACTTAGGTACAGTTATCACAGATAAGGTGTGGATGAATCCACACTACATGGCTGGTATGCTGCTCTATCTAGCTACAGGTTGGCATGTGAGTCATTTTAAAGATCTAATATCAATAGGCCAATATATATATAGTATTATATATAGTATAGTATTAGATGGCCCACAAGACTAATGTACTTGGCATGTTATGGAGCACATCAGTTTAAGCATAATGCAACATGTATTAAAATAATAGATATTGTATATCCGACATCTTAGAGCCAGAGCAAATAATTACGGAAAGAAGAGAAAATATAATATAATAAGATTCAAAATCAGATATGACACTATGCGCTCTGCTGTGCCTTGTAGCCTTATCTCAAAAATGAGGACTCTCAGAACAATAAAATAACAATACACATAAATAATTATTTTTTTTATATGAATATAATGTATTAATAGGTGATGTATGCGCTAGAATTTGTAGCCAAGGGAAATGGTTATTTTATTTTTGTCTTATGTATCTATTTTTGTCTGATTTAATAATGTCTATGTTTTAGTATATTATTATATATTATTTTAAGTCATTCATCACCAATGCCCTATGGCTATTTTGTGGTGATTTTAAGATTTTCTTGTGATTGTCGTGAAGAAAGCCTGTTTTAGTGAAAGCTAAACTCGCCTTGCATGAAAAAATATATTTTATTTATTTTATACCGCAGTTGTTTTGTTTTCTTTTAAAGAATTTTCGGCACTTTCGAAGCCCATCAAATTGGTTTTGTTACATGTTTTTTTACCACGCGTTTTTTTTTGGAAGTTTGTTTTTTCATTTCATTTTTGCTTATTATATTTTATATAGCCCACCTAATCATAAAGGGATTCACATCTAGATCAGGGGAGGTCATCGTGCCTCTTTACTCATCCCTCATCAGGCCCATAATTGAGTACAATGCCCCTTTTGGGATGTACCTTACCAGACACCTGCAGCAACTGGAAAGACCCCAAAAGTTCCTCACCAAGAGGATCATAGGACTCAAACAGATGCCATATGCTGCCTGGTTAAAGAAACTCCAGCTCTACTCAGTGGCATATCGCCTGCTCAGAGGCGATCTGTGCCTGACGTATAAAGCCATGTCCAACCCAGAATTAATGGACATGCTGCACCTCAGAAAATCCAAATCCCATCGAGCTACGAGCTCGAGAGACTTGAACCTCAGTGCTGAAATAAATAGGACATGCTGGAGGGACAGATTCATAGCCCAGAGGCTCCCTTCACTCTGGAATAAAATCCCAGTCCAGGTTAGGCAGAGTCCCTCATTGATTCTCTTCAAGAGGAATCTTGATGAGTGGATGGGAGATCGTAGGTTTACCTCGGGTATCACTTCTGTGTCACTGTTAGACAGAGGCACAGTATACTAACCTCGAAAAAGGGCATAGCAAAATAAATTTAAAATGGGCGGCGAAAGCCAAACACACTCTGGCTAGGCTTATAAATGCCCTAGGGCAAATAGCCTAGTATGAACCTATGAACCTATGAACCTATTAATTATAACAGCAGAATAACTTTGCATGCTAAGGTACTGGAAGAGAACTTTAGTTTGTTAGCTAATATTTTATGGACATGGTTATCATCAAGCAGTGTGTGAATTAATGAAAGAAGATAAGTAAGAAGAAGAGTGATGCAGAGGGCATTTGACAGAGGAAGAGAATGTGGTAAAGCTCATTATCTTGGTCAGTTAGTGGTGTTACAGAATATTATTTGGAGTAGGGAGGTAAAAAACAGAAATTGGCAGTAATAATATCTCATCAGACATTTGTAAAGTTATTCTGAGCTTGTGAAGCTAGGGAAATAAAGGCACGTTATTATTTGGGTGGTTATTGATTGCAGAGGTAGCCTGCATGGAGATTCAGTTTGTTATTTAGACTTAGAGTGAGTGAGAGAAAGAGATAAACAGACATGGTTTGTGAAAGGAATGTTTCTGAGGTAAGAGTTCCTTTATAAGAAAGTGGTATGTATTAGAAAAAGTGTATGCTCCTAAGATGATCTATATTTTGTGACTAGTAATTAATAGGATATTGTGAATAGGATCTGTTAGGTTTAAATGTAGTATAATGGGGTGGTTGGAAATAAGGGAGGGGCATAGAAGAGGAGTAAAGTGAGCCTCACACAAGCAAGGCAGTATGTTGCCAAAGTCAATCTGTGGAGCTCTGCTCAGGAAAGAGAGGAAAGTTATGTTTATTTTCTTTAAATACAAAAAGAATGAGACAAGATCACCTGATATCTCTATTGGAGAGATAGCTATGGAAACAAGAGAGAGGAATGGGAATGTCCTATGAAAGAGAATTCTGTTAGTAGCATTTCTTGGAAGACAGTGTTAAATGTTTGGTTAAATCGAGGAAGAGAGAAGAGACTAAGTTGCCAGAATTTCTGTTGACGTTAAGAGTACTAGAGAAACTGAACAGGGTGGTTATTGTACTGTGGTTTAGACAGATAATATGTTGAGTGGGAAAGAAGAGGTTATTATCTGACAGGCACTTGAGCTGTGAATGGATGTATTTTTCTAGTATTTTTAATAGAGGTGATAAAATAGTAATCGGTCTTTTGTTGGTGAAATCAGTGCAGTTCCCACCTTTATGAAGGAGTAGGATATGAGATTTTTTTTTAATTGCATGTATCTGCTGCTGAAATTAGCATTAATAAGAAGAGAAATAAAGGTGATTGCTGGACAGGAGAATAAGTCTGAATACAAGCAAAAGATAAAAGATTCATCTGATTGTAAATGCTGAATAAGTGTTTTGAGAGAAAAGCTAGCTTTACAGGGATGGGGATAAGAAAGAAATGAGTGCTAAATCCTAAGCAATGTTGTCAGAAAGTCATCGGGAATAATGAGATAGCAAAAGACAGACGGACATGGTCCTGGGGTTAGGCAGGCAGTTACTGAGTGAAAAAGTGGAGCATGCATACATTTCTGCTTAGGCAGTAGCCAGGATGTTCTTCATTTCACATTTTCTGAGCTAGAACTACCCTCCAATCAATCTTTGAATCATCTGTATAGATGAGGTATACTTTCGAAAAGTCAAAATATATCAGAATTGGTTCAGCGCATAAACTCTGTTTTGTTTCAGGAAAGTCCCCTCACATTCCTCTGTCTACCTCACTCAGCTTCCCATTAGATTTGCAAGAGTACAGGCTATAGAAACTGAAGAAAAATCATAGAATATTCCACCATATCCCCAAAAACTTTAATTTGCCTTTTCTTTTGGGAACTGACCAACATTCTTTTATAGCCTCTATTTTCTCTTCCTGGGGCTTGATCAACCCTCCCAATTATAAAATTTAGAACCTTCAGCTTGGCCATTCGTACTTTTCACTTTGCAATGAGCTTAGCTTGGAATACCAGGGATACTAAAGGGTTTACAAGGTGAATGTCTTGCAGAGTCCTTGTATACAGAGAGATAATACAAAATATTTCACTTTCCAAAAGCTTAAAAATCAGTTTATGCCTTAGGTTTTGCCAGTACTATATCACAGGAATTTGGTACCCTGGATGCACACACAGTTGGCACATCCTATTATCTATAAGTGATCATGATTGCATAATGACAGCTTGTAAGCTATCAGACTTTATAAGAAACATTTTACAGTGTACAAGCTGAAATTAAGCCATCACGAGCACCCATAGACATATCATAATCTGTCTATTAAACTTCTGCTTTTTCAGATTAAGTTTAACCACTTTTTAAAAAGGAACCATTTCACAGTTAGGTAGCTCAAATTTCTATTTTTTAAGGTAGCTGAACTACCTTTACAAAAAATGGGAAAACAAATCTGACAGTTAGTTGTGTCAGTAAATAATCAGATTCACTTAATGGCAGCTTGTAAGCTATCAAAATGTTCTGTTGCAGGTATGGTGTCCCTGCAAGTTGGCACCAGGAGCAGCAGTCCTGTTTGCTGCATCCTTCCTATGGCAATGGGTTTAACTTAGTCTTTAGAGATTCATCATTGTCTCATATCATTATAACTGAATATTGACTCAAAAGAGAAAATTAAGTTTGAGAAAGTTAGTAGCCTTGTCAACCCCTTGCTAGAAGGATCACGGGAGAGCTAAAGGTCCATTTTAATACATGATTTGGCACCACTATAAGTACTCAACATAATCTCCAGAAATGAAGATGAAACTTAAGTGTTTAGAGGAACGTGATCTGGTATTTTCAAGTAAGCCTGTCAATGTTTTCTCCATATTAACAGTAATAGTTATAGAGGGAAGAGTCCCACAAGATTTTAATATGTAGGAAACAGCACTTCAGACATTGTTTTAGATCTGTTTACCTGAAAATACAATGGCTTGATCAGAGTAAATTAGAGCAAGTCGTACATATTTTAGTTTATGAGCCCATGTGGATATGTATGTGGCATCTCCTATCCACATATAGTGGGAAGTGGACGAGGTCCTTGTGGATGAGTTCAAGTTTGTACTTATTTTATTTATTTCAGTTTGTTAACTAGGATGGATTCAATGGGCCGAATAGCCCTTTTTCTATGGAGTCCTGGGGAGAGATGCTCCAGGTTACTTAAGGCCATCGAATATAATTATATACAGATGGTACATCAGTAGTCGATAAAAGCTCTGGATCACAGTACATCATTAGTTGAGAAAAGTGAAATAGATATGGACAGTATTAAAAGAACATGAGATTAAAAAGTTACAACAAAAAACATTAATATTAATAATAGTGTAAAATATGTGAACATATCTTAAATGTTGGCATTTTCCTACTGCTGTTTAGTAGTATGATTAGAAGAACTTTAATTGTAGCATAATTATTTTGTGTATGCAGCATATCCTAGCAACAACAGCTTATGTATGTTTGCAATACAGCAAGTTAATCTTCCCACTGTTGAACTCCAAATTGCTGTTTTCACTAAGAAATCATAGCTGTTGACTTTTCTAACTGTGTGCCAGCAGTGATTCACATGTCTGGAAAATGACCTCTTGAGATGTATGGGCTTAGGAAATACTGATGATAGGAAAATGTACCGATCCCTTGTTGACTGTGTGGAAGAGAGGAATAAAGTCCAGGTGACCTGGGTATGACCAGAGAGTCAGGGTTTTTACTTTCCACTCTGCATAACAATTTCACAGTAGTAAACAACATACTCCCTGGGATTCAATAAACTCTTTATAGGGTCCTCAGGAAGCCTACACAGAGTTTACATTTTTGTGCGGTGGTGTGTGCGAGTGGTAGTGCGCAATCCATATTAATTATCCATGGCCCGTCTAAGCCAGGATTCATGGCTGGCAACAGTGTTGCTGGCCAGGAAACCACGTAAGTGAATGTGGATATGAATTCTGTATAAAACAAATTTGGTTGGAATGCCAGAATGATCACAAGAACTTCACAGAGAGCTGTCAATGTGTTAGTGCAACACATCTGCATGGAGGCCAACATAATGAGAGGAAAAATATTCAGAAATAGGGACATATTTGACATAGATGTTGCATAGAAATGTGTTAGAATGAAACTCTCTCAACCTCTTAGAGCAGAAAATCTAAACAAAGCCATAAATAATGGGGGGGGGGACAAAGTCCCAAAACTAGGGACAGATTTGTAATATTGCTCTTCTAAACTTAGGGTGTTTAAGGAATAATAGGTTGTATATTACCATGAACTATCTGAAGAGCATGAAGGTTGAAACCCAAATGTCTGTCATCAGTTTCTGACTTCAGTCTGCAATGACATGCCAATTATTTGCCAGAAAACCAACATATTATGAGGAAATGACCAGAAATATGAGTTCAAAAGCAGACATTCTGCATAAATCAGGACAGTTGAGAGGTATGACCTCAAATGTATGTCATATTGACAGTTGAGAGGTATGAATGTGAAGTATATGGTCCAAGCACAGTACGGCGTACCAACAGTACAGGGTATTGTGATATCCCATTCCTGGTATTGTGTTCCAAATCTGTGTAAATGATCTGTAATGGGGCATGGACTGCCATGTAAAATTAACACTCAGGGAAAGTGTGTGTATTGAACAGGGACACACACACATGAATTGTAGGAATAAATACAGGGAAAGAGGACAGCAGCAGAGGAGGGCATGTCAGTAGAAGATGGTTGTAGCAGCAACATCAATCATATATCTACATGGTACAGTGGGGACCGTACAGTGAAAATGTGTTTTATGTGACTGTCACACAAGGTGACATAACAATGGGGAGGAGGTCTGTGTCAGATAAGCATCCTTACATGAATAATGCAGAGGACATTTATCAGGGATTTGACATACAATTGGGGTGGGGTGCATTTTGCCAAGCTGTGCAAACTGATATGTCTGAATATGAGTGCACTCTCAACAGAGGTCTCCAGCAAGGTGGCCACATGTAAAGGCTGATGGAAAACATTACAAGACCCAGCCACAAACATGGACAATATCAGGATAATGTCACCAGTACTCTCATGCCTCTGACATAACATATGTGATTTACAGTGATAACAGATGAGTCTGCACATACACACACACACACACACACACACACACACACACACACACACACACACACACACACACACACACACACACACTTGAACAACTATTATGATACAGCCACACTCGCACACTGTCCTGGCACTGTAACATCTGCTGGAGGTGTATGCAACAGTATGGGCAATATAAGCTAGTTGCCTTGTATGCATGGTATATATATATATATATATATATATATATATATATATATATATATATACATATATCACAATCCACACTGTCATGAATGATATACATGCCATTAATGTTTTCGGATACCTATGTATTTAGTGTATGCATAAGCAGAACAGGTACCACACATGCATCTGGTCTGACAACTTGATTAGTGTTCCGCACAATAAGACTGTCATGTATATTTCACAGAAAAAACACCTAGGTATGGCCAATAAGTGGTGTGACTGTTCACTGTGACAAAGGTGGTATACTTCTGTTACACATCACTGGAAAATGTGTCGGGAGGGACATGAAGAAGGGTGCATTGTACACAGGTATTGGTGTGTTGAAAGCTGGGAACCATGAAGGTGTTATGGCCTCTGATGTGGATGCCCTTCATATACCCAGTTCTTTTGGTAAATTTAAGGAGTAGTCAGCACTGTGACCAGATGCTGGTGGATGTACTACTTACCATCTGTCCGAGCACATGGGTCCCATACCTTTTGGTCTGATTATAGGGCGAGATGTCCACATTATACTTGGGTGGTGTGTTTGTTTCCTGAATTAACAAATATCTCCATGGGTCTTGTCAATGCAGGTATTGTCATGCCTGTGGAAGCAGTATTTGTTATGTGCTGCTACAGTCTATATTATAATAATATCACAGTTGGAGTCAATGATTTCACAGATCTGTAGTTCTTCAGGCAGCTGTGTGGACACCGCATGTGTATGTCATCTGTAATGTCCTTCACTTACTAATGGACAGGAAAGGGCCTAGCAGACAGTCCCGATGTACGGACTTGATCACTGGACCTGAGATATAGGTCATGCCACACATTTCAACATAGTCAAATGCCACGTATGTGAAACACTGGTCTACCCAGTTGGTGATATAGATATTTATGGACACATATGACAGTGTTGCGTGAACACCTCAGTCTGGATTTGTGTCAAATACCTTCACCTGGTCAAGCTCCACCAGATGATACTGCTGTTGTCATCATGCATGCCCCCAATGACCTCTTTGAGGACATCTATCAGATGTAACAGATATGATGTAGCATTAACAACTCACACAGATCTGTTGCATACAGCCAGGATATCACAAGTGTATGTGCAGAAAAGGTCAATGTTTACATGCTGGTCCACCTCACAGTCAAGTAGAGTAAGGATGTGTCTATACATGCATGCATCAGGTGCTGTCCCCTCTTCTCAAGTGGATACATGTTGATGTACACCCTTGTATGGGAATAAAGCCTATGTGAAGGGTGTATTGAAGTGTGTATTCAACCATATCAGGAAGGTGTATGTGCTGAGTCATGCTATAGGTGATCTGTGATGTTGTCACAGGCCATTGCTTCAATGTGATATGCCTGGATGAAGGTACGACAGTGCATACTGCCTATCGTGATCTGACCTAGGGTTTTGACACAATCCCCCATGCAGGTATCATTGATAAACCCTTGCAGCTTGGAATTAAACCTCATGTCACTAGATAGGTAACAAATTTGCTCACTGACAGAACACATACTATGAAAGTTGGTGAGTCAATCTGTACCAGTACAGTTGTCACTATTGGTGTACCCCAGAGATCTATGCTTGACCCTTCACTGTTTGGACTCTATTTCTTGACAATTCAGGCTAAAGTATGTGGCATTTAGCTTATTAGGTTTGCTGATTCTTGCATATTGGGTGCAATTACTGAGTCCACCAATGATGATTACATAGTAGAGGGGGAGATACCACAAATAAATTAATGGGGACAATGGCACATGCTCTACAACTAAATGCAAAAATGTGTCTTTTTATGCTGTCCCTCTGAAAAGTGGAATTCCATGTTAATCACAGTATTGATAACAGTTCTGCTATGCTGACACCCAGTGATGCCAGCACTGGGAGCACATGTAGATAGCAGTCAGAACTTCATCCACCAAGTATCCACACTGGTAGTGAAAGCCTATGTTGTGCACATCATACATCATGCCATCATATGCAGATCTTTGGATTTTATGAAAGCACTGTAGTCACATACCTATTGGTCAGAACAGTAATAGAGCATTATGCTCTCTTTGGCGTGTACCTCACCAGACACATGTAGCAGCTGGAGAGACTACAGGGCTTTCTCAGCAAGCTAGCACAGGTTCTATACACCATGTCATGATGTATGTGGATAAGATTTAAAGCCATGTCATGTAAACTTTATTGAATAGGATAAGGTGACTTCTATCTGGCCCCCAAGCCAGTCTGTGACCCTGCCCTGGTGGGAGTACTTCATATCCAAAAATGTGATAGAGATGATGACATCAGCAGTGTCTGTTGTGGAGAAGATAACAGTGTCCCACATGCAGGTGTAAAATTTTCTCAGTAATGTCAAACAGCTGAGATACACACACACACACACACACACACACACACACACACACACACACACACACACACACACACACACACACACACACACACACACACACACGCACATGCACACATGCACACACGCACACATGCACACACACACATGCACTCAGTTGACTGCACTGAGAATCGAGCCTCTACCTATCTAAGGACACAGTATTTTACACAAGTGCCACAGATCAAGTCTGACTGGAGCATGTCAGACAGTACTTTATAGCTGATGACATCAGCAGTGTCTGTTGAGGAAAAGGTAACAGTGTCCCACATGGTGGTGTAAAATGCTGTCTGTAATGTCAAGCAACAGTTTATACACACACATGGTTGACTGCAGTGAGAATAGAACCCCTACCTATCGAAGTACACATACTACATATCCTAGTACTTAATGCAAGTTCCACAGCTCAAGTCCAATGTGGACTCTCTCAGACAACACTTTATAGCTGCTGACATCAGCAGTGGCTGTTGAGGAGACAATAACAATGTCCCATATGCTGGTATAAAATACTCTTTGTAATGTCAACCAACAGCACACACACACACACACACACACACACACACACACACACACACACACACACACACACACACACACACACACATACACACTTGACTGCAGTGAGAAGACAGCCCCTACCTATCTAAGTATGCAGACAACAGAACCCAGTACTTCACCCAAGCACCATGGCACAAGTCAACTTTTACAAGACTGTGGGTGAACTTATAGTAGATGACATCAGCAGGCCATGTGGGGGACAATACATTGGGTGGCCTGCATTAAATGGCTGTGTAGACATCTGCAAAAATAAAAATACTGTCAATCCTGGTATTGGAGGAGTAACTGTGGGATAAACACTTCTGCTCTTCTGTCTAGAGACACCCATGCCCAGTTGACTACAGCAAGAACAGAAGCCCTACCTATGCAAGATACACAAACTATAGAACCCAATATTTTATGCAAGCTCCACAGCACAATTCTGATTTTTGCAAGACTGCAGGCGAACTTATAGTAGATGACATCAGTAGGTCATGTGTGGGGCAAGATGTTGGGTTGGCTGCATGAAATGGATGTGTAGGTAACTGCAAAAATCAAAATACTGTCAGTCCTTGGTATTGGAGCAGTAACTGTGGGATGCACACTTCTGCTTTTCTGTCTAGAGACACACACACCAAGTCAACTGCAGTGAGAACAGAACCCCTATCTAAGCAGACAGACTTCAGAGCTCAGTACTTTATGCAGGTGCCATGGCACAAGTCTGAAGTGTATAGGCTGCAGGCCAACTTATAGTGAATGACATCAGCAGTGCATGTTGGAGAGAAGATGTTGGGAGGCCTGCATGAAATGGATGTGTAGGTATGTGCAAGCATCAAAATACTTTCAATCCATGGGATTGGAGCAGTAACTGCAGGATACACACTTCTGCTCTTATGGCTAGACACACACACAGTTGACTGCAGTTAGAATAGAACCCCATACCAATCTCAGTACACAGACTAAAGAACACACTACTTTACACATGCACCACATCAAAAGTCTGACTTTTCTAAGAGTGCAGGTGAACTTACAGTAGATGACATGTTGGAAAGCCTGCATAGACTTATAGTTTCATTTGTTCATAGGAGGCTACTAGCCTAATGGCCCTATGGTGTTTAGAAGCCTAGCTATGTAAAAAGACAAGTACCGTTATTGAGCATAGATGGATGGCTGTTGTTAGCAGAGCCATTTTGTGATCAGCACCAACTATCCCTGTCCCCGAGGAACATAGGTGCCACTCCAAAGCTGAGTTTACATTCACCCATCCAGTAGTCAAGGTTGCACTTGAACATGGTCATTGAGGAGCACTGCTTCACATGCAGTGGGAACCTATTACAGAGGATTGTGAGTTACAGTGGGGGATATATCTTCCTCCCCAGCATGTTCTGTTTATGTCACAGGCTAGGATGAGAACCCTGGGCCAAGTTATTCTTGTCCCATTTGATTTGCAGATGCCCAGCATTTCCAGTAGGGCAGGGTATAGGACCGACCTGCAGGGCAGGCATAGATCATCATTCAGCAGCCTGTATAATACTAAGTACAGTCTCAGGTCTTTCAGATTTTCTATGTATGTTATGTTTGGAGGCCGTGGAGTCTCCCAGGCACAACCATGTGTTTTCTGCAATTGCTACAGGTGTTTAGGGAGCATTGTACCTAGTTAGTGATCTGATAACAGTTCAGCAGAGGTATGACCACTTTGGTCTTGGATGTGATGTCCATATGTATGATGTGCGCAATGCAGAATGTGTGTGTCACCACTATGGTCACATAGTAATGAAAGTGTACATTGCTATCAACATGCATTCCCAAGTCTCAGAACAAGGTGTTTGAGCTTAGAGGGGTTGCTATGTATATCATAATTAGGAGGGGCACTTCATTTCCAAAGGGGGCAAAGAATCATTGTATGCTTTAAGGTTCAGTCTGTGAGTTGGCACCAATCATTCTCTAGCCTTGCAGATAAGGCTTTTTAGGCATTTGGGTCAATAGTTATAGTTCTGCACATTCCAGATTGATGTGCATTGCATAGCACACAACACTTAATATTACATTTTGCGGTGTGGTTGATATATGTTTGAGGATATTAGATTTTATCTGTTCTAGCATGACTGGCTGAAGTTTTGTAAACAATTGTAAATTACCCTATGTTACATATGCCAGCATGACTAACTATAATTTTGTAAATATGTTTATATATTTTGATTATCATTGTGATTTATGCAAGAAGTTTGAATGCCAAACAATGTTCTTCTGGTTGACCAAATGTACATGTTCTTTGCAAAGGGAGTTCTGAATGTAGGTTGTGCCAGGGTCAGCTGACCTAGATGTAATGTCATTGTGTACTAGGGCTGGAAGAATAGAATCTTCACTGCAGCTGTTTGTATACTTTTCAAAGTCTGATATAAGAGTAGAATTCTCATGGCAGGTACCTGTTATTTTTGAAAAATATCTACTATAAAAAGTAGGTTCTGAGTCAGTTGTTCAGTTATTGTTCAACAGTTGTTTTTCAGAGCTGTTCAACAGTAGCAGTCCAGTTGTTTCCAGGACAGTAGTTGTTCCAGTTGCTAAGGACAGACAGCCTAGTGTGTAGACATAATTTTTCATCTTACCTTGCAGAAGTAAGAATATAATCTTGCCTTGTTAAAATATTTAGATTAGATAGGGACAGTTAATCTTCAGATAGTCAGTGAATTACAACTAGATACATTTTTTTTCTAAAATCAATGTGAGATCTATTCTACAGTTTTATTTTCAAATTTCATGTGTGTGAAACTTTGATGTTTATAGGGATCAGTTATTCAGTATTTACATGTTTTAAATCCTTTTATTTATTATTAAATGTTTTGCTACCTCTCATTCTGGCTGGTTATCAGTTAATATTTTTAATAACATGAGAGTGTTTATGCTTATTGTAATAACACCAGAGCCACTCTGAAAAGCCTTACTGCTTGGGATACATGCTATGATTTGTTTCAATATCTATTTTACCCAATATAATTGAACACCTCTTTTGAAGGGTATTGTGGTATTTGACTGGTGGCAACCATTACCTTGTAATTTAGGCAAAGAAACACAGCAGGTAAATCTATGTCAGTCTTTCCCAAGAGTGTGTGTATGTGTGAATATCAGATATTAAAGAGTGAGTGTGTCAGATACCTAGAACTGGGACGCAGTGTTCTACAGTGGTTATTGTGGAGACTCATTTGGGGACCTGGAGTGAAGAATATAGTCCAGTACCAGGTTTGGGACCTGTTTGCAGTATATTCTTAGGGAAATTGTGTATTTCTATCCCTGCTTTTATTGACACTCTTTTACCAGAGACAGTGGTGAGGATTGAGACTCATTAGTTACTGTGCCAAGGTAAAGAGTGCTCATCACGATATGTGTGGAAATAGTACTGAAACACCAGGGTTGCATTGCTTGAGGGGGTGCAAAACATGGATGTATTTTAAATATATGACATATTGTTAGCTAGGGCCCTCCATTTGTAATTTTCCACATGTAATTTCATGTCATACATAGGGAATGGACAGCAGTAACAATTCATCATAATACGTACATTTATATAGCGCAGCAAACAGCAGGTTTGCCCTATGGTTAACAAAGTGCATGTGCATGCATGATACACATGTTTGTGTGTAGCAAACCAGTCTGCAAACATGAGCCACATTGCTAAAGTCTGACAGTTAGTATTGAGTCTATGAAATACACCTGCTGCTTAAATGACTCTGTGGCAGCATGTGCTAATGCATTGATATATTCTTTTTTGGGACCAGATGGTAGTGGATTTGAATACAGGTATATCTAATACTTTTGAATACTTTGCATTACAGAGTGATAATGCTCTGACATGACTTGTTTATATGAGATGTATTGCTGTGTGTTGGCATAGTGCAGTGGTGTTAAGTTGCACTGAACTGGGGTAACTGCACCTGTTTGCCTCCGCTCACCATTGTTGCACATTGGTGTGTGCTGCATACCTCTGTGAAAACTTGGAGCCCAAAAAGTGAACAGATCCATTACTTTTCCAGCAACTTAGATGTTGTGTGTGTGATTCTATTTTTTGATCAGATTAAAGGTGTGAAAATTGGATAGATAGGAACATGGTGAAATGGGGAGCAAGCAGGGGAAGAACAAAAGGAAAGCAGGACAGGAATATGCAGGAGGGATGTAGGAAAGAACCATAGCTATCCATTTCTTTAACAGTGTAAATTGAACATATGTGCAAAATATTATTTGAATTTGGTCTGTCACCTCCAGAGAGAGGGGTGACCATAACACAATCATGTTGTATAGCCAATTGAACCAAATAAAGTGTGTCAAGAAGACACGTGTGCGAAATGGAGAGCTATGTATGGGACGATTTTTTTTTGTGGGAAGGGTGCCCTTTTTTTTCAGAGAGAGAGAGAAAGGGAGTCGAATGTTGGGGAAGGGACATAGGAATGTCTGGGTCAGGTACATTTGGCAAGTGAGGAAGCAATTGCAGGCAGACAAGACAAACAGGGCAAGAGACAGGGATGGTGATAGATACAAAAGGATGGCTGACACCATGATAGGGATGAGGGTGGGGAAGTCCCGTTCCCATGTTCATCAAACGGGGTGACTGTGGGAATTGAGTCCTCAGTCATTAGACTGTCATCACTGTCACCTCCCTCCTCTGCTGGCTGGAGTACTTGACGTTGCTTCCTCCTCCTAGTGCTTCACAAAATGAGGGGGAGCAGCCTCTCCAGCCAGGTAGGCATAATGCAGTGGTGCACGACCCAACACACCATCCCTGGCAACTTGGTGCAGGTGATAAAATCACCATCTTTGCCACTGTTCTCTGAGGGTACCACTGGACCAGCCCCTGGGGCAGGACTACCTGAGGGTGCAGGTAGTGCAGGGGCAGTGCAGACAGTGCTGTCAGGTTGGCTCCCAGATGTGCTTGGCATCAGTACTGAAGCTGCTGTTGAGGGGGGCCAGGCAGATTCTGTGGGATAAGCCTATCCCACTGTACTGCAGAGCATTTAGTGATGTGGTACACATGGATGGCATGGACGCATTTTAATGACACATAATAAAATTAGAAAAATAAATAAAAAAAAAATAAAATGGAAATAAAAGAAAAGAAAATATTTTACAGTAAAATAAAATAAATATTCATAAAACAAAATAAAATGAAATAAAGTGACACAAAAAATTGCATTATAAATAATATGAAATACAATGAAAATAAAATAAAAAGAGAGATAAGGGTTGGGGTGAGGGGGAAAAGAGATATGATTAGTACCTTTATATGTGACATGCAATGCATTAATACAATTATTTGACTCTATTATCTTAACTTTTACATTTAAGACTATCACCTCCTAACAGATGCACACTATACACTATACTACAGATTTCAGCAAGTACTGCTTGACATGTGCATATATTGCACATATGCGTGTTCCAGTTATACAGATTACAGTTTACAGCAGGGCATTTGTGCCACTGGTATAGAGGTTGTAATTTAATTTGAATATTATTGAAGAATTAACAGCATTGTATAGCTAGAAGTGTGGCATTTGAATCCACAATCTCTGACTAAAGTCTAATATTGTACTCTTGGTTTGTGATACAGACTAATGCATGCAACTTCCTGTTACAGTTGAGATATGCATGCTCAATTTGATACAACTCTATAAAATACCAACAAAACTTACTTAACATTTAATGCTACAACAACACTACTCTTCTGCTGCATACAGGCTACATACTTCCCTCATCCTCACTAATCTAGCCCCGTGGGTTTGGATATTCACTCACAATCACTGGCAGCTGTGGAGAAAACAGAACAGAACAGAAGAGAAGACCATTATGTATACCAGTCTTGCCTATATTCATCTTTCTATGTCTTATAAATCCTCTCTATAGATGACACTTACACAGGTATGGGATGTCCTGTGTCCTAAATTCATCCATCCAGTGGTTGACTGTATCCCTCTTCCTCCTCTGTAGGTCATTATAATGATGCCTACATTGCTCTCTAGTGAGCAGGATACCAGTGGCATTGGATACAGCCTGGGCTAAACTACCCCAAGCTTCTGACTTTTACTGGAAGTCAGAATAGTCCCACTGCAGAAGCCAGTTGCTCTGGTACGCAACTAGGAGTCCAATAAAAATCTTGGACTCCTGGACACTCCACCTCTGTGCCCTAAACCTGGCACCCCACAAACACCTACCATGTCTGCCATGGCTCTAGAACAATGGACAGTGATGCTTTCCTGCCAGTTCCAGTTATCATGTTTACTGGGAGTGTGAACACTGTTTGAAAGTGTTGCACTCTGCTTACTATTGTGCAAATGAGGTGCTCAGCAGTGTACACCCCTGAGCACCATGTTTGGGCGATGGTAAGTGGAGTACAGCAGTGCAAAGCAGTAAGTCATTCCATAACTGCAATTACAATTCCAGGGTTATTGGATGCACAGGCAGTTGTGTATGTGCACTAGGCAAATGTGAAGGCCAATCCAGTATAGACAGCAGAATTATATTTACAGGAATATAGTACACAGTATACCCACAGTCATACATCTGATAATAAATGTGATAATATTTATTTGTTTATTTGACATTTGTTTACTGGGATAGTCTGAATGGGACAAAGCCCTTTGTCAGTGGAGGACCAGGGAGAAAAGCTCCAACAGTACAAATATAACTAAGAGATGCATATTACAAAATGTACAACAGGGGCGTGGCACTCGTCGGACGCCTGTCTGCAGCCCCTCTATTTTTTCAAACATGACGTTCCGTGCTTATCTGTATCTTTGTGCGATGCGCACTTTTTCGCACTTCAACCTCGCGGTTTTAAATTTTTTTTTGTTTTTTTTGATTGCAGCCTGTAGGGCCTGTATATTGTGATGCCCAGGGTGTGCCCATGTCTAGAGGTTCCCCAGTTCCAAACCGCATAGCTTGGCTTAGGCGTCCTTCGCGACAGACGCAGGCACGCGTGCTGTTAAGTTGCTGGGCTAAAAATTTTGTTGTTGATCTCTCTTCCGGCTTTATGTGCTGGAGAAAGAAAACAATCACAATCAAAGTGTCAAGTCAGTTATGGATTGATGACTGGAGTCAGTCACATAGGAAAGGATTTACGAACCTGGATTTATTTATCATTGGTGCAGGGCCCGAGATTATAGTAGGGGTGCCAGACATTGAGAGGGAGGAGGAGAATGAGAGGTGGATCGACCATCTCATTATAGTCATCTGGCAAAGGCAAGCAAAGCAAAAATAATCAAGCAAATTTTACTCAAAAATAATCAGTTGACAATTTTACAGGCAATTTTTTTTTTTACTCATTGGCATGTTTTTTGCATTTTATCTACTTTTTTTTTTTTTTTTTTGTTTTATTTTTTATTCTTATATTCTGTATGCCTATCATATAAATATTATTTTGTGAAGATATGTGGCATGAAAATACTTCTGGTTGCCAGAGTAAACTAAAATAATGTGGTGATATCTGGAGAGAATGGTCAGTTATTTATTATGAGTAAGTAGAAAGTTGAAGCCAGACACACATCCAAAAAAAATGCCTGACCATGCCCAGAAGAATATCATTTCCACTTTTAAAGTAGAGGCCAAATTTAAAAAAATGTAGAGTAGCTGATGGATGAGAGTGTAACTGAGCCTGTGCTGAGGATACTATTATTTAAAGAAAGAGATGAAAAAAAACACGTCGCTTAAAAGTTAAATGATTAAGTTATCAAGGAAAAAGGAATTCATGCTAAACTTGAGGATTGAGTACATTGCACCTGGTGTGCTAATTTAGAGACTTCAGAGAAGTTTTAGACAGCATTTGGGAGACAGAAGATGAGTAAGTGCTAGTAATAATAACCTTAATTCTAACCTTTTTAAAACAACCTTTATTTGCAGTTTTATTCTTTCTTTTTTTATGTTTATTTTAATGAAATTTTATTTTTTTTTTGTGTAATAATTTACCCTATTGTTTTATTTTGTTCTTTTTGTGCCAAGGTTGACAGCTATGGCAAGAGATGAAATGAATGAATTTGTTTGCTATAGCTGTTCCCTCATTACTGGCTTGTCTTTGTGGTTTGTTGTGTTTGTGCTATAGTGATGTGGAGAGAACTGAATTCATGATGATTTTTTAAATGTTTTAGTCTTCTCTTTTTCTTTTCCAAGCTGATCTGGCATAGCTGATCTGGTATGTTTGACGACTGCTGGGAGGGACTTTGGCAGTAAATGTAGCAGTAAAATGTATGGTTTTAACACAGCATTTTCTGATTTTTTGAGTGGTATGTTTGTTGTGACTCCTTGCAGGACCTTTCCTTGCACAGGGAAATGGCAGTAAAAATGGTGGGTGTTACACAGCAGCATTTTTCCCTAGCAGCGTTCAAGATGTTTACAATGTCCCTGGTTTTTTGCCCCTTTTTTTGCCCCTACCCCAATTTGGATTTTTTCAGATTTTTTGTTGCTAAGTTGAGAGATTGAGTTGAGTATTGAGTAGATGACAAAAAGGCTACAAAGAGCTGCTGGAGAGAAATTTTGCTGCTTTACGATTGAGCAGCTTTGCTCGCAGCATTACACTTACAACAGGTTTGATACAGAAGGTTGTTGGTTTGTTGTGTTGGTTCTAATTGGGTGAATGTGAATGTGCTCTATGATACTATGAGGTTGGCTGTTATTTGCCATCCATTTCCTATTGCATTACCAGCTTATTTTTTAATTTTGTAATTTAGGCTTTATCCCTCAGGGGTCAGGACATCTTTTTTTTGAATGAAATGAAACCAATAATGATTGCTAGATTGCTAGCCTCACTTCATACAGATTTATTTTTAATTGGAATTATTTAGATGACTTTTGGTGGTAGTGTATATTGTGATATGATATCAGATAATAGTGAAGTTTAGTAGACTTTTACTTATGATGGAATTTTTTTTGAGGCAGTTTTATCATTGGTGCATGTTTTTTTTTTTCATTGCTTACTGAAAAATGTTCAAAAAATTTAAAAACGCCCCCTCTAATAACTGTACTGTATTGTACAAGGAATATAATTGAGGAAGGTGTAATGCAGGCTCATGATATTTTAAGTGATTTGAAAAAATCTTTAAAAAAAACTTTTAAAAACACATTTATTTCATATTTATGCAGAATGGGTTTTCAATGAAACAATGTTTCATCTGTTTCAAGAAGAATTAATGTGTTTAATGCTAAAGTCTGTTTCATGTTGAGACTGCATTTTGCTTTCAAGACGTGCTTGCTTGTCTAGTTGCAAACTTCTTAAAATGTTAAAAAATGAAGTAAAACTCATCATAGAAGTAAGCAGTAAAGTATAGTTTGTGTGAGTTCTGTTGTTTCTTGTTGTTTTCCAGTATGGACGGTAAAATTAAATAGTAATCTTCTGGAATGGCTGCAGGCTGCTTCCAACAACTGATTTTGTGAGGGGGGAAGGTTTGGGAAACAGACAGGCCCAGCTGAACTATACCTCCCTACTGTCAGATTTTCAAAGCCCAGAATGAATAGATTTTTGCTTTTTTTTTTGGTTGTTAAAATTGAATATTTGTTTTTTTTGTTGTTTTGGTTTAACTCATTATTAATTAACTAACTCAGTGATGTTATGTCTTCATAACCTTCTTCAGAAAATGCAGAAAATGTAAGACCTGTTATTCTGTCAACTGTCTCAATTTATACAAGAGCAATTTTTAGTTTTGTTTATATGTTACTGTTTTATATATTTTTTTATATTTTTTTTACTGCATTAGATTTACTGCATTAACATGCAAGAAAAATGTTGCAATATAGAATTAGGCATATAAACCTCTCAACTGTCCTCGATTTTTTGGCTCAAAATGTTGCTCTTCCCCTAATAATCCCTCTGCAAAATAGATGTGTTTATTTTTCAGCTGCTCTGGTTAGCAATACTAATATTAAAGTGTCCCTTCTTTGACAGGTTTGAAATGTATGGATGACAGACAGTCACCATCACACAGAGACATTTCAATTAAATTGTACTTGTTGCACCACCCTCTCTCCCATGTAAGTGACTCTGGATGTGTCCAAGTAAGGCAAGGAGTAGTCTGACAGATGCAAGTAAGCTTTAATAAGCATAAGCATACTTGTTAAGAATTGCCAACACTGAAAGCCTTTCTGTTGTTGCCTTGCAGAGAATGTTGGCCACACCTTCCCCTTGACCCCACCCATTCAGCTGATGTACAATACAATAAGAATAGCAATATATGAGATAACAATAAAGAAAGCAAGACTAATTTACATTATAGTTAAGCAGATAAACATAATGATGGCACAGACACGTAGAATAGTAGGTAGTGGGACAAACTATATCGATCAGTTACTAATTGTAAGGCAACAGGAGGATGAGTTATTAGTAGTAGGTTAAGAGATAGTACAGCAGAAGTCTGGAACAGAGAGGAGAAGTAGTAGAAGAGAATCAGGTGCTTATTATGTTGAAAAAGCAGGTTAATTGGAGAAAAAAAACAAGGAGTAAAGGGAGGTAATTAGAGTTAGGAAGGAGAGAGGAATAAAGAAGAGGAGAGATGGAGAGAGGTCTGGATTCAGGTGGGGTGGTTACAGTAACATATCCAGGTGTCATTTAGATATTCTTTGAGAGATCTCTTGAATTTGTAGACCTAAGGTATACTTCTTAGTGTCATGGGAAGATTGTTCCATTGAATGGCGGGTGAGTAGCTGTATAAGTTCTGTCCAACAGATTTTTAGGTTTATGAGTCTATAAACAAAAATTGATCAGAGGTCCTTAGTGGTCGGGGAGGGATATTAAGTGAGACTAGTGAGGAAATGCTAGGGCAGGAAGAAGGTTTATTGATGGTGGAGTGGATGATGAGTATTTGAGTAACTTTCAGTTGGTTAGGAAACTCTAGCCAATTGAATGACTTGAGGGCATGACAATGGTGAGATTTGGATGGCAAATTAGCAGCAAATCTAGCTACTTTATTATAGGTAGTTTCAAGTTTGGTGAGAAGAGAAGACTGAAGGTTTGTAAAGATTTGCAATCTGCAGAAAAGGTTGGGCAGAAGGTAAGCGTTGGCTAGTGAGATTCTGGAGTCAGGGATTAGGAACCTTTTGTGTCTATATAGGACGCCAAGCTTTGGTGGATTTTCTTAATATAGTGATGTATGTGAAGGTCAAATTTCAGTTGGTCATTTATGATTACTCCAAGGAGCTTAGTCTGGTTATCATGGGCTAATGTTAGTGTTATTAAGTGAAAAGATATTAAAAAAGGATTTGATGTGGTAGAGGGGTTTTGGGAGGAAGAGTAGGAGTTTTGTCTTTTGGGGGTTGAGTATTAGTTGGTTATTAGTAAGCCAAGTTTCTGTGTGTTGGAATGATGTTTGTGTGAGGCTGAGTAGTTATGTTGGATTATCAGCTATGGATATAATAACAGTATCATCAGCATACTGTATGAGGGAAGACGGGACAGGATCTGTATAGCTCATTGGTGAAGATATTAAAAAGGAGAGGTCCAAGAATAGAGCCTTGTGGGAATCCCGTTTTGATGGGGAGAAATGGAGAAAGAGCAGAGAGCCATTTGATGGATTGCTGCCTATCAGAAAGGTATCTGTTAAACCAGGATATAGTTGCTGAGGAAAGGCTGAGTTGGGATAATTTTGAGAGGAGGATAGGGTGGGAGACAGTATCAAAGGCTTTTGACAGATCTAAGAAAAGACAGGACACAAGTTTATTATTATCTCTGGCAAGAGAAATGGTATTGGTAAAGGAAATTAGAGCAGTAAAGGTGCTGTGGTGTGGGCGGAAGCCATGCTGAGTAGGTGTGATAAGGTTCCCTTGAGTGAGGTGAGCCATGAGTTGTTTGTGGATGCAGTGTTCAAGCATTTTTGAGAGGGGAGAAAGTATAGCAATTAGTCAAAAGTTAGAACGTTCTGTGGAATTTCCACCTTTGTGGATGGGTATAGTAAAGAATTTTTTTTAAAGTGTATGAACAGTTCGTTCAGTGATAGAGTAGTTTATGAGGATGGGAATAGGGTATGCTACTGATGAGGCAGCAACTTTTAGGAAGAAAGATGCCAGATTGTCAGCTGATGAGGAGCATGTTTTAAATATGAGGAAGAGTTTTTTAATGTAGCTTGTGTGAACTGGCCTTAGTGAAATGGGTGAGTTTTGTAGTTGGATAGCTGTGGGTGGTGAGACATTGGATAGGTTAGAAGTCTGCATATGTTTGCTAACAGAATCAATGAAGTAGGAATTGAAAATGGATGCAGTTTCAAGGGGGGTATTGTCAGGGAAAGGACTGTGTGTTGAGGGACTGCCTGGATAGAGTATTTAGTTGATGGCATTCCAAAACTTTTTAGGGTTTCTAGATTGTATAGTCAGGGGTTGGTGGTAGAAATTTCTTTTGTCATTATTAATGTGTTTTTTTAGGGATGGACTGCCACGGTGGTGCAGCAGTTAGCATTGCCGCCTCACAGCAAGAGGTTCTCCGGTTCAATCCTCAGCTGGGGTGCCTTCTGTGCGGAGTCTGCATGTCCTCCCTGTGGTCGCATGGGTTTCCTCCGGGTGCTCAGGTTTCCTCCCATATCCCAAAGACATGCTGTAGGTGGATTGGGCACTCTAAATTGGCCCTAGGTATGAGTGTGTGTGTGTGTGCCTTCTGTGGAAGGTTGGGAGCTGGGAATGGCAACTCAACACTGTAAAACTCCACTGCCAATTATGAACAGACAGGTGATCTGCTGTGGCGACCCCTAACTGGGAAAAGCCGAAAGAAGAAGATGAAGAATGTGTTTTTAGTGAGATTATGGAATTCCCTATATTTTTGGAAATTTGTGGGAGAGACCAAATATTCCAGGCAGAGTCTCGATTTTGTATAAGAGACCGAGTAGAGCTGGTTAGCTAGGGGGAGTTGTAGGATTTGACTCTAATAGTTCTAGGAGGGGCAAGGCAGTGGAGTGTGTTAAGAAAGATGGAGTTAAAGTGTGAGACAGCTTCATCAAGAAGTAAGGTAAAGAGGATGGGCCAAACTATAGCTGAAAGAGAGCATTACTGAATATCTCAGGGTTAAAGGTAGATAGTTTCTGACATACTATAAATTTGTGGGGTCTGAAAATGTGAGGGGAGAGTCTGAGGATTCATATTGGGCAATGATCAGTGATGGAGTCAGGTAGTGTTTCTGGGTTGTGATACAGGTTAGGGTTAAAAACTAAGATCTAGTCAATGATAGAACTAGTAGTAGTAGGTTTATGATGGAAAGTAGGAGATAAAATAAGTTGTGTGTAGCCAAAAAGGTTAATACTCTTGGTAGGGGAGTCAGAGCAGAGGAAAGACCAGTTGATATTAACATCACCTAGTATTATGGTCTCATTGGGTATGTGGTCTGACATCCAATTTAGAATCTGCTCTAGTAGGGGTATGTTATCACCTGATGGTATATATATGGCGACTATTATTATTGTTTTGTGGTTGTTGGGTTTAAAGTTGGCAATCAGAAGCTCAGCAGGGTAAGGAGGGAGGGTTAGGAAGGGGAGTAAAGTTAATGAGGTCCAGGAAGCAGCAAGCAGCAAGAGAGAAAAAAACTATGTGTAAAGCAGAAACGGAAGGCCAAGAATGTAGTCGCTTGGAACTGAACTGGAAAAAGAGAAGGATGAGTTATAGAGCAGGCTAACTAGAAAGGGAGAGCAAGATAAAAAGATCTAAGACAGTTAAAGATTACACAAAGAGCACAGGGCTAGGCTATTTCAGTAGATGGTATATTAACTGGTCAGTGGAAGTGAGGAGGCAGGCTGGAAGTGTTGAAATTTAGGGAGAGACATGAGATAAAAAATAAAATAGAGAAAAATGTCAGAGAACTATGAGGACATCAAAGAGAAAAATGGAAGGGGGGCAGAGGTCTGGGTCGGAGGTGTACTAGTGACCATACAGAGGCAAATAATAATTCAGGGTGAGATTAAATATTACACATACTCTAAACAGTTTTAATAAAATGTAGAGCTAAAGCAGTCAGTTTGTGCAGGGAACTTATTGCTTGGAGGAAAGTAGGTATATAATGAAATAACTCACACAGTACTAGTGTGTCAGCCTTCATGCATATAATTAATGTCAGCTCCACTATCTCAAGTGTTATAAGTGAGAGTGACTATAATGGGAAGTGGAACAACAGTAAAAGTGTACGATATATTCTGTATTCAAACCCAGGACCATTTGTATGACAGTCCTACTGTTACACCTGTTGCCACAAGAAGGTTGAAATAACACTTGTCTATATTTCAGTTCATTGCTATAGACTGCAATGTCACTACAGTGAAAAAAAAGGTTACACACCCTGTACTAGAACCCTGGACCATCTATACACCAAGCCTAAACTTACACCTGCTGCCACAGGACTAGTCACATGACATTACCCTACTTTACTAATCATTCTTAAAGTCTCACGGTTAATCACCTCACAACACCACTCAGCAGGTTTGCGTGATTCCCAGTAGTATTAATTGAATGTGTCCAGTTTCTATTTTTGTCTGTCTGGGTCCTGTCTGCTTCTTGGGGGTCCAGTTGTCCAGTTCATGCACTGCCGTGCTTCATATGAACAAGATAAGCACAGCCAAACCCAGCATTAATTTCCTCTGTTCCCATGATTGAGCTAAGTGCTGCATCGCACAAACACTGGACCAAAAAAAAAATAGACTAACAAAGACAGAAAAGGAAAAAAAAAAAAGGGCGCCTAGTTGAAATAAGGAAAATCAGTGTATGACATACACACAAGAAAATGATGGCTCACATCAGGTATGTCTACATAGATCTGATTTGAACTCAATGCAATACACCTTCAGAACACAGGATGGGTGTCTTATCTTTCTTTGCAACACAAATAACTTTGCAGCAAAGAAGTGCACTCAATCTGCATACAACCAACTGCAACAGCATCTACATTGTTGTCAAACCATACAGGTGTTATTTGTACATTTATTATGTTTGCATGTAGTGCACCTAGTGATCACAAAACCTGTCACAATTACTGCTTCCAAATATACAGCTCTGTCTTACATTTCTGTCTTTGTTCGCCATTCTTCATTTATTTGACCAATAATCTGAGACATGCAGTGTGTAAGCCATTATACATCATTGGCCTTAAAATGTGTTAGGATATTAAGCAGAAATAATATAATATACAATTGCCAACAAATGAAGGGCACGGTGGATGTTAAGGAACACAGGCTGTGAAGTGTGTGCTGTTTACTTACATTTCCAACATTACATTTAATAATTTGTAGCTCCAACCTAACACTGGAAGAAAGGCAGCCTGCAGTGCTCTTGTGTCTTCCTTCTCCCAACCAGCAATCATTCACAGTTGCAATCCATTAAAATCAAACATTGAAGGACTGCCTGCACTATGTATACATCTCCTTCAAAGAACCAAGTATTTGGGATTCAGCAATTCTAATGAGTTCATACCTCATTTGCATATTCACCGTGCTAATAACCCTGAATATACACCATATAAAAAGGCAACCTTGTAGCTAGGCAAACTGATGATGAGGAGAATTGTTTATGTTGGGAAGACTGCACATAAGTTATTTCTTTAGGATATATCTGTACAGAGGAGTACTGAACTTCAGAAACTATGGTCCATTTTGTCAGCTACATACTGCATATGCCAGAATGTATGTAAGAAAAATCTGAAGCAAAGTCTTTTACACTTTTATCTGTATACATTAGTTAGAAGTGTACTGATTGCACGGGCATGTATGTCAAGTCATTTCAGAGGTATACATGATTGCCAATACATGAAAATGGAATGCTGTGTGATAAATATGCACAAATGTTTCAGGGACAGTTCCTTTGATAGGAATTTTAGCATTTCAAAGATGGTTTGTTAGCAAAAGCTGTCATTTTCTTGTTCCTTGGGGGGGGCAAAGGTGAGTTGCTGTTATGGCATAAACAATGGTACATTGCTTTTTTTGGGGGGAGCAAAGGTGAGTTACTGTAGTGGCACAAACAAGGATATACTGTTTTCTAGGGGGGAGCAAAGGTGATTTACTGTTATCTCACAAACAAGAGTACACTGTTCTTCTGGGGGAGCAAAGGTGAGTTACTGTTATGGCACAAACAAGGATAGAGTGTTGTTGTGGGGGGCAGCAAAGGTGAGTTACTGTTATGGCACATACAAGGATAAGTCGCTCTTGTTACTCTTCCTGTTCTGCATCCGGCCTGTTGTTAGTATTTCATATCTGTAGAGTGTTTTATGCTTCTCCAGGGGGTAATACTGAGTGGCTACTTTTTCTATTTTATCTGGAAACAACTATTTAGTAGTTTGTTTATTTATTTTACATTTGTTAACCAGGTTAGTCCAACTGAGCCTTTGGCTCATTTCATTGGAGACCCGGGGAGAAAAGCTCCTCAGTGAGTTTAAAGATTTAACAACAAACAGTTAACAAAATATCATTTGCAAACAAACCGTTAACAAAATATCATTTACAATCATCTGCAAAATACATTAGGGTACAATGTCATAGAAGGAATAATGCCTTCATAATTTTTGTTAGGTTATATACAGCATGTATACAAAAGATAGCATAGAGATAAAGTGGTTAAAACCAGTGAGACAGAGAGGCTAAAGTTTATTATGATGGACAGGGGAGGAGAGGAAAATGAGAGAGGGTATATCCGAAAAGAATAGAAGGGAAGGAGATAGTGGGAGAACAGTGAAATAAAAATGTGAGGACTGGTGTAGGGAGAGGTATTCAAAGCTGGGGTAGGGTAGTGTCAGGGGGGATGACTACAGTGGCAATTATGTGATGTTTATGTGTATTATCCTTCTGTTTACTTTTAGGACACCAAGAGTATGCTACCCTGGTGTGTCAATCCTCGGAGACCTCCCTTCACTGATGCTGACAACCAGGTTATAGTGGATGCCTTTAGTCAACATGGTGCTTTTCTGCTGGAAGGGGGATGGGGAGATATGGCACATAGTATGCACATTTGGCAGCAGATAGTGGATGATCTGAATGCTGTGGGTGGCCACTGCAGGACATATGAGTAGGTGCGCCACAGGGCCAATGACATGATCACATCAGCATGGAAGAGAGCAGCTGCAGTGGGCCATGACCAGATGGTTATTAAGGGAGGGCCTACTAGGGAACCACCTCTAATGCCCAATGAAGAGTTCCTGGCCAATATCAGGGATCCAGACAGCTCCCAGGAGAGTGCAGTGCAGCATATGCTGGATGTCGGAACAACAGTTTCAGAGACAGCAAGCACATCCCAGGAGGAGCTTCCAGGTAGGCGCTGGTATCTCATCACTTGAATACTGTTGTATAGTAAAACACTTGCAATCATTAAGTTACTTCTGTGTCACATGTCTTTTTTTGGGTTGGGGGGTTGAAGATTGCTACACTTATGAGCATAGGTTGCAGTTGTCAGCCATGTACTTGTTGAAAGTACAGTGAATGGACATATAAAGGAGTAAAATTATTACTCCCTGTATTACTGTTAATTGTGATGATGTTGCCGTTAACTATTGCTTAACTTCTTCCTGGACTGTCTAGACTGAAGAGAAGTATCTCATCTCCAGATGGTAAACCAAACATTTTTATGTCAGTACTGCTGAGCAATTTAAAGAAATATTTTATTGTGTGCCATTGATGTCAGGCCTGTTGTGCGTGTTGCTGTACTCTCTGTAATAGTAGCAGCACTGTTACTTTGTTAGCATATATTGGACTATAGTAGGGTAGTTATTATTTTTTTCCGGTGTTTGTTGCTTTTTATCACATGTGATCATGACAGTGAGAATGTGAGCCCTCTGCCACCTGATGTCGGTGTATCAACAGACTCTGATGATGACAATGGTGGCCATACTGAGGCACAGTCAGAGGGTGCAGAGGTTGAATCTGACACTGAGGTTGACATACAGCCATCCCCTGCAATTCCATCCAACACAGCCGGTAGCGTACACCTACCCATTCCAGTGAGCCCTCAGATATTGGACAGGTAGAGGGTGAGGCCATCGATCAGGGAAGTGTGGCTACTATGGTTTCTTTGCCTGTTGACTCTGGCCGTAGCCAAAATGTGGGTGAGTTGCAATGCAGGAGGGTTGATAGGGGTCCTCAGAGGGGGCCTGCTGTCCCTCCTCCGCCTGGTGCAGGTGTCTCTTCCTGTGCCACTCAATGTATGTTTAGAGCCATCGTGGAGGCACAGGCACATTCCAGACAAATGCTCATGGTTGTAGATGTGGCACAGTCTGACGTGTGATTGCCTCCACCATATTTCCAGTTCACTGGATCAGATGAATAACATGTTGGAATGAGGGGTGTCTATGATGGACTGAGGGGTGTCTGTCATGGAACTAGCATTGTCTGTGATGGAACATCTGCTGAGAAGGGAATGGCATCCTCTTGTGCATAGGTCGGCCACATCATCTGCTGTCAGCCAATGTGCCCATGACAGATCACGCTTTCATAGTGGCAGTACTTCCAGTACTCCATCAGTGAGCATGCTGTCCACACCTAGACATTGCAGGCCATGGGGTCATGGTGCTGGGCATCCCAATGAGGGGAGCTCATCCAGCAGACATCGGTCACATTCAGGTAGCAGCACTGCATCTGACCGTGCATGTGGACATGCCAGTGCAACTTCTGGCAGAGCCAGTCCTTGTAGCTGGGGATGATAGTGATGAACTGCCATCTCTACCATGCAGAGTTCACACCTGTCTGACATACTAAGATGGAGACCCAGCCAGAACTTGGCTGCATTCATGCAGAGACTCACACATCAATTTCACCTGAAGGACCCCTACAGATACACACATGCAACAGTTACCATTTTGTCTCACTGATATTTGTTGGTTTATCCAGATGTCTGCCTGTTTCTCTTTCTTACTCACACACACTCACCAATCTTTTGTGTCAGCCTAGGCACCCCCCCCACACCCACAACACCCTGTGTAAGTGGATGATGACTGTGCCATATCCCTGTTTTCTATCTTTTGGGCTCAGGGATACTAAGCTCTGTGTCTGATGCTCAGGGTGCATAGCTAACCTAGTGCTTAGTATATCTGCATTTGTGTTGGTGAACTGATAATTGTAGCTTTGACGTATAATGTCCTTGGAAGGTTAGACAGTTGATAGCATCAAATTTTCCCAACTTTGTAGTGAATGCTGTTGTGAGGGTTGTGAAGTCAGAAACTGCAATGTGTATCATTACTTTCTAACTTCTCTCTTTAATGATTCCCTGTAAAAGAATGGTGCTAAACTGAGGGCTTGCAGTGACCACCATTACTTTTGAGAGGTATGACTGTGTGATTCTTTGATGCCTGCAGCCTACTACTTAGTAATGGCCACATTTAAGTCAAATAAGTCTCTGCTATCACATGTTATGGTAATTTCTATACAAATCTCCCAGCTTTTACTTGCTTACTGTACCAATTAATGAAATACAAGGATATACCACACATTTATATTATTAAACGATGCAGTCCAGGTTCATGACTTACCTTGTAAATGCAGCAATTGCCACAGTTTTAGTTTAGGCCTGATTCTGTCTGATGCAAGCAGTACACAGCCGATACATGGGGATGTAGCAGCTGCATGAGTTGCCTGGCATCAATTTTACTATATGTATGTGAGTAGGAAGAGGGTTTTAGGCTCCTACGTGATGAGTGCTATGCGTGGTCTCTTAGCCAATGCCAGGGCATACTAAGCACTCCTACATTTTCCTAAACCCACAGCAACTGGTGACTCCCTGTCTGACTTCTCATCTGCCCGTGGTTGTTGTGACCTTTCCTTGGTGGTGGGATGTGTGCCCTTCCCCTCGCTGATCCTCCTGAAGCTGTTTTCTCAGGATTATGTTGTGTAGCATGGCACATACTGTGAACATTTTTGTACATGGCTGTGGATTGTATTGCAATGGTCAAACAGATGTATGTAGGCACCGGAACTGTGACTTCCCAGACACATGCTCTGTCATATTTCTAGTTTGAAAGTGTGCCTCATTATGGCATTCTTCCATCGGTGTATGTACATTTCTGATGGGTGTCATCAGCCACAGTTCCAGTGCATAGTCTGCATCCCCCAGTAAATGACCCTGGCGGATAATGAAGGAAATTAACTTCTGCACTTCTCAATTGCACCCGGGCTTTGCATCACATTTGCTATGCAACTGAGCATCATGAGTGCAATGCATCACTTATCATAGACAAAACTAGTAGCAAAACATAGGTTAAACAGTTTAAGGAATGGGTCTGTAAGGGCATGTTTTAATGTTATTAATTACGCATCTAGGTATATTGACTGGTCCCATGGTTGACATATGTGTGGTCTTGTTTAGCATTTTCAGTAACTGATCTTTACAGATAATTGGAGGAGTAAGGGATTCAGGCATTACTGCATTAGAGTAGGAGGTGTCATTTTGAATGTAAGACAGTGCTTCTTAGTTTTCTAATACAGCTAAAGAAAGATTTATAATTATGTTTGGCTTCAGAGACCACACTAAGTTAATGGATTCCTTTAGTGGGCCTGGCAGTGTGTTTCAGTTTTTTTTTGTAATGCTTTTGATGTTGATTGAGGAGAGGGGCTTTTGATCTGCTATATAATTTAGATAAAATATACCACAAAACAGTGTTTTTTGTAAACTTAATAACGCCACTCCAAAGGTCCCAGCCAAACGTTTACTCACCACAGTTTTAGCGCTTTCATTCCAAAACACAGGAATTTCATCAGACACTGTAACAAAGTAACTTCCTTCCTTTTTAAAAACTCAGTAAGCGGCACCATGCCTGGTCCATGATTTTGTATCCCAAAAAGACTTCAGACTTTCTCAGAATATTCTACAACATTGAAATATCATTTTCTCGTTTTATCAGGTATAAAATAAAATAATAGCATCTGCAAATAAAGCCAACTTTTCCTGATTGCCATACTAATTATAACCTTGAATTTCTGAGTCCATTATTTTTTTTGCCAAAGGTTCTAAATATAACACAAATAACAAAGGGGAAAGAGGGCATCCCCTGTCTGGTTCCTCTGCTTAAACAGAACTTCTGAGAGAGGACTCCCCCCCCTGAACACACTTTAATTTTCACCTCTGATCCCTCATATATCCTCCTAATCAACCTCATAATTTTATCAGGAATGCAAATGCTTACCCTACTCATAAAATCCCAGCTTACTTGTTGAATACTTTCTCTGCATCAAGAGCCACCAGCAACAACAGTATTTTCTTATGTTCTGCTTCCCTCTGGATCATCGTTATTCTATTAATGTTGTCAGATGTTTGCCTCCCTTCCATAAAACCACAGTGATCCATATCTATCAATTCTGGCATTACCTTTGCCATTCTTTTAGCCATTATAGACATAAATACATTATAATCATGGTTTAGAATTAAAATGGGTCTATATGAAGCTGGATCTGTTGGGTCTTTACCGTCTTTAAGTATTAACCACTTTCTTCCAGTATGTTGGTGCTTCTCCTCCTTTTAAAATACTGAACGAGGAAGAAGTTATGTTGTAAGGGGTCTGCTAACAGTACAGAATGGGTATGAGTAAGGAAGGACAGTAAAGCAAACAAGTACTGATTTAATTTAGTATGGACTGAGGGTAGAGAGAAGTAAACAGTACAGAAGAAAGAAGGCTGAGAGATATTATAGAAGAAAAGATGAGAGATAAGTATTAATCTGGGTGGCGTAATGGTTAAGGTGTTTACCTTAGAAGCACAAGGTGCAGGGCTTGATTCTCACAGGGGGTAATTGGCTAGGCTTAAAAATGGTCCATGAGGACAGCTAGCCTAGTACTAATCTATGAATCTATGAATGTAGTATATCAGAAAACATTACAGGTATGAGAGGAAAAGGGAGTTTTGCTCATAAATGACTTAGAGGTACTGTTGGGGTGAGGTCTAAATATGAGTGTACATAGTGCAAAGCAGTATGGGAGGGAGAAAGGTTGTTAGGAATGACGTTAATGTTAGATGAAAGTAGAAATAGGTGAACAGAAAGAGGAGTGTTTCTATGGTAGCGGTAAAGCTGTTTGAGGAGGATAGGGAGTGGGCATCACAAGTGACAGATGTATGTGGGAAGTATGATTGTGGAGTAAGGATGTATGGTTCCCACACTCATTTATTACAGAGAGCAATCAGCTTCACTCAAGGGTTAGGTGAAAGCAGAGTGGCCAGTTAGGTAAGTGATGCTTAGAGTGCAAGGACCACACCTTTGGGGGAATGTCACAGCCACTTTTGAGAGCAGGGCAGACACGTATTTGACTTAGTGAAGTTAATATGCAGCAAGGCTTTTCATGTTTAACTTGCTTACATTGAACAATGACAATAATCTCAGTGAACATGTTTGCAGCGGTATGCCTTGTGGCAGAGCTCCTCCCAGTTAAGGGACAAGGACAGGCTCTGAAAGGAAAGAAAAAGAGAAACATATTACTATATTGAAATATTACATGGTGGCAGTAAAGTTATTACATAGTTATCTAGCTTATTCCTAGAGAACAAAGAAGGTAAACAGTAAATCAGAGCAAGAGAAGATGGGCTAGTCTAAGAGTAGAGAAAAGGTAACAATGTTTATTACTGTAAAGTCAGAATAGGTTTAGCAGTAGGTTTACTGATAGACCATAGTAATACACTGACTAGAGCTGTATAGAGAAACGTATCATAACATAGCACTACACTACTAAGCAAGTTCTAAAATCATCACTTAGTAAGTATCCATCGATTTAATCAGTATGTCAGAAGAATGTTGAACTTACATACATGAATCGCATACTTAGAACAGAGGCTCAACATAAATAAAGCTTATCTGATTAGAATAAAATCAATACAAATACAACATACTAGCAAGATCTTTTCACTGGTCTTTATACTCTTAGAAGGAATATAAATGTAATAACACATGACACATACCTGCCCTGTGAAGGAAGATGGCAACTGAATAGATGTGGAGACCTAAGTGAGGGGAGACTTAGGAATACATTCTATTACAGTAACAAAGGGAGGATGGACATGTGGAACTGCCCATTATTAAGCTCGGTCATCAAGCCTAAGTTGGGCAGCCGCGGTGGTGCAGCAGTTAGTGTTGCTGCCTCACAGTAAGAGGTTCTCTGGTTCGATCCTCAGCTGGGGTGCCTTCTGTGTGGAGGCTGCATGTCCGCCCTGTGGTCGTGTGGGTTTCCTCCAGGTGCTTCCGTTTCCTCCCACATCCCAAAGACATGCTGTAGGTGGATTGGACACTTTAAATTGGCCCCAGGCATGAGTGCGTGCATGTGTGTGTGTCTCCTGTGGAAGGTTTGGCGCCGGGCTGACAACTCGACACCATAAAACTCCACTGCCAATCATGAGCAGACAGGTGATTCGCTGTGGTGACCCTTAACTGGTAAAAGTTGAAAGAAGAAGAAGACGTCATTAAGCCTAAGTTGCTTTATAAACAACCCTCAGGCCATTTATAACAGAAAGCAATCAGTTTATAGCTGGTGCTTAGAAATTAGCAATGAGTCACAAAGCAGAACAGGTTTTCCTTCATTGACTGAATGTAGACAATAAGAAGCTAGTTTATAAAGTAACTGTCTTACACAGTGCAATCCCATAGACAATTAGAATAAAATTCTGGAAACCGGCAACGTTATCAAGTGCACCTCTTGGTATAAGAATCTCTTTTGAAAGGGGAATATTTGAATATATGATTTGGCACTTAATAAGTACTCAACAAACAGTGTCTCCAAAAATGAAGTAAGAAACTTAAATGTGTGGAGGAAACTGAGCTGGTATTTCTAGGTGAGTCTGTCAAGTAGCTTCTTCACATGGATAGTAACTCTTGTTGGGAGATAGGCTCGACCAGGTTTTAATTTGTGGGGGAAAGCACCTCAGAAATTGTCTTAGATTTGCATAACTGAAAGGAAGATAACTTCATCAGAGTGAATTAATGCAGGTACTGTAGTTCTGGACTAGGAGAACATATGTATCTCTCTCTCTCTCTCTCTCTCTCTATATATATATATATATATATATATATATGTATGTATAGGTAGATAGATACTTATATGTGGTTTTCCTTATCCTCCTCCACTGGAAAGTGGATGAAGTTAGTTGTGGTTAAGTTCAACTTTATTAATTTCATTTATTTTACAGATTTCCATTTGTTAACTGGGATGGTCTTACTGGGCTGAATCATCACTTTTTTGCGGATTCCAGGGTAGGAAAGTTCCAGGTTACATTAAAGCTATTGAATGAAATTACATACACATAGTATGTCAGTAGTAGGAAACAGCTCAGGATACATTTAGTTTACTGAATGCAAAGGTGGGCAGTTTGCTAATATCATTTAGCAGCATGATTAGAAGAAATGTAATTGTAGTATAATTATTTTATTGAAACACAAAGACAGCATTATCAAATAAACAAGAGACTGGGTAGAGTTTGCAAGTTTAACGTTCTAGTGCTAAACTCCAAATCATTTTCCATAAGATATCACTGTTGGTGAAGTTTCTACCTGTGTGCTAACTTCTCATGCCTGAAAAGGAATATCCAGAGAAGAATGATGTCAGGAAATATTGATGGTAGCAAAATGTATCAGTTCCTTGTTGGCCCTGTGGTACTGAAGAATTGAGTTCAGATGTCCTGGGTACAACCATAGAGTAATGACTTTTACTTTCCCCTTTCTTAGCAGTTTCACAGAATAAAACAACATGCTTTCATTAAAATTTTAACATACATTTATTGTCATTTCTATCAAAATAATGCAAAAACGTGCAGCACTTTACACATTGTAGTTAAGAAAAAAAAAGTGTCAGTAATACTAAACTTAACTAAAATCATGTGTCTTTGCAAAAACCTCTGTCTCCAAACTACATGCCATTAGCACTTGAAAGCCTAAAAGCTTTCACTGTTCATTAACAGACTAATATAGAGGATTATGAAGGGGGTGCTGATCATAACTGGCTTATTATTAAGCTTGAGAGGTGAATCTTGGCATCCATGTCAAGAACATATAAAAAAGAGTTATAAATGGAGAGCTGATTCTAATTCTTCGTAGTGCATGGAGCTTTATCTGTGCATATACTGCTAGTTACTGGGAAAAAAAATAACTGAGTGTTTTTTTCTGGCTTTCAAAGCCATAAAGCACTTAGCAAGCACTGTCAGAAAGCCATTGTAAGAGATAAAAGTCAGGGATACATTGCCAGCACAGACAGCAGGCTGAAACAAATCTGTTTGTTTTTATTCTGCTGTTGTCATTTTCTGGTCAGTTGCTGGTAGGTTTAGTTGCCTAGTGTGATACCTGAGCTTAACAAGTGAAGCAAGGGGTGCTTAACATTTAAGATTGGGTCTTGCACTATAGAAGTGCTTAACTGATTTGTCTTTTTCTGGATATCAGAGTACAATCACTGAGCTCCATGCACATCTATATTAAATCTGTAGTGTAAAGACAATAACTAACTAACTAAATAAACAATACCCTGTCTTAATACTAAATATTTTCAAAATTGAAAGAGGTCAACAATTAAATGTCCATGGAAGGAAGCACTCTGCTAAAAGCATACAGAATAAATCCTGCCTAGCAACTGATAGTCCAGAAGAAATGAAGTGCTGAAAATAAATTAAAATTTAGATGTAAATAGCTTAACATTAACAACCTACAATCTGAGTGGTTTAACACCACATCAACCAGAGTAGCTGTCAGTCTATCAAAAGCCTGCACACAGGTTATGTTCTGCAATCTAGCTAGAAGTAGTACAACTTGTACAATGCCATGATCTAAACCACAGTTATCAAATATTCGCATCTCATGCAGCTTATTAATGCAAATTAGAATTGTCTTATTAGTTGCTGTAACACAAGAATCTGGTATTGTATTATCATTTCATTTACAAGCCTGTGTCCTGCTAGAAAACAAATAGAACACATTTCCAATTAAAAAGACCAGATAGATTTCAGCATGGAATAGTCCCTGATTCTACTTGAAGGTTGTGCTTTATTGTTTCAAAGATAATATTCAGTTTTCATAAAAACAAATCTCAGAGAAACTGACTTCCTAGTGTGTGAAAAATTGACTTTCTCTTTAGATGTGAAATCTACAACTGACTTAATCAATAGCAAATTAAAAAAAAAAACAAGCAAACAAAAAAAAATCCTAGGTTTAATATGTATACAGTGACATCTTTGATTTAGAGATTATAGCACTGATCATTGGGAAGACATATTTATTAATGTTAGTAAATGTTTACAAGTGAAATCAAATATATTTTACCTGCTTTGTTGTGCATTTCCAACCTGCTGGCTTGTGCTAATCTCATTTCCAACTCTTGTAAACTCTCTAGAATGTGCAGCATTTATGACATAAACACATCACCTTCTGTGACATCTTCACATGCTGATATAGCCATGGAGGAAGCCCTGCCCACAACTTATCAAAAGCATTAAACTCTGTTGAACATCTGTGATAAAGGGTACTGAGGTATTGTGGTCTCTGGGCTAAAAATAAAATGTCCCAAAATATGCCAACTGTGACCAGCACTGCCCCCTTTCCATTTGCCTTTGATTTTCATTTCAAAGGATGAAGTATAAAGATTAATAATTATATTGTACCCTTTCTTTAACCAGAGCTGTAGCAAGTGAATTTGAACCCTGGACAACACATCCATTTGGTGCCATGCACCACCATCTATAATTGTGTTCAGCCAGGTTTGAGGCCTGGTAGATCTGTAATATATAGCCTTTGTGAAAGGGAAGGTTATTGCAGGCTTGTGTCTCATTCCATCTGGCTTGTTACACACCTGTTTTGCTGATTTTTCTCTACCCTACTCCTGATGTGACTTTAAAGCCACTGCCTTTGCTGTTGTCCACCTCTTAAGTCAGTTTGACTACCAAATTCCTTCCCTATTCTGTCACGGTTATTGTCAGTAAGCAAAAATTTATCATATGTGTAAGCTATTTAAATACCTTTACCCCCCCATTCTATTCTATGGATCCAGAATACTGAGTGCCCACCTAACCAAGTGCTACTCTTGAGCTGAGTGCCCTTACTATAAAATACCTCTGGAAACTCATCACAGTCTCACCTCGTCATTTTATATTAGTGAGCATCTGGGAAGTGTCCCCTCTTAGACTTCCCTTAGTTCCTTTGTTAGGCAAGGTACATTTCTTCATATTGCCTACATAGTCAAACAAAAGTCAAAACTATATAGAGGTTCCACTGCTCAATGTTGGAAGCATAAGCAAGACGTTGCACTCTTTACAGACATTCTTAAGTCTTGAAAATATAGATATCTGAGTAGTTATTGAAATGTGTTTCAGAACAGGGATAGTACCTCCACAGTGCACGGTTTCAGTGTCTAACATTCTTTCAGATCCAATGCGGAAAATGTCAGTGTTACTGGCGATGTTGTGTCATGTCTCCAGATCCTTAAGCAAAAACAATGACTTTTTCATGGTAAACAGAACTCTGCACCATATTATAGTTAACTACTACATCTGCTCCCTGTCACTTGCAGTCTATGAGGCATTTATAAACAAACTGACATCCCTCCCTATCAAGCCAAACACTATTCTGTTACGAGACATCAGTCATCCCTGTATTAAATGCGAACCTAGACAATGTCAAATAAATATGTACAAAGATTCCTGGATATCATTAATGCTTCTCTAGATCACCTAGTTCAAGTCCCAACTAAGTGATCAAAAATATTGGACCTGGTTCTTACTGATGCTGCTTCCCCACACTCAATAGCTACAGTTACCACATCACTGGTTAACTCTGATTCACTATGGGGATAAAACCTGACTTATCCCAAAATCTCTCTGCCTATAGCGACTACTCTAAGGCAAACATGATCCAGCTAACTGATGACCTGATAAAATTTAAACACCCTCCTCACCTTGATGACCCATTCTCACATGCTGCCACATTTGTGGATACATTTTATGTCCACCTCAAAGCATGCATAGTTGCATTGGTGCCCATATGACATAAACACAAGGCCAACTTCAGGAATAAACCCCTGTGGTCAAACCTTAGTATAAACTCATAACCTGTAAAAGCAAACATAATACTCCATCTGTAGAAAATCAACAAAAAACTCAGGAACAAAAATCAAATCCTCCAAAAGTGGGTACTAGTTGAAAATTGCCATCCTTGTGAATGACATCCACAAAGCCTTTTTCAGCTATGTCAGAAACCTTAGAGGTAATGGCCAAAACTTATCTGGGATAATACATAACAACCTCACTTACTTATCCTCTGAGGAGTTATGCAACATATTAGAGGACATACTCAGCTTTAGCTTTACTCCTCTATCTCCCTCTAGCTTTCCTCATCTTTTTATCACACCAAACCACTCCCTCTTATCACCTTCAAGCAAATCATAAATGCTCTTCCCATGGTCAAGAAGGCTTGCTCCATTAGTCCTGATAATTTTATTTTATTTTTTATTTAGTTTACATTTGTTTACCGGGAGAGGTTGACTGGGCATAAAACCCCTTTTCAGTGGAGTCCTGGGGAGAAAAGCTCCATTGTTAGTAAATTATTTTGTTAGTAGAAAGAAAATTGTATAATACAATAAAGAAAAAATAGTAACAGACATTCATAATGGTAAAAAGACTAGAACAGAATAAATTGGTCAAGTGGGAGACCAGACCAATAATCTTGTATAACAATGCTTCTAGAAGACAGTGTCAGGCTACCTTCTTGTCAGTATCGGACACTGTCTGGTAGATTTGCTACTAGCTTCACCTCTGCATTTGTGCCATAGGAATGTTGAATTGTGGTTGTCATCCCACTCCAGTAGGGATAATCCACTACTGATACAGGAAACTATAGAGCTATAATCCTCAAGAGGCTTATCTATAAAGCAAAGGAATGCATTATTATGGAACTTATTAACAAGGACATAGGCAATCTAGAAGCCTTGGACCCAAGACAGTTTGTGCTTGTTAAAGGCATATCCTGCATCTTGAACCTGGTGCCCTTTTTTAAACATATCACAGATGCATTAGACCCCAGCAAATCTATTCACACAGCCTACCTAGACCTGTCCAAGGCCTTTGATACCATCCCACATTCTAGCATTATCAAACAACTAATCAAGCTAAAAGTAAGCCATTATGTTACCCACTGGATAGCAAACTGACTAACTGACAGAACCCATTTGATTAGTGTGGGAGGCATGCTCTCCTCAAAACAGTAGTTACCAGCAGTGTCCCAAGTATCCATCCTAGGACTACTTTTCTTTCATATCTGCTTCTCCTATACCAATGCTTACATCAAGGGCCTGTGACTGACAAAGTTTGCAGATGATTTCAAACTTGGAGCTGTCATAAACTTCTGATCTAACTTCCAGATTCTTCAGGAGTGACTAACAAGCATCAATGAATAGTGATTGGATCATAGCTTAAAACTAAATGCCAAGAATATCTGCATTTTATCCTTATGCAAAACTGGGCACAAATGCTGACGCCCCTTTGAAAGTTGACTCAGCCATTAATAACTTGGATACTTTCACTGATAATGAACTCTGCTTTGATAACTGTGTGTCCCAATCCTTTTACCTTACCAGACTAATCATCAAGGGTATTTCTTCCAGTTCTAATTAAGTCATCACCCCGCTCTACTCCTCCCTTATCAGGCCAATAATAGAGTATAATAACCCCTTTAGTATGTGCCTGCCTAAGCCTATGACCTAAGGGAATGCAGTGTTTCCTCACTAAAATAATCAGTAGCATGTCTTCAATGAAATACCCAGACTGCCTTAAAGTGCTGTCTTCCCTTTCTGTTTCCCACAGACTCTTGAGAGATGACCTCTGTTGAGCTTACAGATCTTCAAAGGATCTAGTCCTATGTGCTCTCCTGCATATTTGTAAAACTAATAACACCCTCAACACTCACTCAAGAGATCTTAACTTGCTCTGAAACATAAATAGGACCTGCTGACTAGCTAGCTATATATCCTAGAGAATCCCTCCTTTATGGAATAGACTTCCTTCGGATATAAAGCAAAGTAGCCCTGTAACCCCTTTACACATAACATGGCTGAATGGATGGGCAATTGTATATACACTCTGAGTATGAGCTTTCATTAAAAAGGGTCAAAACTAGATGTGAATTAGACATTTCGATGGGTACATACAGTTTGGAATATTGAGGCTAGTCTACTAATGGTCATCTGGATCAGTAGTGTAGCATTAACCTATAAGGCCATGAACCTAACTGTTAACAATTGCTTAAAAATAATTTGTAATTTATCAAAAAAATCTTAAGAACATTTTGACAGTTTCCAAGCTGTCATTAAACCATCATGATAATGCATAGACAGTTTGTAAACTGTGAATACTCTTTGTCAAACTGTGTGCTTTTGTAGGGGTAGCTTAACTCATTGACACCTAGCCTGAGTAGAATTTCACACCTCCTGACTCCTGCATATTTCCTGGATGGACAGTTTTCACCTGAGCTAAATTCCTGAGAATTCAGTTTTTTTTAACCTTCTTGAGGGGTATATATTTCAAGAGATGTAAACATTACAGAGAAAGTTAAAATATAAAAGTTCTTATGCATATACACTTATACACAATAATGAAATTAATGTATTAGACATAATGATGATTTTATACTGAACAACTAATGAGATAATACATAAATAACCCAAGGGATTCAATAAACTCTGTATAGGCTTTGTGCCGAGCCTATATGGCATTTATGGAGTTTATGTGTTAGTGCGACAATGCATGGTGTGTGTCAGCTTGCAATGCATATTAATGAAGCGTGCCACACATAAGCTAGGTTTTGTGGCTCTCATCAGTGTTGCTGGCTGCAAAACCTTTTAAGTGAACGCAGATAGCAATTCCATGTAAGGCAGAGCACCTACAGTGTGCAGATTTGAGCAGAATGTCACAATGATCATCAGGGCTTTACAAATATTTGTCATTCTGTTAGTACAACACATCTGCAGAGAGGCCAACTTAATGAGAGGACAAATAACCAGTAATAGGGACATAGCTGACACAAATATCACATAGCAGTGTGTGAGAGGGTAACAGTCTCAACTTCTTAGAGCAAGAAAAGTGAACAAAGCCATAAAAATGGGGGGACAAAGGGCCAGTAATAGGGACATAAGTTTAATATTGGATTTCAAAACTTAGGAAGTTGATATAATATATAGGTTGTACACAAAAAAAGTGGAGCAAGGCACCAAAATATAATTGGAATCCACAATACAGTTCCCTCAGAAAACAGAAAATATGAGGTGACTTGAAAAAAAATTTTAATGCACAATCCACAGACTTTACTCACTACATAAACACATAAATGCACTTGTAGGACCAGCATTTTCGTCTCTCCTCATAAAGACTTCATCAGATGACATTGAATCCTAGTTTACCATTTATATACTCTCTCACTTGTGTAAATAAACCAATCACATTATCCAATAAATAATATAAAATTATTTAAACCAATCACTTCCTCTCCTTTTCCCTCATAAAACAGTATACAAAGAAGGTTTAAAAGACCATTAAATGTCATATATTGCACAAAACTGTTTGATATCACATAGCAATGTGTGATAAGGTAACAGTCTCAACCTCTTAGAGCAAGAAAAGTGGACAAATCCATAAAAATGGGGTGACAAAGGGCCAGTAATAGGGATATAAGTTTAATATTGGATTTCCAATCTTAGGAAGTTGATATAATATATAGGTTGTACATTAACATGAACTTGCTTAAGAGCATGATGTTTGAAACTCAAACATCAGGCATCAGTTTTTGACTGCACTCTACAATGACACACCAATGTTTTGTCAGGAAAAAAAATGTTATATGCAAAATATCACAAATATGAGATAATAACTGCACATAGGTTGCATAGATCATAGGGTACTACTAGGCTATGCCTGCCTAGGCATTTATAAGCCTAGCCAGAATGTGTTTGGCTTTCGCCACCCATTTTAAATTTATTTTGCTATGCCCTTTTTCGAGGACAGTTGAGAGGTATACACCCAAATGTATGTAATAATGAGTCACATCAATCCTGTGATTATCACAATGACATGGCAGAAAACCACATATTTGATAAGGAAAACATTTGGACATCCTGGGAATATATGGATAGTTGAGAGGTATGAATGTGAAGTATATGGTTCAAATACAGTACAAGACAGTGTACCTACAGTGCAGAGTATTGAGATATCCTATTTCTGGCATTGTGTACTGAAGGTGTGTAAATGATCAGTAACAGGACATAGGACTGCCATGTAAAATGATCACTCAGGGAAGTTTGTGTATTGAATGGGGATACACAGATAAATTGTAGGAATGAACACAGGGAAAGAGTACAGGTGAAACGCTTACATTACAGCAGAGGAGGGCATGTTAATGGAAGGTGGTTGTAGCAGCAACACCAAGCACATATCTATATGGTACAGTACAGACTGTACAGTGAAAATGTGCTTTATGTGACTGTAACATAAGGTGATATAACAATGGGGAGAATGTGTGTGAGAGATAAGCATCCTTACATGAATAATGCAGAGGACATCTATCAGGAATCTGACATACAATTGGGGTAGGGTCCATACTGGGAAGCTCTGCAAATTGTTAGAACTGAATATGAGTGTACTCTCAGCAGCAAGGTGGTCACAGGTAAAGGATCATGGAAAACATTACAAAAACCAACCACAATCATGGGCAATATCAGAATAATACCACAACTTATCCCATGCCTGTGACATAACATGTGATGTGGAGTGATAACAGATGAGCCCGCACACACACACACACACACACACACACTTGATAACTATTATGATACATCCATACTCTATGAGGGTATACACACACATTGTCCTGGTACTGTAATATCTGCAGGATGTGTTAGAAGGGACACTGCTGTACCTGTATGTGACAGTATGGGCAATACAGTCAAGTTGTCTTGTGTACATGGGATATATCTGTGGCACAAGCCACACTGTCACAAATGATTTACAAGCCATTAATACTGTCAAATACCTATCTATGCAGTGTATGCATAAGCTGAACAGGTAGCACACATGCATCTGTTGTAACAACTCTCTAAGGCCAAGAACACTGCATCAATGGGCCCAGACAATATTCCAGGATGCCTTCTAAATAGCATGAAACATGACCTACCAGGCCATCTGGAATTATTATTTAACTGTAGTCTCTAAACATGCTTTGTGCTTCATGAATGGAGAACAGCAACAGTCACCTCTCTGCACAAAGGTGGGCCATCTACAGACCCTGGAAACTACAGAACCATAAGTTTCACTAGTCTTATATGTAAAGCCATGGAAAGAATTATCATGGAAATGATCAGTAGTGATATAGTAAACCTCCAGACACTGAACCCAACCCAGTTTGGTTTCATCAAGGGCATGTCATGCCTACTCAACCTGGTGGATTTCTTTGAGAAGGTCACCAAAGCAATGGATGAAGGCAAAATGGTTCACACTGCCTACATCGATGTGACCAAGGCATTAGACACAATACCCCACTCGGGCATTGTTGGCAAATTCAAGAAGTTAGGTAAAAACCCATATGTCACCTGTTGGATAGCCAACTGGCTCACAGACAGGACCCAAGAAGTTAGAACTGGGGAGTCAACTTCTACAAAGACGCCAGTCACAAGTGGAGTCCCTCAGGGATCGGTCCTTGAACCATTCCTTTTTGGCATTTACTTCTCTGAAGTCAAGGGCAATGTCAATGGTCTCTGGATGATGAAATTTGCAGATGATTGAAAATTAGGAGCTGTCATTGAATCCCACACTGACACAAATGTTCTCCAGGAAGGGCTGACACAGGCAAGCAACTGGTGTCAGAGCCATGGACTAAAACTAAATGCCAAGGAATGCATTATAGTATCCTTTGGGAAGTCATCCATCCCTGTTAACTATCATATCGACAACACACCCCTTAGAGCTGACCCAGTAGTCAGGGACTTGGGAACACACATAGACAATCTAGCCTTTGCCCATCACGTGTCTAGAGTTGTGAGGACATCATTCTATGTTGAGCAACTTATAAACAAAAGTATGGCATCTAAGTCCAAGGAAGTCATTATTCCACTGTATTTGGCATTCATCAGATCTATCAGTGAGTACAATGCCCCCTTTGATATCTACCTAGTCAGGCATATCCATGAATCGGAATGTCCACAGAGGTTCCTCTCTAAAAGAATACAGGGTGTACATAAAATGTCCTATGCAGACTGCCTCAAGGTCCTATCCCTGTATTCTGTCTCCTACAGACTTTTGAGAGGAGATCTATGGCTGGGGTACAGGGAATTTTCAAACCCCACTCTGATGGATTTCCTGCATAGCCACAAAACAAACAGCACCAGAATTACCCATTCTAAAGACTTAAACCTTGCCTGTGATATAAATATGACTTGCTGGACAGACAGGTATGTATCCCAGAGACTACCCCATCTATGGAACAGGCTCCTTATCCGTGTGAAGCAGAGTTCCTCCCTAATGCAATTCAACTGCAACTTGGACAACTGGATGGGGAACAAGAAATTCATCCCTGGTTTGGCACCTATGTCTCTAATGGACACAGGCAACCTGTAAATGGTTCATCTCCCAAGCCCCTGCTTGTAAATGTTTCATCTCCCACGCCCCTGCTTACACTTATCAAAGGTATCAGAACTTGTCAGTGTTTTGGGATGCATGGCTAGGCTTAAAAAGACCCTTGTTTTTGTTAGCCTAGTAAACACCTATGAACCTTCTGGTGTTCCGTACCACCAGAGAAGCATGCATATTCTCCAGAAAAAGTACCTAGGTATGACCAATAAGATGTGTGATAGTGCACTGTGACAAAGGTGGCACACTTCAGTTACACATCACTGGAAGATGGGTAGGGAGGTACATGAAGAAGGGTGCATTGTACTCAGTTATTGGTGTGATGAAGTCTGGGAGTCATGAAGTTACTATGGCCTCTGATGTGCATGTCCATCACATACCCAATAGTTGTGTTACATTCAAGGGTGTAGTCAGTACTGTGACCACATGCTGGTGGATGTGCCACTTACCCTCTACCCCAGGACACAGGTCACATACCTATTGGTCTAATTATAGGGTGTGATGTCCACATTATGCTTAGCTGGTGTGTTTGTTTTCTGATTCAACAAATCTCTCTATGTGTGTCGTCAATGCAAGTGTTGTCATGGTTGTGGCAGCAGTCTCTGGTATGTGGTATTGCCCACAAGCTGTAGTCCTTCAGGCAGCTGTTTGGACACAACATGTGTATGCCATCTGCAATGTCCATTACTTAACTAATAGGCAGGAAAGTGTCTAGCAGACACCCCTGATCTACCGAGGACCTGAGATATATGTCACGTCACACATTTCAACATAGTGAGATGCCACGTATGTCATACACTGGTCTACCCATTTGGTGATATAGCTGTTCATGACCAGATGTAACAGTGCTGGGTGAATACCTCAGTTTGGATTTTTGTCAAATGCCTTTACCTGTTCAAGTTCCACAAGATGATACTGTTGTCATCATGCATACCCTTGATGACCTCTTTGAGGGCATCTGTCAGTTATAATGGACCTGATGTAGCAGTAACAACTCACACAGGTCTGTTCCACACACCTGGAATATTACTAGTGTACATGTAGAAGAGGTCCATGATGACATGCTGGTCTACCTCACAGTCAAGGAGAAGAATCAGGATGTCCCTATACATGCATCCATCAGGTGCTGTCCCCCCAGCTCAGGTAGCTTCATGTTGATGTACACCCTTGTATGGGAACATAGGCCAAGTGGAGGGAGTGTTGAACTGTGTATTCAACTGTATCAGGAAGGTGTATATGCTGGATCATGCCATAGGTGATTGGTGATGTTGTCACAGCACATGGATTCCATGTGATAGGCCTGGATGAAAGCAAGACAGGCATACTGCCTATTGTGATCTGGCCTAGGGTTTTGATACAATCACAATCACCCCTGACCTACCAGCCTGATCACTGGACCTGAGATATATGTCACGTCACACATTTCAGATGCCACATATGTCATACACGGGTCTACTGACTTGATGATATAGCTGTTCATGTCCACATAAGACAGTGTTGATTGAATACCTTACTGTGGAGTTTTGCCATATGCCTTTACCTGTTCAAGTTCCACAAAATGATACTGTCATTATGCATGCCCTCGATTACCTATTTGAGGACATCTATCTGATGTAATGGACCTGATGTAGCAGTAACAACTCACACAGGTCTGTTGCACACACCTGGAAATATTTCTAGTGTACATGTAGAAGAGTTCCATGATGTCATGTTGGTCTACCTCACAGTCAGGGAGAGTCAGGATGTCACTACACATGCATGCATCAGGTGCTGTCCCCCCAGGTATGGAAACATAGGCCATGTGGAGGGTGTGTTGAACTGTGTATTCAACTGTATCAGGAAGGTGTATGTGCTGGCCCATACCATAGGTAATTGGTGATGCTGTCACAGCACATGGATTCCATGTGATAGGTTTCACACATGCCGGTATTATTGAGGAATCCCCTCAAGCTGGGGATTAAACTTTACGTCAGTTGATGGGTAAACATTATGTGCATTGACAGAACATCTCATATGAAAGTTGGTGAATCAACCTATACCAGTAGAGTTGTCACCACTGGCAAACTCTACGGATCAGTGATTGGCCCCTTACTGTATGAACTGTATTTCTTGACACTTCAGGCTAAAGTATATGGCCTTTGGATTACCAAGTTTGCTGATTCTTGCATATTGTGTACAATCATTGAGTCCACCAATAGTGATAATATATTACAGGAGGAGCTAACACACACAACTGAATGGTGACAAAGGCACATGATATACAAATAAATGCAGAAATGTGTGTTTGCAATGTTGTCCATCTGAAAAGTGGAGTTCCATGTTAATCGCAGCATTGACAACAGTCCTGCTATGTAGAAACCCAGTGATGGAAGCACTGGGAACACATTTAGATAGCTAGCCTGAACTTTAACCACCAAGTGTCCACACTGGTATTGAAAGCCTGTGTTGTGCACACCATAAATCATACCATCATATTGAGATCTTAGGATTGTATTACAGCACTGTAGTCAAACCTAATTACAGCATTAATATAGTATAATGCTTGTTTTTACATGTACCTCACCAGACATATGTAGCAGCTGGAGAGACCACAGGGCTTTCTCAGCAAGATAACAAGGGTTCTGCACACCATGCCATGATGTATGTGGATAGATTAAAGTCTATGTCACTGAAAACTTTATTGTATGGGATAAGGTGAGTTCTGCCTGGGCCCCAGGCCAGTCTCTGACCCTGCCCTGGTGAGAGTACTGCATATCCAAAAATGTGATATAGCTGATGACATCAGCAGTGTCTGTTGAGGAGAAGATAACAGTGTCCCACAGGCTGGTATAAAATGCCTCAGTAATGTCAGACAACAGCTGATACACACATACTCAGTTGACTACACTGAGAATAGAACCCCTGCCTATTTACATACACAGGCTACAGAACACAGTACTTTATACAAGTGCCACAGCTCAAGTCTGACTTGGAGTGTGTCAGACAACACTTTATAGCTGAAGACATCAGCAGTGTCTGTTGAGAAGAGGATAACAGTGCTCCACATGCTGGTGTAAAATGCTCTCTGTAATATCAAACAGCAGCTCACACACACACACACACACACACACACACACACACACACACACACACACACACACACACACACACACACACACACACACACACACACACACTCAAAGACACACACACAAGCACACACACACACACACAAACACACTCAAAGACACACACACACACACACACACACACACACACACACACACACACACACACACACACACACACACACACACAGACACACTGGTGACTGCAGAAAGAACAGAACCCGTACCTATCTAGGTACACAAACTACCAAACACAGTACATTACACAAGTGCCACAGCACAAGTCTGATTTATACAAGAGTGGCAGGTGAACCTATAGTAGATGACAGCAGGACATGTGGGAGACAAGAGGTTGGGAGGCCTGTATGAAATGGTGTGTAGGCATGAGTAGGTATCAAAATACTGGCAATCCATGTAATTGGAAAAGTAACTGTAGGATACACACATCTGCTCTGTTGTCTAGGCACACACACACACACACACACACACACACACACACACACACACACACACACACACACACACACACACTTGACTGCAGTGAGAACAGAACCCCTACCTAAGTACACAGACTACAGAACACAGTACTTAACACAAGCACCACGGCACAAGTCTGATTTATACAAGAGTGTAGGTTAATTTATAGTAAATGACATCAGCAGGCCATGTGGGGGCCAACAGGTTGTGAGGCCTGCATAGGCACATAGCTTCATAGATTCATATGAGGCTACTAGCCTAATAGCACTAGGGTGTTTAGAAGCCTAGCTGTGTAAAAACACAAGTACCCTTATTGAGCATAGTTGGATGGTCATTTTTAGCAGAGAATGTTTGTGAGTAGTGCCAACTTGTTCTGTCTATGAGGGATATAGGTGCCATCCCAGAAGTGACTTAACAATCACCAAATCAGTAGTTAAGGTTGCAATTGAACAGGGTCATGGAGTAACACTGCTTCACATGCAGTGGGAGGCTATTACAGAAGAGTGTGAATCGTTGTGGGCTATATCTGTCTCCCCAGCATGTTCTGTTTATGTCACAGGCTAGATTGAGAACCATGGGGCAAATTTTAGTGGTCCCATTTGAATTGCAGATGTTCATCATTTCCAGAAGGGCAGAGTCTGAGACTGCTCTGCACAGCAGCCATAGGTCACTTCTCAGCAGCCTGCATGATACCTACTACAGTAACAGGTATGTCAGTCTTTCTGTGTTTGTCATAGTTGAAGGCATGTGAGTCTCCCAGGCATAACCCTGTGTTCTCTCCAATTGATGCAGGTGTCTGGTGAAGTGCAGAGAGATGTAAGCATTATACACCATTATTGGTGTGATATGGGTAGAGTACAGCAGAGGAATGACTACCCTGGTCTTGGATGTGATGTCCATGTGTATGATGTGTGCAATGCAGATTGTATATCTCATCACTATGGGCACATAGTGATGACAGTGTAGATTGCTATCAGCATGTGTTCCTAAGTCTCACAACACTGTTTGAGTTTAGGGAGGTGCTATGTATATCATAATTTGCAGGGATACATCATTGACAAAGGTGAAAAAGAGTCATTGTATTTTTAAAGTTCATTCCGTGAGTTTGTCACCAATAATTAGTCTGTGTCAGCCTCTACTGTAATATGTTTCCATCATTGGGGGACTCTATATGAGTGTGTCCAGTTAACAGTCATCAGCAAACATGGTAAACCACAGGCCATCTCCTGTTGGCTGCGCTTCAAAGAAATATTTCCCAAACAAGGCATTTGACAATATCCCACATTCATGTCTCATAGTAAAAATGCCCCATCTGGGAATTAAGCTATATAGTACTAGCTGGATCGCCAACTGGCTCACCAACAGAACACACACTCTGAAATTTGGGGACTGCACCTCCCACTAACCACTTACCAATGGAATACCCAAAGGATCTATGCTGGGCTCTCAAATGTGTGGAAACTTCTTCCCTGAAGTGCAGGCAATGGTAGATGGCCTGTGTTTTACCATGTTTGCAGATGACTGTTAATCAGATGCACTCATATAAATTCTCCCAGTGATGGTAACATATTACAAAAGGGGCTGACAGAGACAAATGATTGGTGCCAAACTCACAGACTGAACCTTACAGCAAACACTGCCTCATTGTCCCCTTTGGCAATGAAGTACCACTGCTAATTATGATATGTGCAGTACCCCTCTCAGCTCAAATACAGTAGACTTGTGAACACGTTTATAGCAATCTACACTTTCATCACTATGTGTCCATAGTGGTGAGCCACAAATTCTGCATGGTGCCCTCATATATATGGACATCACATCCAAGACTATAATGGTCATAGCTCTGTTGTTCTTCACCCTTATCAGACCACTAATTGATTACAAGGCTCCCTTCTGTCTATACCTCACCAGACAACTGCAGCAATTTGAAAAAATAGAAGTTTGTGACTGGGAGAATGCAGGTCCTCCAAACATCACATACATGGAAAGACTACAAGATCTGTTGCTGTACTCAGTATCCTGCAAGCTGCTGAGAGGTGACCGATACCTGACCTACAGAGAAGTCTCAGACCCTGTCCTACTGGAAATGCTGGACATCAGCAGATCAAATGGGACAGAATAACTTTGCCCAGTGTTCTCAACCTAGCCTGTGACATAAGTAGAACATGCTGGGGACACATATATCCTGCAGTGACTCACACTCCCCTGTTATAGGCTCCCACTGCATGTGAAGCAGTGCTCCTCAATGACCCTTTTCAAATACAACCTTCACTACTGGTTGGGTGATTGTAAAGTCACCTTTGGGGTGGCACTTATGTCCCTCATAGACAGACCCACTTGTTGCTGCTCACAAAATCGCTCTGCTAACAAAGGCCATCTAAGTATGCTTAATAAGGGAACTTGTGTTTTTACACAGCTAGGCTTCTATTGCCTCATGTATACTGACAACCATGTACTCCTAAAACTTACAAATACAATATACTATACAATGAATCTAGAATAAATGCTCTCTCTCTCTCTCAGGTAACAAACCAGATATCAATCAGGTTGCCAGCATACACACTTCACCTCCTCAACAAACCAAGTGCATAACACATAACCCCACATACACAGAGGTACTTATTAGAAGCTTACAAAAATGGCAGAGACCTTGCAAATGCAAACCTTCTGCACACATTACAGTGGAACCCACTACACATAAAAACAAATGTATCAGTGTGTCACCAATTAAGCCCTTAAGGCAAAACACCTAAAAACCAATGTCTTAGTCATAGATGAATCCACAGAGAGAAACACAGTTGTCCTCCTCACCAGACTATACAAATAGAAAGTCATGGCCAGCTGCCTGTCAGATTCTGGGATCCGCAAAGTCATGCATGCACTCACGTCTCTCAACAACAAGCACAATTACACCTCTGTTGTACTCCATGTTGAAATAAATGACTTGAGATGTACCTCACTGGACCATATGAAGAGAGATATGACTGAGCTCTCAGTTTATGTGTCCCAAACAGGTATGTCCATAACCCTAAGCATTATTCTACCTTCACCCAGGATGATGCCACAGTACAAACAAAAGAATTATTGCCTTCAGCAATTGGCTTAGCTACTGGTATCAGTCCAGGGGGATCCAGTATTTCTCAACCTGGGATGATATGGTTGACAGACTATGCTGCTTTGCCAGGGATGGTCTTCATCTGTTACCTCTTGCCTTTCCATTACTGGCAAAGGTGCTTGCCTCCCCCATAATTCCTTTTTAGGCAATGTCATAAGACCAATATTTTTGACGTAAAAATATCCTCAAAAGACAAACTCAAGGTTATATTGCTTAATGCTAGGAGTGTAAATCAGAAACTACACTCAATGGATGCACTACTTACTTGGGAAGATGTTGATGTTTATGCAGTCACAGAGACATAGTTTAGGGCTGCAGAGAGTACTCCATCCATGAAAGGCTATAATGCCTTCCACACATTCAAGCTGCAAAATGAACGTGAAAGAGCCAACGGAGGAGGTGTATCCATCCTCATAAAAGACAAATACACCTCAAGATTGGTTAAGCAGTATGACTCCTTAGAGTTACTCTAAGTACAACTAACTGGAAGAAAGACCCTCTCCACATCATTGTTATCTACAGGTCCACCAACATGAACCATGAAAACCACACAGTGCCTTCCTGGACCTACATGAGTTCACTCATAATACAGCCAAGCACCCTAGGCGTAGGTGACTTTAGCCTTCCATTGATTGGGATACATATATGAGCTCAAACATGCTTGTCTTAAAGTTCTTGCACTTTGTAAACACAAATTCTCTGGAACAGTCCACACCCCCACAAGGGGCTGGAATGTCCTTGGCATAGTACTCACCTAAATGTGAGACTGTTGCACCACCCCATGTGTGATACCCTCCCTGGTAAGGTCTGACCATAAATCAGTCACATTCAATGTTGCAATTATATCTGAACCCTCTCAGAATTCAAAAGGTTGAAAAGCTCTCCAAAGCAAACTATAGCCTCCTAAGCAATAGCATAAATAGTTTCAAACCTCCTGCCACCAATGACAGTAAAGGCACCTATTCTGAGGTGTACACAAATGCCCTGTATACACACTTTTACAAGTGTACATACTTAACTGTACCAGAATGGATAAAAACTTGCTCATGAAAAAACAAGCCACCCTGGTAGACATCTAGCATAAATAGATTATACAACAAGAGAAAGAAACTGATGTCCAAGATTTAGAAGGAACCGTCTCGGCAGAAGAACACCCTCCATAGCTTGAACAAGCAAATGAGACCTCTTGTAAAGTCCTCTAAAGCTAATTATGAAACTAAATTAGCATTTAATAGCTAAGGATGATCACAAGGCATTCTTTACCTATATTTGTAATATAAAAGAGAAGGCCCAGCTTTGCAATGAATTCATAATGGATGATATCAGTCATACTGAATCTGAGGCCATCGCCAACCTGTTAGCAGAGGTTTGGCATAAATTTCACACCCCTTTTATGTGCAATCATACCCCAAAGCATACCTGTGACCAGTTCTCTACCTATTATCCCCAAGAGTAGTTCATAACCGCATTCACCAAGGACAAAAAGACAACCTCTATGGGACCAGATAACACCCCAGGCTGCTTACTAAATGGCGTAATGCAAGAGTTAGCAGAACCACTATGTATTCTCTTCAATCACAGTCTAAATACTGGCTTTGTCCCAGCAGAGTGAAAAATAGCAACCTCCCTCAACAGACCCAGGGAACTATATACCCATAAGCCTGACCAGCCTTGTCTGGAAGGCCGTGGAAAGAATCATCTTGGACCTTATCAACAAGGACATTGGTGACCTTCAAACTCTTGACCTGATCCAGTTTGGCTTTGTTAAGGGCAGATCATGCCTGTTAAACCTAGTGGAATTTTTCAAGAGGTCAGCAAAGCCTTGGATTAAGGCAAATCAGTACATACTGCCTATCTGGACTTGGTCAAGGGCTTTGACACAATCCCTCACTCAAGCATCATTAAGAAATTCACCCAGCTGGGGATTAACCCATGCATCATTACATGGGTAGCCAACTATCTTACCAACAGAACGCATACAGTCATAGTTTGGAAGTCCAACTCTACCAGCAGACCTCTTAACAGTGGTGCTCCACAAGGGTCTGTGCTGGGCCTCCTACTGTTTGGAATCTATTTCTCAGAAAGTCAGGTGATAACAGATGGCTCATGGCTCACCAAGTTTCCTGATGACTGCAAACTGTGTGCAATCATTGAATCCACAAACAATGTCAACATATTACAAAATGGGCTTACATGCATAAATCATTGTTGCCAAATAAACAGACTTAAACTTAACCAAAAATAGCACTATTGTCCCTTTCAGCAAAGGAGAGGTCCCAGCAAATTGCACTATCAATAATAACCCCCTAAGTTCCAAACCAATGGTGAAAGATTTGTGAATGCAGGTTGATAGCATTGTCAACTTTGATCATCATGTGTCCACAATGGTAAGGAAGGGTTTTTACGTTACTTGTCACTCATTGGTCCAATAATAAAGTATAATGCTCCCTTTTGCAGCACCTGGAGAGACCTAAGTGGTTTCTCACCAAGAAAATCCAGGGACTTCAACACATGACTTGCATGGACAGACTGAAGGCCCTGTCACTGTACTCTGTATTGTGTAGACTGTTGAGAGGTGACTTCTACCTGGCCTACAGAGTACTATTGAACACTGTCTTAATGGAAATGCTGCATCTCTGCAGGTCAAATGGGATAAGACTCACTCACTATAGAGACCTTAACCTAGCCTGTGACAGGACATGCTGGACAGATAGATATGTCTCCCAGGGATTGCCACTGCTATGGAACAAACTCTCAATTCACATGAAACTGAGCTCCTCAATGATCCTCTTTAAGTGTAACTTGGACAATTGGATGGGAAGTCATAAATTTACCTTGGAGTTTTCACGTATGTCACTCTTAGACAGTGCTGATCATGGATTCAAAAATATGGACTACATATCTTAGTCTATAAGGGAACAATGGTAGAGCTTCACTAGGCTTGAAAAGGCCCTAGACGTATTAGCCATTGTGACATCCTATGAACCTGAGGCCATTATGGTAGTAGCTGTGTATGAGGCTCCATACGGCTGCCAACATCTAGTCTAACACATGACCTGCTGATGTCACATACTATAAGTTCAGCTGCAGTCTTGCAAAAGTCAGACTTGTGCCATGTCACTTGCATTAAGTACTGTGTTCTGTAGTCCGTCTATTTAGATAGGTAGGGGTTCTATTCTCACTGCAGTCAACTGTGTGTTGTGTGTCTGTTTGTGCTGTTGCTTGACATCACAGAGAGCCTTTTACTGCAGCATGTGGGACACTGTTTTTACCATATTCTCAACAGACACTGCTATCATCAGCTATGTCAGATTTTTGGATATGCAGTCATCCCACCAGGACATGGTCAGATACTGGACTGGAGGACAGGCAGACATCACATCATCCTATACAAGACAGATTACAGTGACATGACTTTTAATCTATCCACATACATCATGGCATGGTTTGTAGGCCCTGTGTTATGTTGCTGAGAAAGCCCTGTGTCCTCTCTAGCTGCTGCATGTGTCTGATGAAGTACATGCAAAAGACAGCATTACACTATATTACTGTTCTGATGAGGTTTGACTGCAGTGCTGTCATACAATCCTAAGATCTGAATATGATGGCGTGACTTATGATGTGCGCCATATGTTTGTCCTGGAAAATCATAAGAGAGGTTAGAAAGTAATGATTCACATTGCGGTTTCTGACTTCAAAACCACTACAAGATCATTCACTATAAAGTTGTGAAATTTTGATGCCATCAACTGTTTAACTTTCCAAAGCCAATATAAGGCAAAGGCACAATGAACAGTTCAACAAAACAAGTACAGCTATACTAAGCACTAAGTTAGCTATGCACCCTGAGCATCAGACACAAGTTTTGCATCCCTGAATCTGAAAGATAGAAAAGCAAGGATATGGCACAGATCTGATGTTATCCATTTCATAATTCATCACGTATGGGGTTTTGGAACCAATATCAGATCCAATCCGGCACTTTACAGAGTAGATTCTAGGCTCGAGCTCCTCCTATCTCCCATAATCCCTTTCTATCTTCTAACCCTCAGATCTCATTTGCCGCGCTTCGCTACAGATGTGATTTCTGACTCACAGCATTGGTTAGAGGATTTTCTTTGATTTTTTGCAGTTAAGTGATATATTTTTTCCTGTTTGACTAGGTAGTTTAGATTTTTCTCTTCCTCCCCTCCCTTTTTAGCTTGCATCAGAGTTAGGTTTGTATCTTTTCTTGCCCTTTCTTCCCTTTTGGTGCTTGGTGCCTTTTTCTGTTAGTCCTCTTCTGCTTTCAGTAGTTCCCTTTTTAATTTTTTAGGGATATTGGGGGATTTCTGTGATTTATTGATATTTATTTTTTGGTTGTGTGTCTTTGTACAGAGTTTGGTCGCTTTTGATTATTAAGGTTAGTTTTGGTAGTTTAGGGGCTTCTTAGTTCAGGATTGGTTTCTCTGTACTTTTGGGTGTGTGTGTGTGTGTGTGTGTGTGTGTGTGTGTGTGTGTGTGTGTGTGTGTGTGTGTGTGTGTGTGTGTGTGTGTGTGCTTGGTGGGTAGAATAATGTTAGACACAGATAAACCTACCGGATTTAAAAAAAATGTTCTTCTTGTGGGCATAAGATGGCTAATTCTGATGCCCACAAGAAGTGTGTTTTTTGTCTGAGATCTGATCACCTTGAGGCTGAATGCTGAGTTTGCACTGCATTCAATTCTCGGGTGTTATTGGATCATTGGAATAAACTGTTGCTCATGGGAATGCTGCAAGGGGTCTCCTTTGTTTCAAGCTCTCCCTCCTCTAGCGGCCACAAGGACTCTAAGAGGAAAGCCTCCTCTGCCTCCCTGAGGGCTTCTCCTCTGGCTTTGCAGAAATGGCCGAGACACTAGGAATGCATTTCCTTAGATCCAAAGTCATCCTCGAGAGTTTTGGATCCAAAGGTTCAGGATCCGTCTTCTGATGCTGAGGTCTCTTCTGATTGGAGACACTTGGATCCTACCTGCATTACTTCAGATCCTTCAGCTCCCCCAGATCCGAGCAAACTGATCTACCAGGTTCATATCTGATGTGTTCATTGGATCTAGAGTTGGTTATTCAGGGTTCCCCAGTTGGATCTTCTTGGGATCCAAAGTTTTCAGATCCCAGGCCTAGGAGTCATTCCCCAGATCAGGAATGCCATAAGGTGGTGGTGGGATCCAAGTTGGCTTCCCCATCTAAATCTACTCATTCTTCACCCTCTTCCAGATCCTCCAGGAGCATCTTACCTTCTGACATGGACAGGATGATGAGGAGTTTCCTTACGGCTCAGATAGAGATGGGCCTTTTGGCATCTCCATCCATGTTGGAATCAGGGAGATCCCCAATTTCTAAATTGGATTGTCCTCTTCCAATTTCTGTGATTTTGGAATCCCAGGTCCCACTTTCCCTTAGGGAGGCATCAGTGGATCTGGGAATATTATTTTTTCTGGTTCCTCCAGGGTCTCTGACTATATCTGTCCCTGTGGCTTCAGATCAGAACAGGTCTCAGCTCCAAGAGGTCAGCCCTGGGTCCCTGGGGAGTGATTCTGGTCTGGGCCATTCAGATCAGTCGCTTCCTTTGGAGGCAGTTGTCTTTGACAGCTCTGGGATGGTACTATCCGGTTGTCTAGGCACAGGGTGGGCTCTGCTTTCCCTTCCCTTGTGGTTTTGGCTGTGGGGAACAGGGTTTCCTCAAGTCCTTCAGCATTTCTAGTGGGAGAGCGGAACTTCTCCAGTCTGGAGCAGCATTCTTCCCCCTTCCAGGAATGTCCCAACCTATCACTATCAGGTTTCCTGAGCCCATTCATCTTGTCCAGGGTTAGCCTTCCTGAGATAGTTTTCAGGTATCAGGAATCCCAGGGGTTCCCCTCTCTTCCAAGTCCTCTACTGAGCCACTTACAGTAGAGTCACCTCAGAAGAGACTGTGCAAGAGGAGGCACTTGGACTCCCCCATGGAGTCCCTAATGGAGGACACAGATTTTGATGAAGGGGATGGGTCCCCCAGATCTCCACTGGATGACATCTTCTTTGGGGACATTCTGGAGCTGTTGAACCAGAAAGGCAGATGGTCTCCCCACCCCCATCTTTGGAGGAATCTCTGTTCTTGAAGGCTTTCAGGATGGGCCCATCTACTTCCTGGGTCTCCCACCTGTGGATGAGCTTATTGATCTCATTATGCACAGGGTGTGCAAGAAACCTGACATTGTGGAACTGCTTCCAAAGAAAGTGAATAAATGTTTGAGCACCCCCCTCCAAGGACAAAGTGCACTGGAGCAAAGGACTACCAGTCAATGCTATCATGGTTGCTGCAGCCATGAAAGAGGAGCTAGCTGAACAGAGCTCCAATGTCCATCCACCAAACTGAGAGTCTCAGGCAATCGACAGACACTGGAATCATGTTTATGGTTCAGCCACTTTTGGCTGGAGACCCCTAAATTACTTGGCACATTTTACCTGCCTCCAAGGAGATCTGGTCTCCAGACTGACCAAATCCCTTTCAGAGCTGATGCTGGTGGAGGACCTCAAGAAGACATCTTTCAAGCTCACCACTCTTTCTTCTATTGCCAATTCCTCGATGAGGTTGATCACTAATGCAGCGGAGCATACCTCTTGAGTGGCCAGTGCATGCATTGCTATGAGGCATCATGCCTGTATGCGGTTATACAGGTTTGTGGAACCCTTCAAAACATCTTTTACTAATGTCTCTTTCGACAGTTCCTCACTATTTGGACATACAGTCAAAGAAGCCTTAACTCACAGTGAGCAGGAGGACAAGACACTGTCAGCAGTTGGGATCAAGTTTTCTACACCCCAAAGGTCCTTTTCCAAAAATGAGTGGGGAAGTAAGAAACTCCAGTTCCACAAGTCACAGGGTTCCTTCTAAGATGCTCCAGAGGATTCCTCTTCCAGAGGCAGGGGAAGGGGATTCAGTGGTAGACGCTGCCCTTGGGGCAGAGGGGGTCCACAAAATCAGGTCTCCTGGGAACCTTTCTCTGAGAAGCCTTTTCAGCACCCCTGAGGCATTGCCCAGCTGTACTGCCAAGGAGGCAGTTGGGGGTCATTTTTCCTTGCACCTAAAGTGCCTGGGCTTCTATAACAAATGATCAGTGGGTGCTCAAGATTATATCTAGGGGTTATTACATTCCCTTTTCCCAACCTCCTCCAGTTTGCAAGAAGGTTCTCCACAATGTGCACCCAGTCAGAGAGAACTGGTACAAAGAGATGTTTTGGCACTTTTAGAAAAAAGAGCCATCCTGGATGCCCCAGTAGGACAAAGAGTATCCAGAACTTATTCTCACTTCTTTTTGATGCCAAAAAAGACTGGAGAACTACGTCTGATTTTGGACCTCAGCAGACTGAACCTGTCGGTCAATAAGCTGAAGTTCCAGATGGTCACTGTTCAGTCCTCCTCTTCTGCTGATCCCCACAGTACTTCAGGAAAGCCTTCAGACTGAGGAGTTCCATGATACTCATTGCTCCTTTCTGGCCTCATCAGGTGTGGTTCCCTTTCCTCAGGTCTCATCTCAAGTATCTTCCCTGGATACGGTATCCCATTCCAGATCTCATCTCTCACCCATCAGAACAACTGCTCAGTCGTCAGTCACTTCACCTGACTGCATGGTTTCTACACTTCCCATCATGGTAAAACAGTCCAGGCTGGCTTCTCCCATCAGAAAAATTCTACTGGCCTTGCAGAAGCCTTCTACTCAAAAGTTCTATCATAGTAAGTGGAAACAGTTTTCCTTCTGGGCTGCAGAATGGAATCTTGACACTTTTTCAGCTCCTATACCTGATATCCTTCTCTTTTAACATCCCTTATTCATGAAGGGGCCCGTTTCTCTACTATCAAACTACAGTTGATGGCCATTTATAGGTTCATAGGTTCACAGGTAGGTATTAGGCCATCGGCCCAAGGCCCTACGTAAGTCTAGCCAACAAGGTTCCCTGGCTTACGCCACCCAAGAAAGTTTTTTTCCTGTGCCACTATCGAGCAGAGACACAGAACTGATCCGCGGGGTGTATTTCCTATTTCCCATCCACTCATCAAGATTTTTCTTGAAGAGTGCTAATGAAGAACTTTGCTTGACATAGATGGGTAGCCTGTTCCAGAGTATGGGAAGTCTCTGGGACAGGAATCTATCCGTCCAGCATGTCCTGTTTATTGTGGTGACAAGGTTTAGGTCCCTAGAGCGTGTAGCTCAGAGGGATTGGGATTTCTTTAGGTGTAGCATATCCAATAGCTCTGGGTTTGACATAGCTTTATATGTTAGGCAGAGATCACCTTGGAGTAGGTGATATGCTACAGAGTAAAGCTGGAGTTTTTTGAGGCGGTCAGTGTAGGGCATTTGTTTGAGGCCAGTAATCCTCTTTATGAGGTACTTCTGTGGCCTTTCCAGCAGCTGCAGATGTCTTGTAAGGTACATTCCAAAGGGGCATTGTACCCTATAATAGGTCTAATGAGTGTCGAGTAGAGGGGAACTATGACCTCTTTTTTCCTGGATGAGAACCCTTTTATGATGAGGTGTGCCACATAGAAGGACTTCCTGACTACTGTGGCGATGTGACTATCAAAGGAGAGACTACTGTCCACCTGGGTCCCAAGGTTTCTTATCACGCATTCGGTGTTAAGTAGATTGCTGGCTATGTGGTAGTTCATGGGTACAGAGTTTTTACCAAAGGGGATGACACTGCACTTTTTGGCATTGAGCTTGAGGCCATGGTTCTGACACCAGTCATCTGTCTCAGTGAGGCCCTTCTGTAGGATGTCCACATCATTGAGGACTTGACTATGGCTCCTAATTTGCAGTCTTCTGTGAACTTCATTAGCCAGAGGCCTTCTGTGTTAGCCTATACTTCAGAGAAGTAGATACCAAACAGGAGAGGTCCCAGGATGGAACCCTGTGGTACTCCACTTGCCACTGCTTTGAGGTCAGATTTGCTGTCTGCAACTTTTACAGTGTGGGTTCTGTCAGTGAGCCAGTTGGCAACCCATCTTGTGACGTAGGGATTTATACCTAGTTTAGTGAGTTTGGCTATAATTCCAGAATGGGGGATGGTGTTGAAAGCCTTGGCGAGGTCAAGATAGGCTGTGTGAACCACCTTACCCTCATCTACGGCTTTGGGGACTGCCTCAAAGAAGTCGATCAGGTTCAGGAGGCATGATCTGCCTTTCACAAACCCGAACTGGCTGGGATTTTCATGTCAATACTAGACCCACTTTTTTCTCTACATTATATAAGGCCTTCATGAAGGGCACTTTTCTTCTCAGGCCTCCAGTCAAAGATCCTACCCCTCCTTGGTATTTGACCTTAATGCTGCAATCTCTCACCCAAAGCCTTTTTGAGCCTGCTCATTCATGTGATCTCAAATTTCTTTCTTGGAAGACTGCCTTTCTGGTGGCTATTACTTTGGTCAAGAGGGTTTCTGAATTACAGGCCTTATCTTCTAAAGCACCATATATTGTTTTTCATAAGAACAGAATGACTTTGCAAACTAACCCCTCTTTTATACCTAAGGTAGCTACTGAAAGAAATCTCAACCAGGATATCCAGTTACCTGTTTTCTTTCTCAGTCACTCCAATAAGGGCAAATATCTCATCCATACCTTGGATGTACATCAACAGTTGAGAATTTATTTAAACAGGACTAAACCCTTCAGAAAATCTGGCCAGTTATTTGTAGCCTTTTCCTTGAACAGATGTGACCAAGCATTTTCTAAATTGATTTCTAAATGGATCTCTAATTGCATTTCCCTGGTTTATTCTATGAGAAAGGTGGAGCTGCCTCATCCACCTAAGGCGCATTCTCTTAGGTCAGTTGCCTTCTTTGCTAGGGTGTCCTTAGATGAGATTTGTGCTGCTGCCACTTGGTCCACTCCTCACACTTTTGTTGCTCATTATAAACTGGATATGGTCTCCAGAAGCAGAGCATTCTTTGGTTCCACAGTGCTCAGGTATGACTTTCCTTAGGACCACACAGGGTTTTTTGTAGTTGGGGATTCTGAATCACATGTGATAAATAATGACATGGATAACATCAGATCAATAGTTATTTACTTACCATAACTTGATATCTGTGTTATCCTATTTCAGTATTCATCACTTCCCACCCCACTTTTCCTTCCAGGTTTCTGGAGGTTCTGGAGAGGCTGGAGTCTCAGGCCCTTGATCTACTACCTCTTGTGGTTCTAATGATAATATTATCTATGTCTGCTTGGATGGTTATGTTTTATAGTGTTTTCCTTTCCTTTGACAGAAAATTTGATCTGAGACTAAGATGGTAGAAAGGGATTATGGGAGATGGGAGGAGCTCGAGTCTTGAATCTACTCTGTAAAGTGCTGGATCTGATCTGACATCAGATCCAAGACCCCAGACAGGATGAATAATGAAATAGGATAACAGAGATACCAAGTTATGATAAGTACATAACTATTGTTATCATCACTTGCACTGGGTGTTGTGTGGGAGTCATTACAGAGAGAAGTTATAAAGTAATGGTACACATTGCAGTTTTTGGCTTCACAATCCTTACAGGAGCATTCCTTATACAGTTGTGAAATTTTGATGCTACCAACTGTCTAACTTTCCAAGGCCAATATAAGTCAAAGGTACAATGAGCAGTGCAACAACACAAATGCAGATATACTAAGCACTAAGTTAACTTAGCACCTTGAGCATCAGGCACAGCTTTTGTATCCCTGAATCCAAAAGATAAAAAACAGGGATATGGCACAGTTATCATCACTTGCACAGGGTGTTGTGTGTGTGTGCCTGTGTGTGTGTGTGTGTGGGGTGGGCGGGGCAGAAAGTCTATGCTGACACAAAATGTCAGTAAGTGTATGTGAGTTAGAAGGAGAAGAAGGCAGACATTGGGATAAAACAACAAATGGCCAGTGAGACAAAATGAGTAACTGTTGTGTGTGTGTCTGTAGGGGTCCTCCAGGTGAAAATGGTGTGAGAGTGTTTGTATGAACATAGCCAAGCTCTGTGCTAGCACTACATTTTGTCTGTCAGACAGATGTCAGCCATGCATGGTAGAGGTGGCAGTTCACTGTTGTCATACTTGACCATGAGAACTGACTCTGCCAGGAGTTGCACTGGCACCTCTACACCCAAGGTCAGATGCAGTGCTGCTACCTGAACATGGCTGATGACTGCTGGATAAGCTCCCTTCACAGTGATGCCCAGGACCATGACTCCACTTACTGATGGAGCAGTGGAAGTACTGCCACTATGGGAGCATAATTGGGCACAGCCACGTTGGCTGACAGCAGATGATGTGGCTGACCTATGCCCCAGGAAGTAAAAAGCATAGTAGAGCCAGCAAACAGTGGACAACAATTCGTTTATTGATGGAAGATGGAGAAAAACAAACCGGTTTCAGCCGTTAGGCCTTCATCAGTGTCTGTATTTGTTACAAAGTTCCCACAGTATAAATATATAGAAGTCTAGTGCCACTTGAAGTCCATACACAATAATTGCTTCAAATGCATTCATTCAAGCCAGGGGAAAAAAGTGCACCCAATTTTATAATTCATTTCTTTTCCATTTTATTTAATATTGCATGCCATCCTGATTTGTTCTGTGTATTCCGTTGTATAGTATCAATCACTGTAAATCTGAATTTAGCCCAGGGATGTTTTACTGTATGTTTGTACAGTGCATCAGTTAATTTGCCAGTCCCAATATCACTTAGATGTTCTGAAATCCTAAATTTTACACAACGGGAGGTTTGTTCCACATAAAAGGCTGAACAATTGCAGGACGCCAAATAAACCACCCAATCTGATTGATAAATCTTTTCAACTGAATCCTGGTTGAATTCTCCCAATTCTCCTAGGTTTACCCATAGGGAAACTCATTTGAGTTCCTTAACTGGTTTCAGGGAGGGAACTCAGTACTGTATGTTATATACAGGGACTGATATTGTTCCCTGAATCATAATTGATATTCACAATTTCGGTGTGAGTTTTGTACCCATACATAAATCAAATCAACAGGGGCTCAAGCAAAAGGGCCTGTTTGGCCCTTATATTTTTAAGGATATTAGTCCTAACCTCATTGGTGAGGACCTGGCACTGTTGAAAAATTTTGTTTTGGTGAAGTGTGTTTTGTGTGCAGTAGTGTGGATCTATTGTATTTATTGATCTCTGATTCAGCTGATGGCCTCTCTTTTTTGATTGATTTTTTTCTCAGCTTTGGGGGAAGGTATTAGGGGTAGGAAGCTATAGTAGCTCCTGCAGCAACTAAAAACTCGTGCCAGTCTCCACAAAAAAAAACAAAGACCATGGGGCTACTAAGGCATGGCATTCAAAAGCTATTTAGCCAAAGATATGGCACCCTAGGGGACGGGGTAAGGACACCAACCACTTGTCTCACTGTCTGGACTGATCTATTTTATTGGGAACAATTATTGGAACAATCCAACCTCGCTCAACACAATTAAATTTAAAATTTTGGTGGCATATTATGAGATTATTAAACATAACACTATTATTAAATTACTTGTATGTATATGTGTATCAGTAAATAAAAAGGGGTGGTTAGGATACAACCAACAACAAAAAAAAAAAGGAAGGACCTTCCTCACTCTTGAACAGACACTAAGAATAAGAAAGAAAATGGAAATTCACTATGGATAAGTGATTATGATGGGGGGCACCCTTCTCAAATAATAAACAAGGTCGGGTTGAGTCTTCCCATGGAGTTAATAAAAATAAAAGGAAAGAAAAGACCAGATTGATCTTGAAATTGAATATATCAAGTTGTGATGAATCAGGGAGGGAGATTCTTCCTACTGCTAGTCAATATACAACACTCCACCATTAAGCCTCTAAAGGGGAGATTCTCTGGTCCTTTTTAGCCAGGTACACAAGCGGAGGAGAAACACAGGGGAAATAAATAGATCTATTGAAACTGTACAGAAGAAAATAAATAATGTGTTAAATATTTACTACACTACACTAAACACAATTCTTAAATTCTCAATAAAACTTAACTAACTTTTCCTTTTTTCTTCTTCTCTGAAATTCATTCATGTTAATGATATTTTTTTTTTTTTATTACTTAACTTGAAATTATTTTTTCAGACAGAAGGCAATTCAGAAAATGATGCCAGATTCAGATATCACAAATCTACATTCACTCCACCAATGCATCCAAATGTGTCCATGTTCTATAATTCTATTCTCTCCGGATGGCATGCAATATTAAATAAAATGGAAAAGAAATGGATTATAAAATTGGGTGCACTTTTTTCCCCTGGCTTGAATGAATGCATTTGAAGCAATTATTGTGTATGGACTTCAGGTGGCGCTAGACTACTATACATTTATACTGTGGGAACTTTGTAACAAATACAGAGACTGATGAAGGCCTAACGGCCGAAACCAGTTTGTTTTTCTCCATCTTCCATCAATAAACAAATTGTTGTCCACTGTTTGCTGGCTCTACTATGTTTTTTACTTCCTCTGGTTTTCCTGAGCCGTGCAGTTGCCGTACGTGCAGAGGTTTGGCTGATTGACCTACGCCCCACCCAGCAGATGTTTCATCACAGACACTGCTCATTCCATGACAGACACTCCTCGGTCCATCACAGACATCCCTCATTCCAACATGTCATTCATCCAATCCAGTGAATCAGCAAAATGGTGGAGGCAGTCACGCATGTCAGCCCGTGCCACATCCACAACCCTGAGCATTTGTCTGGAGCACCTATGGAATGTGCCTGTGTCTCCACGATGGCCCAAAACATACATTAGGTGGAAAGGGAAGTGACACCTCCACCAGGTGGAGGAGAGACAGCAGGCCCCCTCAAAGCACCCCTTTCAATCCTCCTGTGTGGCACCTCGCCCACACTTTGGCTATGGCCAGACTTAATGGGCACTGAAGCCACAGTAGCCACACTTCTCTGATCAATGCCCTGTCCTTCCACCGGTCCAATATCTGTGGGCTCAGTGGAATGGGTAGATGTAAGCCTACTGGCTGTGTCCGATGGAAATGCAGGGGATGGCTTTATGTCAACCTCTGTGTCAGATTCAACCTCTGGACCCCTGACTGTGCCTCAGTTTGGCCACTATCATCAGAGTCTGCTGATACACTGCCATTAGGTGACACAGGGCCCACACTCCCACTGTCATGTTCACCTGTGATAAAAAGCAAGAAACACAGGAATAAATTAATATCTGCACTACTATAGTGCAATATATGCTAACAAACTAACAGTGCTGCCACTATTACAGACAGTGCAGCAATGCACACAACAGGCCTGAGATCAAAATCACACACTACAATATTTCTTTAAATTGCTCAGCAGTACTGATATAAAAATATTTGGCTTACCATCTGCAGAAGGCATAGTGCACTGTAGTCCAGATGGTCTTGGAAGAAGTAAAGCAAGCAGTAAAGGCAACATCATCACAATTAACAGTAACACAGGGGATAATACATTTACAGCTTTATATGTGCATTAAGTCTACTTTTAAGAAGAATGTGGCTGACAACTCCAACCTGTAGATCAGTATATGTGTATATATATCATTAAGAAGCTATCCAAGGGCTTGCACAAGTGTATAAATACTGAGCACATGTGAGCCTGACTGCCATTTTGCAGATAGCTGTTGAGATGTAAGCATGGATGTATGTAAGGTCTGTCTGTTAACTAGTTTGTTTGTATTTAATGATGCTGCTATCCATCGTGATGTGTTTTTATGTATTAAAGCATCTCAACGAAGCCTTCTTGTTATATGTGTTAGAGATTAACGAGTGACACAACCTAAGTTTATAACTGTAGCCATTTTCAATCCCCCCAAAGAAAAGGCATGTGACACAGCATTAACTTATTAATTTCAATTGTTTTACTATACAACAGTATTCAACTGTCCGGTTAACAAAGCCTGCCTGGAAGCTCCTGGGAAGTGCTTGCCTTCTTGGAAGCTGTTGTGCGCACATCCAGTGCATGCTGTCCTGAACTCTCCTGGGAGCTGTCTGGATCTCTGTTATTGGCCAGGAACTCTTCATTGGGAGTTAGTGGTGGTTCCTAGCAGGTCCTTCCCTGGTAGCCATTTGGTCATAGCCCCCTGCAGCTGCTCACCTCCATGCAGTTGTTATCATGTCAGTGGCTCTGTGGTGCACCTGTCCATATGTTATGCCATGGCTGCTCATGGCACTGACATCCTGAACAATCTACTGCCAAACTCACATCCCGTGTGCCATATCTCTCCATTCTGTTTCCAGGAGAAAGGCACCATATTGTTGAAACCTGTCCACAATAACTTGATTTTTGGCATCAGTGAAGGGGGGTCTCTGTGGATTCACACATCTGAGTGGCATAGTTGTAGGTGTCCTAAAAGACAACAAAGTTTAATACACATAAGTATCACATAACTACAAAATAACTGTTTCCAGATAAAACAGAAAAGGTAGCCAGTCAATAGTACCCACTGGAGGAACATAAAACATTCTACAGATGTGAAATACTAACAATAGGCAGGATGCAAAACAAGAAGAGTAACAAGAGCAACTTATCCTTGTTTGTGCCATAACAGTAACTCACCTTTGCTCCCCGCAAAAGAACAGGTGAATGACCCATGCTGCTAACAAAACATCTTTGAAATGCTAAAAGTGCTATCAAAGGACATGTCCCTGAAACATTTGGAAATATTTATCACACTGCATTCCATTTTCATGTATTGCCAATCATGTGTAGCTCTGAAATGGCTTGATAAACATGCCCATGCAATCAGTACAATTCTAGTTAATGCATACAGATAAAAGTGTAAAAACCTTTGCTTCACATTATTTTTAAATACATTCCAGCATATGCAGTATGTAGTTGACAAAATGGGAGCATACCTGTTGAAGTTCAGTACTCCTCTGTACAGATATATCCTGAAGAAAAAGCATTTTTGCAGTCTTCCAAACATATACAACTTTCCTCACCATAATTTTGGCTAGCTACACATTTGCCTTTTTATAATGGTGTAGATTATTAATGGATTGCATCTGTATTTGTCTGTGTTACATAGATTGCTAATTAGAGCAGAAGCAGCTGAATTGCATGCAAACCAAACAATCCAACATGGTGAAGCTATTCAACAAGCTATAAAGCATCCATGTAGACTCCATGCTATTTTTTTCCTGTAGATTTCAAAACTTTTGGAGTACAGACACGGAAAGTCTACACAGACAGAATGTTAGGGGCTGCTGCTGTTTTAATCCATTTGTATGTGCTAGAGGCTGAAGCCAATGCTGCTGCTTCTGCTGCCACTAGGCCTAGGCCAAGATGGAGAAGAGTTTTCAGGCCTTGTTTAACTTTTCACAGCCTACGTGACATGGAAATTGTAGAGTACTACAGGGTGGATAGGGACACACTACAGGAATTCTGCATCCTCTGCTGCCCTCAACTCAGAGCCAGAGCCAACCAAGGGGAACCCATTCCAGTGCAAACTAAGGTATGTGTAGCACTTAGAATCTTAGCTACATGTGCCTTTCAGAGACCAACAGGGGACATGCTGGGGGCATCAGAGTTATCAGCATCCAGGACCCTCCACCAATTCCTGAATGCTATACTCCAACATACCAGTGGTCACATATATTTGCCCTGTAGTTTTGAGGAGAGGGCCAGAAATATGCAACAATTGTACCAGGAAGTACACTACCCTGAAATACTGGGTGCCATAGATTGCACTCATGTTGGAATTAAAGTGCCACCTGAGGAACAGGGTAGGCTCTACATTAACAGAAAGGGCTACTACTCTCTCAACTGCCAAGATGTGTGTAATGCAAAGAAAATCATCTTGAATGTGTGCTGGCAACCCTGGCAGTTCATGGCTCACATATCTGGCACACCTCCCAACTGTACCAGATGTTTGCTAGAGAGGCTATCCCACAGGGTCATTTATTGGAGGATGCAGGCTATGCACTGGGACCATGGCTGATGACACTTATCAAAAATGCACACACAGCCATGGAAGAATGTCATAATGAGGCACATGCTCAAACCAGAAATGTCATAGAGCATATGTCTGGACTGCTAAAGTCACAGTTCCAGTGCCTAGATACATCTGGGGAGCCCTGTAGTGCAATCCACTGACATGTACAGAACTCTTCACAGTATGTGCCATGCTACACAACATAATCCTGAGGAAACAGCTACAGCAGGATCAGCAAGGGGAAGGGGCACTCATCCCTCCACCACTTCCAAGATTACCACAGTCACAGGCAGATGAGGATTCAGAGAGGGACCCACCAACTGCTGTGGGTGTAGGCAGCCATAGGCATGCTCAGTATGACCTTGCATTGGCTAAGACTCAATGCACAGCACACTCACTCACCACCAAGGGGCCTAAAGCCTTCCTCCTACTCCCATACATATAGTAACATTAATGCCAGGCAACTCACACATTCTTTACCTCCCCATGTACTGGCTGTGTACTGCTTGCATCAGACAGAATCAGCACTGAACTAACACTGTGACAACTGCTACATTTACAAGGTAAGTCCTGAACTTGGAGTGTATTGTTTAATAATATTATGGCATATCCTTATATTTCATCATTTGGTACAGTAAGCAAGTAAAAAGTGGGAGATTTGCATTGAATTACCTTAAAATGTGACAGCAGAGACTTATTTGACTTACAAGTGTCCATTAGTAAGTCAGGCCTCATGCATCAAAGATTCACACAGTCATACCTCTTAAATGTACTGCATCAAAGATTCACACAGTCATACCTCTTAAATGTACTGTATGCCCTCAGTTTAGCAACATAGTTTTGTACTGGAAAATCATTAAAGAGAAAAGTTAGAACGTAATGATACACATTGCAGTTTCTGACTTCACAACGCTCACAAGATCAAACAACAGGCAGGATGCAAAACGAAGAGAGTAACAAGAGCAACATACCCCTTTTTTGTGCCATAGCAGTAGCTCACCTTTGCTCTCCCTAAAACAAAAGTCGATTCTTTTTTGTGCCATAACAGTAACTCACCTTTGCTTGCCCCAAAGTAACAGTCTATGCTTCTTTGTCCCATAACAGTAACTCAGCTTTGTTTCCCTTCTCAAAAGAACAGTGTACTCTTGTATGTACCATAACAGTAACTCATCTTTGCCCCCCGCAAAAGAGTATTCTATGCTTGTTTGGCCATCCAACCTACCCTTGTTGGCAACTGCATATCATATTATTCCTTGTTATTATCCTAACACATTTTAAGGCCAGTGATATAGAATGGATTACAGACTGCATGTCTCAGAGTACTGGTTAGATAACTGATGAATGACCAAGAAACAGAGAATGGTAAGACAGAGCTTTATGTTTGCAAAATATAATCATAACAGGTTGATCACTAAGTGCACTACATTCAAATATAATAAATTTAATAAATGTACAAATAAAGGTTTATGGTTTGATACCAGTATACATTTGGCTGCAGTTGGTTGTGTGAAGAATGACTTCAGTCCTTCGCTGCAAAACTGTTTGTGCAACAAAGAGGGATAAGGCACTCATCCTGTTTTCTAAAGGTGCATTGGAGTGAAAGTTGAAATCCATACCTATGTAGACATATCTCATGTGTACTAACATTTTATACTGTGTGTCATAGATTGCTTTTCCTCATTTCAACTATTTATCTCCTTTTATGTTGTTTCTTTTCTTTCTTTCTTTTTTTTAAATTTGTCTTTGACCATTGTTTTGCACAATGTGCTGCTTAGCGGAAACACAGGACCCAGGGAAAATGAATGTCAGGCTTGGCTGTCCTTATCTTGTTTGCTCAAAGCACGGCAGTGCGCAAACTGGATAACTGGACCACCCAGAAAGTAGACAGCCAAAAACAGAAAACGGATACGCTCAATAAATTCTGTTGCCTATGGCAGCAGATATAAGTGTATGGCTGGAGTACAGATGATCCTGGGCTCTAGTACAGGGAGTGCAACCTTTATTTCACTGTTGTGACATTGCAGTTTATAACAATTAACTGAAATTTGAACAGCTGTTATTTCAACTGTCTTGTGACAACCGGTATAAGTGTAGGACTGCCATAGACATGGTCCTGGATTCAAATACAGCATATTCCATACACGTTTACTGTTGTTCCACTTCCCATAATAGTCAGCCTCACTTATAACACTTAACATAGTGTAGATTATAGTAATTATATGTATGAGGGTTGAGACACTAATATTGTCTCAGTTGATTATTTATTTATTTAGCTATGTATTATCACATTTATTATCAAATGTATGACTGTGGGTATACTATGTACTATGTTCCTGTAAGTACATTCTGGCATGGCCTTCACATTTGTCTAACTCACATACACGAGTGCCTGTGTAATTTTTTACAGCTTGCCTCTGTTCCACACCACTTACCATCATGCAAATGTGGTTTCAGGGGCGTGCACTGCTGAGGACCATGTTTGCATGATGGTAAGCAGTGCGCAACATTTTCAAACAGTGTGCGCCCTCCCAGTAAACTTTATTTATTTATATATTTATTGGCATTTGTTTACCAGGAAAGTCCACTGGGCCAAGAAAAAAACATTTTCAGTGGAGGCCCGAGGAGAAAAGCTTCACAAAGGCAGTTAGTATTATAGTACATAATGTTTAGAACAGTTTGTATAAACATGCGGCATAGACTGAATAAGCAGTACAAGCACTATAAAATAAATTATAAAACATAGGTGGTGCAGGGAAATACTATAAAACAACAGGTAATACAGAGAAAATAAAACCAAGGTACATATAATAGTTTGAGCAGCATTTGGTACAATTACAGGTATGTTAGAAGTGAAGGCTAGAGAAATTACTGAGAGGGATGCTATGAGCATAGAAATTTAGTTATATTAGGTAGACTTAGAAGAACATTGTATTGGTATACATATTAGTATTAGGGAGATATTAGTAGGAGGAATGGAGAGAAAAAAGGTGATATGATTTAAGTAAGAAGAGTCAGGTTTTAGGAAGATGGAAGTTAGAGCATCTACAGTGCCAGAGAGTGGAGAGATGTTGCTTCAGAGATATTTTGAAGGAGAAGATGTTGCTGGCAGTCCTAACAGCTAATGGGAGTGCATTCCAGAGTATAGCAATACAGAAGGAGTAGAGCATATGACCTGCTGGGAGTTTTGGTTTGTCAACTTGCAGGAGAAATTGGTTTTCAGATCTGAGTGATCTGTTTGGGTGGTGGTGAGTTAGTGGGAGTTCAAGCCAATTAAGTGAGTCTAAGGAAGAGTATTTGGCATTGGTCATAAAACTTGGCAACTTTATTGTAGGAAAACTCTAGCTTATTTTTAGGGACAACTGGATATTAGTAAGAAGTGGAGCACCATATAGAAGAGAAGGTAAGAGAAAGGTTAGGGAAGAGTTTGTTTAGCTGAGCAGTTAAGAAAGATTTTATGTCTATAGATGGTGCCTAATTTTTTGGTGTGTTTTTTTTTAATAGAGGTATGGACATGGAGGTCAAAAGTAAAGTTTTCATCCAAGATAACTCCCAGTAATTTTGCATGGGGTGCTACTTCTATGGTAGTCTTATTTTAAGTGTATATGATAAAATCTGCCTTAGTTATGGAAATGCTTTTCTTGGGGTAAATCCCATCCAGTAATTTTGCATGGGGTGCTACTTCTATGATAGTCTTGTTTTGAGAGTATATGATAAAATCTGCCTTAGTTATGGAAATGCTTTTCTTGGGGTAAATCCCATCAGGTTTTTTGGGGGGTTTAGTATGCAGGAGTGTGGTAAGAGTTTGCAGAGCAGATAATGGTGGAGTCATCTGCATATTGTACCAATGTACCATTCATAAGAATGGAATGGAAGTCATTGATGAAAATACTAAAGAGAAGAGGACCTAAGCTGGAACCTTGGGGGACACCTGTATATGTTTCAAGGAAAGTGGAGAAAGAGTTGAGCCATTTAGTAGATGGCTGCTTATTATTTAGATAGTCAGTAAACCAGTCTAGAGTTGGGGTGAGATACCTAGGTTAGAGAATTTAGTAAGTAGTAGAGGGTGGGAGATAGTATCAAAAGCTTTAGAGAGATCAAGAAAGAGTGAAGATACAATTTTGCCATTATCTGGAGCTCGTTTGATAGTTTCCACGAATTATATAAGTGTAGTAGTTGTGCTGTGGCCTGTTCTGAAACTGTGCTGAGTAGGGGAGAGGAGTTGATTTTGCAGTAGATATTCTAGAAGTTGATTATAGATACATTTTTCCAAGATTTTTGAAAGCAGGGAGAGAATAGCAATAGATCAAAAATTTCAGTGTTTTTGCAACCTTTGTGGTGGGGTAGAAGGTAAGATTTTTTCCAGATAGTAGGTACATAGGCTTCCTGGATATATCTGTTGATGAGTATGCTGACAGGATAGGCAATAGCTTATGCAGACATTTGACGGTATTCTTGGGGTAAGTTGTCAGGAGCATTAGTACCTGGTTTCAGTTTGATAAGTAGTTTTTGGATAGTAGCAGTGGGTATAGGAGAGAAGAAAAAGCTGGGTGGGTGGATAGTAGTATTTTGTGAAGTGAACTTTAGTGGAAAAGCATTAGTTTCACTATTGATTTGAGGAAAGGTTGCAGCGAGACTTGATATTTTATTGATGAAATGTGTGTTGAAGAGGGAGGCTATCTCACTGGGTGTTTTATCTGGATACGGACAGGGGTTGTTTTTGGTACCAGGGTTCATCAGAGATGAGAGAGAGTTCCAAAATTTTGGGAGGTTTTGCTTATAATTCTTTTAGAGGCCATGATAGTGCACTTTTCTGTCATTGTTGACTCTGCATTTTGAGAAGCTGCCTGTGCTGTCGGAGGTCAGAGGGATTTTTAGTTCTATGCCATTTTTTCCATGCTTTGTCCCTATCAGCCATAATTTGTTTGGTAGATCTAGACAGCCAAGGGGCATGATTAACTTTAACTTTTTTTTGTCTTATTGGAGTGAAGTTATTGAGGATGTCCAGAAAGGTAGAACTGAAGAGCTCTACAGCTTCATCATATACTTTTAGTATATTCCAGTTGATTTTTGTTAAGATTTTGTTTAGGGTTGTAGGGTTGAAATCGATTATGTTTCTTGTATGTTTGTATTGATGTTGTTATGGTTTTGGAGTGTTTTTCTGTAGAATATAAGCTGGGAGGTGGTCACTCATACCATAAGGAAGTGTGTCTGTTGCAGGGATTTTGTTTGGGTCAGAGACTAAATTGAGCCACCATCTTTATTTTTGTTGGGTCTGGTTATGTCTGTAATTAGTTGAGTAAAGTTAAAGAGATTGATCTTAAATGCTGGAGACTGATTTGACATATCTGACCAATTTATGTCTACATCACCAAGGATACTTGGATTCTTGGGATTGTTCCTTCTTATGAATGAGATTAGTATCTCAGCTGTGTAAATTTGTGGAATTGGGTTGGAATAAGGTACAGTGGAGTTGGTACTAGAGTAGAGTATTGCAATACCTCCTCTTTTGTGGGGGGGTGTCTGTCAACTCTTAGACAGGTGTAGCCTTGGGTGAGGAATTCAGTGTCTTTTATGTATGGTTTCAACCAAGTTTCAGTTGCTGCTATTATGTCTGGTTTATTGAGGAAAAAACACTACTCAGGAATCACGAACCAGAATTTCTTACATCCAAATACACATCAGTTTAAGCGCTTTCATTCACTTTGGTAAGGAACTTCTTCAGAAACTGAGTAAAACCAAAAGGAAACAGTGCTTAAAATACAACTATTTTAAAAAATGGCACCAAAAACATGCCTCCTTTTTTCCTTAAAGTAAAATTCACCATTGTTAAAACTACTACAATTAAAATCATAAAGCTGCCAACATTCCAAGATATATAAGTAAACACGACTTGTGGTAAAAAAAAAATGCATAATATCACTAGGAGAGTGCATAAGATTAAAAAAACAAGATTAGCTAATACATAAGGATTTGCCTTTTAAAACAGGTTTTGAAGAAATTACATCATTGATACCAGGTGGACAAGTGCAGTTTAGTAAAAGTTGCTAATGGAATTCCCTTTTTTCAAGCAGGTTTTCCCAATCACCCCCACTGTTTTTTGTTCTACCTATTCAAGGATAATAAAATAAATTTTTTTTAAATCCTTACAAACTAAGCTGTGCTTGAACAAAGCATTAATGTGATTAGACTTACGAATAACATATGTGTGTTGATAGATTTGTGTCTTTAACGGCAAAACAATCTTGCCAACATAAAATGATGGACAAGACGCACATACAGCCACATACACCACACCCCTAGAGTTACAACTATATATCGACCTTTCACAGGAATAATATGTGGATAACCATGAATGTGTATACTGGAGCCTTCAAGAATAAACCAGCATTGTTTACAGGAACCACACTTTTTCATACCCCATTGATTTATAAACTTCTTATCATAGGCCCCTTGCCATTCAAAGATATTTTTCATATTTCTACTATTCTTGCATACAAATTTGGGTAAAGTCCCAAATTTACCAGTAAGATCCATGCAGGAAAAGATGGTAGACCAATATTGTACAATGTCTGCTTTCAAGATATCAATACCTTTACTATAAGGTAAAACCAAGGCTCTTGAAAGGTCATTAGATGAAATAGTGGGAGCTGGCATCACATCATCATTGGTAGTACCATCACAAGGGCACAAAACAGGTCTATATCTAGAGTACCTGGAACTGATTACATATTATGCCAATGTGTCAAATGAATCCTCAGGGTAACCCCTTTCGAGGAACATATGTTTCATCTTATTAACCTCATCATAAAAATGAACATCATTAGAAACCATGATGAGTTGCCTTTTAACCAAGTTCCGCTTCTGCCATAATTGGTGTTGACTGTCAAAGTGTAAAAAAAGAATTAGAATACGTGGGTTTCCTAAAAATACTGGACAAAAAGCAATTGTTAATGGAATCCTTGCTTAACAGAATATCAAGAAAACTGATCGCTGAAAAATGATGTTGGTAAGTGAATTACAAAAAATCCATAGTATCATGCAGGAATTGAATGACATGTCCAATAATTCAACACCACCACTCCACAAAATATAAATATCATCCAAATACCTCAAATGCAATTTTAAATAGTCATTACAGGATGAGTTAAACACTTTGATTGTTTCCCAAGGCCACAACACCATGTTTGCAAAGATGGGGGCAGAAGCTGCACCCATGGCAACCCCTCTATGCTGTTTAAAGTATTTTCCATCAAAGTAGACAAAGTTATTAGTAAGAATGAATTCCATGCATTGCAATAACAGTAAAACATCATTATTAGGCAAATGGGCCCCTTTGTCCATAGCATAATGGAATAACTCCATTCCCTCCCCAAGAGGAATGACAGAGTATAAGTATTTTATGTCAGTAGTAACCAAAATGACCCTGTCATCATAAGGTACTGAACAAAGTACTTCCAAAAATGCCAAGAATCCTTAAGAATGTGGCATTTGTCCATAGAGAAAGATTTGTCTATAATCCACATATTTAGCCAAGGGCTCTGCCTTTGAACCTCCAGAGGCAACAATAGGTCTAATTGGTGGGTTGTTCATGGACGTATGCACCTTAGGGATACCAAAAATACCAGGAATTCTAGGTTTAGCAACATAAAGGTACTCTCTAAGGTGAGATGGAATGTCAAATGTAATAAACATATCTTCTAGGGCCAAATCAATGGCATGGTAAGCAATATTTATCTCATTGAGAGAAACCTCAACAAAGAATGTCCCATTATATACATATTCAAACATCTTGGAATACAAGTTTTTCTCCATGACAATGACACCACCTCTTTTGTCTGTGTTAATGATACAGATATTTCTGACCTTAGCGAGGGAAAACAGTGCATGTCTTTCTGCTTGGACCAAATTGTAAAATTTGGACTTACCATTGTTTACTTAGTTTATGAAGAAGTTCCTTACCAAAGTGAATGAAAGCTGCCAACACCAACTCCTCTGGAGATTTAACACTACTTGTGTGCTGTATGGATCAACTGCATGACCAAGTGGAAACCTTAACAGGTATTTTGAGCAAGCATGTTATTGGGCAGGCTGCGCAGTTCAACAACATGAACAATATCTCAACTGTATGGCACAGTACTGCTTCCCGTAATGAATGGGAACAATCGCCTCTTGCAAATCATTTGGATTTTAACAATGGTGCTGAAGGGACTATTAATTCTGTTCCTGCTTTGGACTGAGAGGATGACATTCAGTCTTGTTTGGAGGCCAAATATTTGTTTGGTAATACTGCTGCAGCTAATTTGCACAGTAGCCCTGCACGGGTGAATGATTCTGACATTAAGCTTGGTTCTAAAATTAAGTGGCTTGAGAATTTAATTTTTAAATATAAATCACTACAGATGGACCTCTTTTTTGCAATTTTGTATATCAAATAAACATGTACCTAAGGGCCTTCGGATTTACAACTACCCCAATGGGGTTATTTTTGGCTCTGTTTTACACATGGAATTATTGGATTTTTTCGACTGTACAGGGATCGAACTGCTGAACATCAAGGTTCGAGACAACACAAGATGGCTCACTACATTGGAGGACAAAGTACATAACTTGGACCTGGACATCAAGGGTAATTTATTTTTCTTATTAGTTAAAACACATCACATAAGCACTTTCATCTCTCATGGAGACTTCTTCAGATAAAATATACTCACATTCATCATCCTATTTATAAACTAGCTGAAGTTCATCAACCAACTATGAAATGCTAGTAATTAAAAAAAATGTGTTAAAGGTGTACAAAGCACCTATTCCCATCACAAGTACTTGCAAAAACATTTTTCAAAATAGAATAAACTATAAAACATAAATAAAAATACATAAACATTATGTTAAATTCCTTTAAAATGTATGTTAACAAATCTGCTTTTTCACTCAGTATGGGTTTGTGAGTTATTTGGTCATTCAGACCTTGGGGGGGATGATGCATTTAGTTGCAACTGCCAGACAATTTCTCTTTTGAACAAATGTATTTGCCAGTCACCACCTCTAGAATGAATCTGCACTTTTTCCAGTATACCAAAGCTAAACTTAACAAAATTACTACACACAGTTGAGTGTCTGTACAATGCATTAACTTCCTTTTTCTTCCTGATTTCAAAATGGTGCTCATAAATTCTTGATTTCAAAGCTCTCTCTGTCTTTCCAACATAGTATCATGAGCAACCGTTACATTTAGCTAGGTACACTAGTTTGTTGGTGTTACAATTCCCTTTCACAAAGGAAACCTTTAGTATGCAAAACATTGTCCAAAAACATTTTCTCTTTCATAATGTACATACAGTGTGCACAACTACCACAGTGTGTGGTACCAGTACCAACATTTTTGTCTATTTGTTTAACATTTTCTAAGATATATTTAAAGTTCCTACCAGTTTTGTCTTACAAGAAGGGTTTCAGGCCCAACCAACTGGGAAACTTCATTATTAACCTTAAAAATACTCCAGTTCTTCTTTATAACTTCCCTAAGCTCTTGGGAATAAACATTGTGTTCTAATACTAGGACTTTTTTGTATTTGTTGCCTCCCTTGTTCCTATTTTGATTAGTAAAATCCATCCCTAACAGGGGTGGATACTTGGTACCCCAACCTTTCCCTACTTCTTCAAAAATACTATCCACCATCTTCTGGGGATATTTCCTTTCTATAAACATTTTCTTCGCTATGTCAAACTCCTTGTCCAGTTCTTTAATATTAGAGGTCATTCTTGCCACCTGTATGGCCTGACCCTTTACCAGTCCTTTCTTCTGATGGTATGGATGATTGCTACTGTAGTGCAGATATGCATTACAAAAGGTTTCTTTCCTATAAAGGTTGGAAATGAATTTGTTGTGCCGTTGGGAAATCTTAATATCCAAGTAACTAATACTCAGAAAGTCCCAAGAATGTGTAAACCTAAAGTAGTCACTGCTCCCATTCAAATGTTTCATAAACTCACTAATTTGGTCTACTGTACCATCCCACAGAATACAAATATCATCCAAAAACCTCACATAAAGATGTAAGTGCTTGGCAAAGGAACTCTTCAGAATAAATACATCCAGTTAATTTTTACATTTTATTACTGGTTTGGTTAAGTTTGGGCCTTTTTTAGTCAATTTTGTGATTTATTATTCCCTCACCAGTTAAATGACTATAGAGATATTTTGAGGAAGGTGCAGGATTATGAGGCTGCCTCCTTCAAAAGAAAACAAAAAAAGATTGTGAGGGGCAACAATGATCTCATCAATAAAAGGGTGTACCCTAACCCACCTGGTGGCAATGATCAGAGGGAGGTTTTGGATGATCAGCCCACTGACCAACGCCCCCCTGATGTTTCTGATAATATGGACCCTAGAAGATCCAAAAGGCTGGAGGAGAGGAGAGATAGGTTGGGGTGTGCTGATGGTGAAGTCTGTGGTAGTAATAATCAGCACAATAGCATCCAGAATAACAACTACAACTCCCCCAGGCAGGGTTTCCTGTGGAACCAGCATCCGGATTCGAGGTATCGGAAGTAATCGTGGATGAACTTTCTATGTTCAAAAATGCAGATACTGTGAATATTTTTGTATACAAAGGTTTTAAGATCTTTAACTACTCTGCCCTAATTATTACTGAGGCTTTAGGCTCCATTTTACAAAAGGGTTTCAAGTTTATGCCATCTAGGCAACCTTCTGTAGTGGACTTGGTCAAGTAGCTGAAACTATTCACTAGGAAGTTGAATTTGTCCTGCATTTTACCACCAGGCAATGACAATATCCCTACTTTGAAAAGTTCTAGTGTCTTCAATCCACCAGTTTTACCAAGTGTTGATGTATTTGAACGTCTGTGTGAGTGGTGCCATAACAATGCTAAATCCAAATTCTACAACCTGGACCAAGCAGAGAGACATGCACTGTTTTCCCTCACCAAGGACAACAACATCCATATCCTGAACCCTGACAAAGGGGGTGGTGTTGTTGTCATGGACAAAAGCTTGTATTCTTTCAAGATATTTGAATATCTATATAATAGGACATTCTTTGTTGAGGTTTCTCTCAGTGAGATAAATATTGCTTACCATGCCATTGATTTGGCCTTAGAAGATATGTTTATTACATTTGACACTCCATCTCACCTTAGGGAGTACCTTTATGTTGAAAAACCTAAAATTCCTGGTTTGTTTGGTATCCCTAAGGTGCATAAGGCCATGAATAACCCACGACTTAGAGCTGTTATTGCCTCTGGAGGTACAAAGACAGAGCCCTTGGCTAAATATGCGGATTATAGACTTAAATCTTTCTCTATGGACAAATCCCACATTCTCAAGGATTCTTGGCATTTTTTGGAAGTACTTTGTTCAGTATCCTATGATGATGGAGTTATTTTGGGTACTGTTGACATAAAAGATTTATACTCCGTCATTCCTCATGGGGAGGTTATAGAGTTATTCCATTATGCTATGGACAAAGGGACCCATTTGCCTAATAATGATGTTTTACTGTTATTACAATGCATGGAATTAGTTCTTACTAATAACTTTGTCTACTTTGATGGTGAATACTTTAAACAGCATAGGGGGTTGCTATGAGCGCAGTGTCTGCCCCTATCTTTGCAAACATGGTGTTGTGTTCTTGGGAAATAACCAAGGTGTTTAACTCATCCTATAGTGCCTATTTAAAATTGTATTTGAGGTATTTGGATGATATTTTTATTTTGTGAAGTGGTGGTGTTGAATTATTGGACATCTTCTTTCAATTTCTGCATGGTACTTTGGATTTCTTGAAATTCACTTGCCAACATCATTTTTTAGAGATCAATTTTCTTGATATTCTGTTAAGCAAGGATTCCATTAACAATTGCTTTTTGTCCAGTATTTTTAGGAAGTCCATTTTGGTGGTGGTGCAGTGGTTAGCATTGCTGCCTCACAGCAAGAGGTTTTCTGGTTTGATCCAAGGCTGGGGTGCCTTCTGTGTAGAGTCTGCATATCCTCCCTGTGGTCGAGTGGGTTTCCTCCAGGTGCTTTGGTTTCCTCCCACATCCCAAAGACATGCTGTAGGTGGATTGGACACTCGAAATTGGCCCTAGGCATGAGTGCATGCATGTGTGTGCCTTCTGTGCAAGGTTGGGCACTGGGCTGGCAACTCAACACCATAAAACTCCTCTGGCAATCATGAGTGGACAGGTGATCCACTGTGGTGACCCCTAACCTGGAAAAGCCAAAAGAAGAAGAAGATTTTTAGGAAGACCACATATTCTAATTCTTTTTTACACTTGACAGTCAACACCCATTATGGCAGAAGCGGAAGTTGGTTAAAAGGCAACTCATTAGATTCAGCTGCTTGGTTTCTAATGATCCTCATTTTTATGATTAGGTTAATAAGATGAAACATATGTTTCTCGAAAGGGATTATCCTGAGGATTTATTTGACACATTGGCACAATATGTAATCAGTTCCAGGCACACTAGATATAGTCCTATTTTGTGCCCTTGTGGTGGTACTACCAACAATGATGTAATACCAGCTCCCTTTGTTTCATCTAATGGCAGGCATTGTACAGCATTGGTCTACCATTGTTTCCTGCATGGGTCTTACTGATAAATTGGGGACTTTACCCAAAGTTGTATTCAAGAATAGTAGAAATATGAAAAATATCTTTGAATGGCAAGAAGCTTATGATGAGAAGTTTATAAATCAGTGGGGTATGAAAAAGTGTGGTTCCTGTAAACAATGCAGGTTTATTCTTGAAGGCTCCAGTATACACATTCATCGTTATCCACACATTATTCCTGTGAAAGGTCAATATAACTGTAACTCTAGGGGTGTGGTGTATGTGACTGTATGTGCGTCCTGCCCATCATTTTATGTTGGCAAGACTGTTGGGCCATTAAAGACACAAATCTATCAACACACATAAGCTATTCATAAGTCTAATCACACTAATGCTTTGTTCAAGCACAGCTTAGTTTGTAAGGATTTTTTAAAAAAAAATATTTTACTATCCTTGAACAGGTAGAACAAAAAATGGTGGGGGGTGATTGGGAAAACCTGTTTTTAAAAAGGGAATTCCATTGGCAAGTCTTACTGAACTGCACTTGTCCACCTGGTATCAATGATGTAATTTCTTTAAAACCTGTTTTAAAAGGCAAATCCTTATGTATTAGTTAATCTTGTTTTTTTAATCTTATACACTCTCCTAGTGATATTATGTATTTTTTTTCTTTTACCACAAGTTGTGTTTAGGTATATTTCTTGGAGTGTTGGGAGCTTAATGATTTTAATTGTAGTAATTTTAACAATGGTGTATTTTATTTTAAGGAAAAAAGGGGGCATGTTTTTGGTGCCATTTTTTAAAATAGTTGTATTTAAACATGGCTTCCTTTTGGTTTTACTCAGTTTCTGACAAAGTTCCTTACCAAAGTGAATGAAAACGCTTAAACTGATGTGTTTTTGGATGTAATAAATTCTGGTTTGTGATTCCTGAGTAGCGTTTTTTTTTCTTTTTATTTGTTTTATAGTACACAGCTAGTCCATTGCTTTGTTTATAAGTACTGTGTTTTTGAGGGTTATCCAGGCATGGAATTCTGGTATTTTGTTTCTTAAACTTTGAAGGTTGAGGTTTGTAATATTAAGTTATTTGTTTGAGAAGGAAGGGTTGATAGTAAGAGGAGAGAGTCTTGGATTTGGATGGATGTCTCCACACTGGCATAGCTTAGACTGCATGTAAGGTAGTTGAGGGGTAGCTGATTTCTTTTTGGGTAGTAGGTGGGAGGTATCTGGTTGTGGCTGACCTTTTCTAGAGGAAGTAACTTATAATTGGTATATATTAGTGTGTTTAGCATGAACAGACTGGGAGATATGTCAGAGTAGCTAGAGAAAGCTAAGGATTGTGTGAAGGTTGTAGAAAGAGTCATAAGAGGTGTATAAGTTATGTGTAATAATGTTAAGTGAATGAGGAGACAGTGACATAGGGCAAGGGGAAAGAAGCGGGAAAGGAGAATGAGTGAGAGACATAGTTGATAGACTGAGGAAGTTATGACTGAGGTTGCAAGATAGTAGTAGAAGTAGAGAGGTAAGGGTATTTAATGGAGTGATGTTGTGTTTGATTAGGTGTGACTAGATGAAGTTCAAAAAGTAGGGATATATTTATGACTGGATAAGGGATGAGATTGATTGAAAGGTAATTCTGATTGGGTAATGTCTTTGGATATGAGGGGTTTTGCAAGTACAAATATAGTTAATGTAGGGGTGGGTGGGAATGAGGGTAGGGTAGTGGAGTAGGGTGAGCCCATGCAGAGCGGGCTGAATTTAGGCCACCAAAAATAATCAGTAAGCCACTGTGTTTTTGTACTTCTTTACTGAGCACTAGCCTTAGTTTGGTGTTTCAATTGTTCATTTGTAATTTTCATTTGTGAAAAAGAAAAACCAAAAGCAATGTGCAGAAGTATTTTAGACAGTGACTATATAGCTACGTAATAATACATATATGGGGAGGGGGTTTAGAGCCAGAAACAGGTATTGCAAAAATGAGGGAGAGTATAAATAATAGTAAAATGCTGTGCTGCCAATTGAAATATGAGGCAAAAATACTATGATGAGTGTTTGTGGGGGAAAAGTGTAGATAGAAAAGAAAAAATAGGGGGATGATAAGTTGGTCCTGGTGAAGTACTATGGTTGACTATGAACTTAACAGAGTATCAGAGAAAAAATGTATTTTGTTGCATTAAAACATAAATAGAAGTTTTGAGATTCCTTGCCATGAGGAGTCTGCAATAAAAGGTTGGTGGTTCTTTGGTCAATGGCCAGGTGCAGCTGGTAATGAACAAAAATACATTAAATACCTAAAAAATAAGGACAAGGAGAATAGCTGTATGATTAAGGTGAGAAGAGGATATTAGGATTTAGCCGGCCTGCTCTAAAGACAGAGAAGGAAAAAGGTTATAAGAGTTAGTGTGAAACTTTGGGATCATATGGAAGAGCAGACTGATATTTAAAAGGGTGAATCAAGAAAAAGAAATACGAGTCTGAAAAGAGAGCAATAGGTGATAAAGAAGATAGTTGTACTCTGAGTACATGAGAGAAATTAATGTTGGTAGCAAGGTAGATAATTAGTAGGCAGGTACAGCTGAAAAGTAGATTCATTGTAGTAGAGGAGTCTTTGAGTAAGCAGAGAAATAAAGGTGAGAGCAGTTCACAGTCAACTTGAAATTACCTGTTTACACAAATACTCTAGGTGTAAAGACAGTTTTTACAATTATACATTGCAAAACAAACACCTCAGAACAATGGTTGAATTTAAACATAGGTTACATAAGGTAAACATGTAACAGAGCAGTGGCTTTAAAGCAGTTAATGCAAACACTCATTGAGATCAGCCCGAAGCCCTACTTACAGAGATGCTATCTCCTGTGATGAGGCACTTGTTAGAAATAGTCTAGGATAATTCACTTACTGTATTGAGGTGGCATAGTCTAACTTTACAATACCTAAAAACAATTTAACACAAGATGCATATAGACTATAACTGAGCACCAACACAATTGCAATCACACTTGGAAGAATGCAAGGTAGAAAACTGTGAGATAACTGGAATTAGTGGGAAACCATAATTTTCTATTGCTCTTGATCCATGGTAGACATGGCAGGCATTCATGGAGAGGGTGTGAGACTTAGAGCTCAGAGATGGGGTGTCCAGAGTCCAAGATTTTTGTTGGACTCCTAGTGAAACACCACACTACCAATCTACTGCAGGAGGACTATTCTGAGTCCCAGTGCAGTTCAGAGGCTTGGGACAGTTTGGCCCAGGTTGTAACCTGTACCACCAGTATGCCCCACACTGGTGACCAATATAAGCACCACTTTAATGACCTACATCACAGGCAGAGGGATAACCTCAATGCTTGGTCCGAGGAATATAGGATGTAGGACATCCCACAGATGTCTAAGTATCAAATACAAATAGTACTTGTAAGACTTAAACACTAAATATAGGTAAGACTGCATTCATAATAGTATTCTGTCCTATTCTGTTTTTTCCACAGCTACCATGGAAAGGGATGTAAATGTTAGGACCTATGGTGCTAGACTGGCGAGGATGAGGGGGGCATATGATCTGTATGCAGCAGATGAGTAGTGTTACTCTAGCATTAAAAGTTAAAGATAGCTTACTTGGTATTTTATACAGTTGTATCAAATTGAGCATGCATATCTCAACTGTAAAAGCAAGTACTCTGCAGCACAAACCAAGAGTATAATATTAGACTTTAGCCAGAGGTTGTGAGCATGTAATACCACACTTCCCAAATATACAATTCTAGTAATTCTTCAACTATGTGTAACTTAAAGGTTTAAAGTAAAAGCCCTACACCAGTGGCACACATGCCCTGCTGTAAACTGTAATCTGTATAATTGGAACATGCATATGTGTAATATATGTACATGAAATGGAGTATTTTCTGCAATCTGTAGTATAGTGTTCATGTGCTAGGAGCTTGTAGTCTTAAATGTAGACATTATCTGTTAGGAGGTAGCAGTCTTAAGAGTAAACATTAAGATAATAGAGTCAAATAATTGTATTAATGCATTGTATGTTGCATATGAAGGTACTAATCTTATCTATTTTTACTTTTTCTTTCACCCCAGCCATTACCTCTCTTTTTTATTTTAATTTTTAATTTTTTTTTTAATTTTATGTTTTATTTTATTATGTGTCATCAAAATGTGTCCATGTCATCCATGTGTACGATGTCATGAAATGCTCCACAGCACAGTGGGGTAGGACTGCTCCACAGGATCCACCTGCCCTCACACCACTAGCTATGGCACCTTTGCCAGCATGTCTGGGAGCAAACCTGGCAGCATCACCTCTACTGTTCCTGTACTATCTGCCCCCTCAGGTAGTTCAGCCCCATAGGATAGTCCAGTGGTTTTCTCCAGGAGCAGTGGCAGAGGTGGTGAGCTTATCACCTGCACTAAGTTGCCAGGGATGGCCATAGGGTTGTGCACCGCACTGTTGGTGCATGCCTACGCCAGCTGGAGAGGCTGCTCTTCCTCATTTTATGGAGTACTAGGAGGAGGAGGAGAAGAAGACATTAAGCACTTCAGCCAGTGGCCGAGTGAGGTGACAGTGATGACAGTCCTGTGGGTGTGGACTCGATTCTCACTGTCACCCAGCTTGTTGAGCATGGGTCCTGGTTGTCCCCACCACCCTCATCCCATCCATGGTGTCCACCTACCTCTTGTGTCCATTACCGTCACTGTCTCATCTTGTTTGTTTTTCTTGTCTGCCTACAATTGTTTCCTCACCTACCCAACTTACCAGACCCAGACATACCTACGTCCCTTCCCCAACATTCCTCTGTCTCTCTCTCTCTCTCTCTCTAAAAAAAAAAAATGGGCATCTGTCCCACAAAAAAAAAATCATCCCATACACAGGTCTACATTTTGCACATGTGTTTTCTTGACACACTTGATTCAGTCCAGTTGGCTATACAACATAATTGTGGTGTGGTCACCCCTCTCTCTGGAGGTGACAGCCCAAATTCAGCTACTATTCTGCATATATTATCAGTTTTTACTGTTGAAGAAATGGATAGCTATGGTTCTTTCCTACCTCCTTCCTGCACAATCCTGTATTGCTTTCCATTTGTTCTTCCCCCTGCTTGCTCCCCATTTTACCACCGTTCTATCTTCCATATTTCTTTTCTTTAATGCATTATTGTGCAATTGTGCACATTGCACACCAAAGCATAGCAACAGTAATATAAAGGTAGGTAAAAGTATTACATAAAGTTGTATTCAAACCCAGTAACATCTGGCTCCAAAAAGGAATGCATCACTCCATTAACTACATTAACACGTGCTGCCACAGAGTCAATTAAGTAGCAGGTGTATTCCAGAGACTCAGTACTAACTGTCAGACTTTTGCAATGCTGGAGAAGCAATGGAACCCTTCACATTTTGGGCTCCATGTTTGCACAGAGGTGTGCATCACTCACTAATGGTGAGTGGCACCAAGGAGATGCAGTTAGCCCTGCACAATATCACTTAACACCACTGCAGTATGCCAGCTCAGAGCAACACATCTCATATAAACAATTCATATCATTGCATTATCACCCTGTGATGAAAAGTATTTTAAAGTATGACATCCACTTGTATTGCAACCCAGTACCATCTGTTCCCAAAAAGGAATGTATCACTGGATTAACATCTACTGTCACAGAGTCAGTTAAGTAGCTGGTGTATTCCACAGACTCAGTACTAACTGTCGGACTTTAGCAATGCTGTAGAAGCAATGGAACCCTTCACCTTTTGGGCTCCATGTTTGCATGGAGGTGTGCATCACTCACTAATGGTGAGTGGTGCCAAACAGATGCAGTTAGCCCTGCACAATACCACTTAACACTGCTGCAGTATGCCAACTCAGAGCAATACATCTCTTATAATCAATTCATATCATTGCATTATCACCTTTTGATGAAAAGTATTTTAATGTATGACATCCACTTGTATAGCAACCCGGTACCATCTGGCCCCAAAACATATCACTTCATTAACTGCATTAAGACCTGCTGCCACAGAGTCATTTAAGTAGCAGGTGTATTCCACAGACTCTATACTAACTATCATACTTTAGCAATGCTGCCACTGGAATAGTTGCATGACATTCCCTTATTTATTAATCATCCTTAAGGTCTCCCTTTTGCCCATCATGCAATGCCATGCAAACAAGATAAGCACAGCTAAAACTTTAATTCATTCCTCCATTTCCTGTGATTGCGCTAAGTGCTGCATTGTGCAAAAAAATGGGCAAAAAGTAATAAAATAATGATATAAAACTGATAGAGAGAACACAATTTCCCAAAAAATAAAGAAGAGGTTGGATGTTAATGAAACAGAACCTGCTTCTTATTTGCATTTCCAACCTTGACAGACGTATATGTAACACTTTGTAAGTCTAACTTGACACACACACCTGATGTAATCATTCGCAGTTGCCATCTATTAAACACAAACACTGAGGGAGTGCCTGTTTATATCCTTACAGGGATTCAATTTTTGGGGATTTAGCAATTCTAATGAGTTCAGATCTCATTTGCATCTTCACCATGCTGACAGTCCTGAATATACACCAGATGGCAACTGTTTAGCTAGGGAAACTGAAGGGGAGCAAACTTGTTTTTGTGTTGAACACAGAAGAGGGGATATTACTTTGGGATATATCTGCACAGAGGAGTACTGATTTTTAGATTATATGCCTGCATTTCATCAGCTACATATTGCATATGCTGACATGTAACTATGAATAGTCTGCTTAATGTTTTTTTATATTTATTTTGATTAACACACATTTTTACACTTTTATCTGTCTGCATTACTTACAAGTATATTGTTCATCTGGCAGTGGGGGAGCAAAGCTGCATTTCTGCTATTGCACAAAAATGGATTATGTTGCTGTTGTTAGTTTCCTTTTGTTGCATCCAGCCTGTATCTAATGCTGTCACATGTTAAGGTCAGTTCTGTACAAATCCCACACCTTTTACTTTTTATTCTGTCTGTGTAGATTCCTTTCAGAGGCTGTATTCCAAAAGGGTTGGAATTCACAGGGAGCACTAGCATGGAGTCTACACAGTTGCTTTATAGCTTGTTGAATAGCTCCACCATGTTAGAATGGTTAATTAGCATGTACTTTAGCTGTTTATGCTGTAACTAGCATGCTGCAGAGTTTACCTTGTTTGTACGGTGGTGTGTGCCACTACATCATGCTTACTGAATCTAAAAGATTCTGCGTATGTGTGTGCATCACACAGCAATGCACACATGGTGTAAAACGACCATGTAGGCTTTATTGAATCCCCCCGAACACCTTTATAATTATACAAGCAAAATCTCCCCAACATCTTTATAATTATACAAGCAACTGTTAATACCTTTCTAAATATAGTAGATAGACTCCATCTATCAAAACAACTTTAGTTCATGCAAATGTTATACTTTCTTTTTCTTTTCCTGGTGAGGGGTTGCCATAGCAGAACACTCCACAGAACAATTGGCAGTGGAGTTTTACAGAGTCAAGTTGCCAGCCTGGTGCCTAACCTTCCAGAGAAGGCACACACATGCACACACTCACACCTATGGCCAATTTAGAGTGCCTAATCTACCTATAGCATGTCTTTGGGATGTGGGGGGAAACTGAAGCACCCAGAGGAAGTCCATGTGACCACAGGGAGAAGTCTGCACAGAAGGCACCCCAGCTGAGAATCGAACCAGATAACCTCTTGCTGGCAGGTGGCAACACTAACCACTGCACCACTGTGGCCACCGTGCAAATGCTATAATATATTTGCTATAAAGAAGTTTTTTTTAATTTTCACTCCATTTTGATATATTTGCATAATTATTATTTGTATGCATATTTGCTTATTTAATGGGCAAATACAAGTAAATATTTTATTTTATTTTATTTATTTTACATTTGTTAACCGGGAGAGTCCGACTGGATACATGTCCATTTTCAGCAGAGGCCCGGGGAGAAAAGCTCCAAGTACATAACAGACATATGAACAAGATAGTTGAGTTCTAAATACAATATAAAGATACATCACATCTTGGGAAAAAAAACAACAGCAGCAAATAATAAAAAACATAGGTCAGTTACAAAGGCGAGGCGCCTTGTTAAAAAGCGGTTAAGGATAGTGAGGTAAGAGAAGGGTAAATGATAGTGGTTAATCAGGTTTGGAACAGGGACATTGCCAGAGAGTATTGAGATGGGGTTTAAGCTTTTTTTTGAATTGTAGGAGTGAGGGTTCTGAGGTGAGCATGGTCGGTAGGGAGTTCCACATTTTACCTACAAAGTTTGAGAATAGAGAATCCCCAGCAGAATTATTGGCTTTGGTAGTTTGAGCTAAGATCTTATTGGAGGAGTGTAAAGATTGCAGGTTAATATAGGGGTGAATGATGTTTTTCAGAGCTGGTGTTTTCTCTGGGTGATACAGTATCTGGTGAGCCATTTTGAGTTGGTTGAAATGGAGTTGGCTGGAAAACTCTAACCACCCTAGTCGCTTCAAGTTAGTGCAGTGGTGCGTTCTAAAGGTGGAATTTGTGGCAAATCTAGCTATGTGATTGTAACAAGAAGCAAGTTTGTTAAGGGTTGTCTTGTTTAGGTTTGTAAAGAGGGGAGGCATAGAAAAGAGTTGATAGTAGGTGTGTGCTGGCAATTGTAATTTTAGCGTGAGGAGTGAGAAAGTGTTTTACTTTATAGAGAGAGCCAAGCTTTTATTGACGGTTTTGATGGTAAGATTGAAATGGGTGTCAAATTTAAGGGAGTTATCAATGGTAACACCTAATAGCTTTGTGTGAGCTTCTGGTGATATAGTGATTCCATTGGAGGATGTAATAGAGAAGGTGGGGGAAGAGTCTTGTTAGTGGGTGAGAAAGTAAGCAGTTTTGTTTTGTTGGGGTTGAGAACTAGTTGTCGACTTGAGAACCATTTTTCTATTAGGTTGAAAGTGTCTTGGGTTGAAGCAGTGAGGTCTGCCAGGTTGGAGGCAGTGCTGATGATAGTCGAATCATCTGCATATTGAATGCATGTGGCATGGGGGTGATTGTGGGCAGGTCATTAACAAAGATGGTGAAGAGAAGAGGGCCAAGAATAGATCCTTGGGGAACTCCAAGTGTAACAGGTAGGCATGTAGATAATTTGTCCTGCCATAGAACAGCCTGTTGCCTATTGGACAGGTAGGATTGGAACCATTTCAGCGTGGAATTGCTGAGTAATAGTTTTTTTAATGTATGGAGGAGTTGAATGTGGTTCACCATATCAAAGGCCTTGGAGAGGTCTAAGAAAAGAGCAGATGATAGTTTATTACTGTTTCTGAAGTTATTGATGGTATTAGAAAAGGATAGTAGGGCTGATGTGGTACTGTAATTTGGCCTGAAGCCATGTTGGGAGTTGGCTAGAATTTTATTTTTGGTGAGGTGTTCCATCAGTTGTTTGTGGACACACTTTTCCATAATTTTGGCCAGGGGTGAGAGTATAGCTATAGGTCTGTAGTTGGTTAGCTCTAGTGAGCTACCACCTTTATGGAGAGGAATAATGTGGGACATTTTCCATATGGAGGGATGAAGGCTTCTGACAAGGTACGGTTTATGATTATGGAGGCGGGATAGGAAATGGCCTCAGCTGCTTTTGCAGAAACTCAGCTGGGAGAAGGTCAGCTGCTAGCTTAGTGGGTTTTAGTTTTTAAGAAGAGATGTTATAAAGGATATGGGTACTGGATCGAAGGTAAATAGATGATCTGATGTAGTTGTAGTATTCTGCTGGCATGGGTAGTGGAGTGGGCTGGTTGTTTGTTTGAATTGTGTGGCCAGGGATTGTATAGTTTCTGTGAAGAAACTATTGAATGTGTTAGCAATGTTTACAGGGCACTGTTGTTTGCAAGTTGTTGGAGTGGGGTGGTTGCCTGGCCTGGGTGCAGGAGCTTGTTTAAGCCTGCCCAGAATTTTTGTGGATTATTAAGGTGTTTGTGTTGGAGGTGGAGGAAGAAGTTTTTTTATCATTTAAGATCATTCTTTTAGTTTCATTTCTAAGTTGCGGAAGGTTTGGTGGGAGTGTGGGTCTTTAGAGGTACGCCATGTGACCCACATCTTGTTTCTAGATAGGATTTTGGATTTTGTTTCCTTAGAGAGCCATGGTGCGGTTTTGGTTTTAGTTCTAATGGCCGTATTGGAGCATGGGAATCTAGAATCTTGAGGAAGGTGGTGTTGAAGTAGATAACTGCCTCTTCAAGAGGAAGAGACTTGAGTATTGTCCAGTTGTGGGCTTTAAGTTCAGTTTGAAAAATGGAGGCGTTGAATTTATTATTGTTCCTGATTTTTTTATGGTTGTAAGAAGGGGGTGATTTTCTTGAATTTGATAACATAGGTGAGTAAGTGATCACTCATGTCCTCTGGGTGAGTACCTGCTGAGTACTGGTCAGGATCTTTATTAGTAAGGATCCAGTCCAGGATGCTGTCTTTGTTTTGGGGTTTACCTAGTCTGGTAGGAGTGGATATGAGCTGAGAAAAGCCATGTAGATTTATGCTGCTAGATGGGGAGCTAGATGAGAAGGAATCTCAATCGATGTTGAAGTCACCTAACACTATGGATTCCTGGGGGTGAGTTTGAGTTAACCAGTGGAGAAAGTCCTCTAAGGTTTTGTTATTATTGCTGCCTGGGGGGATGTAAATACATGCTATATTTATGCTTTTATGTTTGTTTGGTTGAAGTTTTACAAGTAGAATTTCGGCATTGTTTGTTAGGAGGGTTGTGGAGAGGCAAGGGAGATTTGTAATGTATTTTTGTAGAGTATGGCTACACGCCACCTCTACGAGTTATTGGTCTGCTCTTAGTATATCATACCCTGGTGGGATTATCTGTGTGTCTTTCGTACTTGGTTTAAGCCAGGTTTCTGTGAGACATAGTAGGTCTGGGGAACAAGTAGCTAAAAGGGCATGTAGGTTGTGAATCTTATTGTTTACACTTCTGATGTTTAGATGACAGGTCAGAAGAGAGTTAAAGGGTCTAGAGTTTAGACTGAGAAGTGGAGGGGAGGATAGGGTGGAATTACAATTGAGTGGAGGGGAAGGGCCAGGGTTGGGGTGGATATCACCATCTGTGGCTAGTCTGTGATTCAGAGTGGTAAGGAATTTGAGGGCTTTGAGTAGAAGTTTGTAGTAATGTTTATCATTTGGCCTAATATTGGTAGGTTTGATAATTACATAGCATTCGAGTTCTAACAAGGTGGGTGAGTAGGGAGTTGAGTCATGGCCTCTGTTGTTAATTATGGGTGAGGAGTTGGTTTGGTAGCCTGGGTGGTGGAAGCCTATGTAAGACCAGGTTTCATATAGGGTAGCTAGGTAAGGGACAAGTAGGAGGGGAAAAAGAGTTAGTATGATAAGCTTCCTGGGTGGTGTCATATTCCGTTTGATCTTAGAGGGCGGTAGTGAGGTTCAGGAAGTTAGTGGACAGTAGGGGGAGTGGTTTGAGGTTATAAAAGTACGAGTACTGGGGCGGGTGGGAATAGGGGCAGGGCGGGGGCGGAGCAAGCACGGCGAGTGCTCATGAGCGGGTTTACTAAGCCACTAGAGCCCAGGTTTCAAGATGTAACTCCTGAATAATTAACTTGCAGGTGAGTAATCTCATCTAAACAAACACCAGGTTCAATGCCTATGCTTTGGGAGCTTGTTTTTAAAATTTTATAGCAGTTTGCCTTAGTTTTAGAGTGTGTTCTGTAGTTTAAGTGGAGTATATGCAAACAAGCTTGGATTTTTTGTTTGGGTAAGCCTAGGGAGATTTGTGCTAGTGCTGAGGACCCTTAAATAATACTTTACTTTAAAGTCTATACTAAAATGTCCAGATAATGACCTGTTTTGTTTTTACAGGTTGTGGGCAAAAGTAGAGTAGTCGCTCGAAAAGGGCGAAGTTCTTTTCTGCCTTACGCTGTGCAGGGGAAGACCTGGGAAGTAGTGCTAGTTAGACACCAGCTATTAGTGTAAAGTTTTTCCAGCATTGTGTATGCTTTCCTCTGATAGCATGACATACCATATAAACACCATCTGGTAGAAGTTATTAATGTAACTATGAACATCTGGGAAATTTTCATATTTCCAGAAAATACTCACATTTCCTTTCATACTTTGCCTGAAGAGCCACTCATGACCTCTGTGACGACTGGACATGTGAAATGCTGTTTCACAATGTATCCATGTAGAAAATGTCTGAGATTTTTACAGAAATATGATATTCCTAAAGAAGTATAAATATCTGCAAAGAGGTAGCAGGCAGACAGCAGGTAACAGTGACAACTTTTGCACCATTATGTAAGTTTTCATTTGCTACCGTGAAGTGCCACACATACTCTATCTGGGCAAAGTTATTAAAAATATCAATATGGCAAATATTCATAATAGGCATAAAAAGAAATCACACTTTCTCACGTAGTGGCCACTAATTTGGGTTGGGAGCCATTTGTTGCCTATATTTAGATATGGTCTGTGAAATGCTCTTTTGTAATGCAGTTAAGTGGACATTGTCTGTCATATTTGAATAGATATGTATTTGTAAATGGGCATATACATCATATCTATATACAAATGGGCATAGCTATGAGTTATCACTGACTTTGCCATTGTGCATCTTCATTGTAAAGATGTTATGTCATGGTGAAATTCATCGCCGTGTATTGTATTGTGGAAGCTGGTAGTATGCTTTTGGTTTTGCCCCCTTTTCTCTATTGTGGTGCAGACGGGGAGTTGGTATATATATATATATATATATATATATATAAAACATTTTTGGGGGGTTGGGGGCTTGCCCCCCCCCACATGAGTGGTGCAGGGGTTGCCATCCTGCAAAGAGTTTTTTCTGTCTTTACAGGTTTTTCAGCTCACCTTACCTTTTTCGAAATTATATTTTCGGTAAATGGTGAACCAAAAAAAGTATCGCCAAATGTTTGTTGGTAAACCATGCAAATATATATATTTCCTTCGAAAAAGTGCACATATCTGCAAAGCAGTGGTACTTAGATACAATTTGCCACTGAGGATTTTTACAGTATTATGTAAGCTTTCATTTGGTATCATGAAGTACGCGCAACTCTGGCTTAGTCAATATTAATATGGCATGGACTCATAATATGGCATAAACTAAAAGCACACTTTCTGATTTACTTACAGCCTTATTTGGGTGAGAAGCCATTCCTGAAAGGTTGCTTACATGGATGGTGAAATGCCAGTTCACAATGCTACGTGATCAGTGCCTGACATATCTGCATAAATACGATGTTGTTGTTGTCTTTCGGCTTTTCCCGGTTAGGGGTCACCACAGCGGAACTCCGGTCCGCTAATGATTGGCAGTAGATTTTTTGATGAACCCCGAGGTGCTAGCTCGACATTCAACTTTCAACAAAGGTATGCCCATTTATGCATGTCTTTCGAACGCCCACCCAACCGTAGGGAGGACATGTAGACTCCACACAGAAGGCACTCCCCGCACTCCAGCCGAGAATCGAACGGGAGAACCTCTTGCTGTGAGGCAACAATTCTACCGCTGCACCACCGCAGAATATTTATACAAATTTGCATATTGCTGAAGAAGTATAAATATACTGAAAAATTGTGGTAATTGTATATCAAGTAAGTTTTCCAGCATTACATAAGCTTTCACTGGATAACAAAACGTACTAAATACATACATACATACAAATATTTCAAGCACGGGCATTAATCCCCTTCTAGCTTGCCAATATACCAAAACACTTGTCCCCATAATAAGTATTCCGGCTGTTCTTAAAAATATCTAAACTAGTACTTGCTTTAATGTAATTTGTTAGTCTGTTCCATGCATCAGCTACTCTGTCAGATAACCGATTAGTACACTTCTCATTCAATAGACAAGCAAGTTTTGTGTAGTCATGTAAATGCTAAATGGTAATCTAATAACACACAACATACATAAGTGGCAAATGACAACACAGGCTGGAAGACATATAATGATTTCAAGTTTTCCATTGCTGATTTGCAGGCATCTCAGACATTGCTATACTGGGCATGCTCGGCTGAAATGAGCAGACCGGAGAGCAATGCAAATACAAATTTTTATTGTTAAAAGTTAAGCATTTTCATCTCTGTTCTGCAGGACTTAATCAGAACTAAAAGATATACTAGTGCCAAATTAATTTATGACTAAAACTCTTTCAAAACAACCAATCACCAAAAGAAATCCATTAAACATATCATGAATTAATTTACTACCGTCCTATTATTTAAAGAAACAGTCACAAGTAAAACCGCATTACAACTGCAGTACTATAAACCCCAATTATGTTTTTGATGTTAACTGCTAAAATGTACCTAATAAAATTAATACAGTCTTAAACTTTTTCAATACCTAGTTTATTAAAGTTGACGGCAACCAAACTGTAAAAATACAAAAGGTGGAGACCTGGACACGTGATAATAAGATCTATTTCTCTATATATGTCTTAATATTTATTTTATATTTTTAAATACATAAAGTTTTAGGACTGTATTAATTTTATTATGTATATTTTAGCAGTTAACATCAAGAACGTAATTGGATTTATAGTACTGCAGTTACAAAACAGCATATCCCACCACAAAGCTATTTAGTTAAGATTTAGAAAAAGATAAAGATATGGATGATAACATTTTGGTAGCAGTGGGTTTTGACCAAGATTTTTTAGGGGACCTCATTGCACCCATATTTCCCCCTGTTTTAAGGAGATCAGGAGAATTGCTCAAAGGACTCAATGACAAGCATTAAGGCAGGTGGATTACTCTGAATTCCAGCAACGGCAATTCAGGGGGAGAGGCAGAGGGATGAGACACAGATATTAGAAGGATTTACAAGTCTTGATGGTAACTCAGGAATTCATTTTTACAATTTAAAAACAAAAAAAGTCTGAAACTGTTTCCCCAATTAAGTTTATAATGGTTACAAAATCTTTGATTATAGCAATTTGGATATAGACACTAGGCACTTTTCATTGTTTAGCAAAGGTTTTATGCTTGTACCCACACTAAAGATGGACCTGGGGAGAGAGTGGGGTGTTGATATAATTGCCCTGTTTATACACTGATGTTTTTACATAGTATCATGAATTCAGTTGTAGCTTTATATCAAGTTATTACTTCATGACAGTTCATATTCCTATCATATATTTAATTGCAGATGTTTTTATTTATCTACTTATAACACATTTCTGTAACATAACATTTGAATAGTGCAGCAATATATCATTTTTCAAAAACATTGCAGCCCCAACAGGAAGACAGAGTAAGACAACTCTATCCTGGTTTAGGTATTTATGATTATTACACTCTATAACCCATTATTTGTAGTTATAACAGTGTATTGCACAGAGCATGACAAATTAATGAGGATTTAATAAGCAAGACTAAAACACCATACAGATGTTCCTACATGTCCCACAAAACATATTGTTGCTACTTTTCTCTGCATCTGTCTCTCTCATTCTTCACCTCTCCTTCTTCAATAAGTTGTCAGTGTTCTTCAACAGTGTTATATTAATTTATTTATATTTATTATTTGACATTTATTGACCAGGATAGTCCGACTAGGACAGAGCCCTTTTTCCGTGGATGCCCAGGAAGAAAAGCTCCAACATACAATAGATAATCAGAAGATTACAAACTTCAGTAACAAAGCAGAACAAAGAGTAATGATTGTCAAATGCATCTACAATAATGGAGGGAAGTAAGAGTTAATCACTAATAGTGTTGGTAACAGAGCTTTAAAAAGTAACGTGTACTGAAGACATGAAGTAATGTTCTTTGAGTTTCACAAGCTTGAAGGATTGCAAAGGGTGGCAGGAAAAGCCAACTGGTAGGATTGTGTGGGGGGTGCGGGGTGGGATGAGTTAGAAGGAGTAAGTGTTAAGAAATGATGTGATAACTTAAGATTTCAGTTAGCATAGTGGAGGACAAGGTTTGAATAGTTAGGTAGCTTGTAGAGAGTCAGGAAATGCTCTTACTGATAGGAGGTAGGTAGGAGAAACAGGCCTGAAGTATAGAGGCAGGAGGTAGGTGACTGAAGGAAAGTGGGGAAGAAGAAGTTAGTAAGGTATAAAAAGAAAAGAATGCTTAACGCTGTGAATTAGTGATTCATTTCTGGCATAATGACGTAATGCTCAAATGCAGAGAAAGATTTTTTTGAATAGTTCGAGGATTCTAATTCAACCGTTAGCTAAGTGTTACTGTGTGTTTTTGGTTCACTAATTTAGGTGTTCGTGTTAGACACATATTGTTGTGAGCCACCATTGTCCTTCCTCTGTCATAAGATACTTTGTCCCTTCCTCCATGTCACCGTGCCTAAGTATCTTATCCCTTCTGTGTCATTATTCTTCCACTTGTATATTTGCACAATGTCTGGCACTGGGCAACATATGCAAAGAAGGCTAAATGGAACTAAAAGCTTATGGCGATAAGTTTGGATTATTTCCTTCATCCACATTACTCTGTTTCACTTATCACTTTGCTAAGCTATGTTTATTCACTTTAATGTAATTTTAAACAAGATGAACAGTTGGGTGAACAGATTACAGTGATCAACAGAGTAATAAAGATGAATACAAACATTCACATTGGTCAAAATCTGCTGCCAAATATTAACTATCACAAAAATGAACTTCTAAGTGTTGTGGTAAGATAATATTCAGGTCTAAATGCCTTTCTTGGCATGCTGAAAATGTTTGAATGCATATGGATGACAACGTGTTTCATGATGTTTTGTCTGACGATTGTGTCTATAAATGCTGGCTAAACCTTTACTTCACAATTCATTATCTTACTGCTAAAGTAATCTGCCTGGTACCCATTGTGAACGCTGTCTTTTAAAGAGCAACACAGAGTACTACTAATTACCAATGTAAGTTCAACACTTCAAGATATGATTCCACATGCACTAACACTTTGTCATAACAGGCAAATCAGTTTAACAGCACTCCACTTAAAGAGTACCAGAAAAAAAGAGAGAAGATCCAACAAGTATAGTTTTCTGTGGCACAATGTTTGTGTGCCAGTATTACTGTTGTCAAAAGATGATCATGATTTTTAAATTATGTTGACTGGCTTAATTCATTTGTGTAAAGTAATATGCCTGCTATACAGTGTTTACACTTGCACTGTGTTATCAGCTTGGTTAACTATCCTCACAAAATCCATCACTGTTATTCTGCAGTGCACTGTCCTAAGTATGACTTGCATGTTTGTCTTGCCAATGCACATAGCTCAAGTATGAGACAACACAAGTGTGCAGTCATCCCTACATGGCGACATAGTAATGTTTGATGTATGTCAGCCTATTATGTGGAACATGTCAATGTCCTTCACAGTAACACAATGTACAGTAAGGGCAGTATATACATTTTAATATAAAAGTACATCATTACATGTGATAATCATAGTACTGTTATATTGTCCAGTGCACACATATGCATTTGTTGCATGAGCTGTGATGCACAGTGCCATCTCTTCCAAACATTGCTTTTTACAAGTATTCCAGTGTCCAGTTTCAGGTAAGCATCACCTACCTTCTCATGTCGTGCTTGTAGCTAGTAGTCAGCTCTCTAGTTTGTATAACCTAGTTAGGTTGGAGGTTCAATACCCAACAGAGAAGAACTGTGTGTGGTGCATGAGAGAGACTGCGTACATCACTTAGTGGTATATCGACATGGTAAACCACCAGCTACTTCTCAAAACCTTATCAACCTTACATCTAGACACCCAAGTCCTAAACTGGTTTCAGGCCTACCTCGTAGGTAGACAACAGGCAGTTATGTGGCAGAACAAACTCTCCTGCCTATTACCGAATAGTATAGGCGTACCCCAGGGGTCCATCCTAGGTCCTCTTCTGTTCTCAATTTTATAAATGACCTCCATACAGTTATCCCGAAGCCACCTGTATTCAATATGCAGATGACTCAACTATCATCTGTTCTAATCCTATCCTGACAACCTTCTAATAACCACCCAACACTGCTTTACCAAAGTTGAAAATTGGCTAACTAACCATCAACTCATCTTAAACCCAAAAAACCCAACTTCTCCTTTTCCACCCATCCAACCCTACACCTTTCACACACTTTACCATACAATCTAACAATGGTACCATTATTTCTCCTACTACCAACGCTAAACTATTAGGAGTAATTATCGACAATAAACTACGGTTTGACACCCACATCAACCAAACTATTAAAATGGTTAACAAAAAACTTGGTTCTTTATATAGGTTAAAACCTTCCTAACTCCAGCAGCTAGGTTAGCTACTGCCGCTCTCACCTCCTATCCACCCTACTACGCCTCCCAATCCTTACAAACCTCAACAAGTCTGACCTCAATCGTCTTTCCACCTCTTATAATCACATTGCTAGATTCATCACTGCCCTACCTTACAGAACACATCATTGCATCAGCCTGAAAAACTTGACTGGCCAGAACTCCCTAATCTATTACTGAAATACCAACTCATTGAAGCCTTTAAAATCCTGAAACATCCAGATAACACCTGCACTTAATAACATCCTAATCCCTTACTCCAACCTAAGCTCTCTTCGCTCATCTAACAAACTCTTAATACAAACTTGCAAGTCCCATAACCTAGGTGGCGATTCACTCTACTCTAATATTATTGGCAAAGTATGGAATTCTCTTCCCAGAAGCTTACCTCCTTACAATCACTAGCTATTCAAAAAGAACTAAAATCCACCTTAAATCACACTGGCTTTGTCCATGTACAAACCCTGACTAACATTCACATGAGTTTTTCCTATAAGTAGGCATTTTCTGTGTTACTCAACTAAGTGTGAATAAACCTGAATGTAATGCAATGTTACCATTTGTACCTAATATTGTTATTACCTGCTCACTTTGAATACAATGTGATATGTCTTTATGTACCTTGATTAACCTTGTTGGAGCTTTTCTCCCCGGGACTCTGCTGAAAATGGACATGTATCCAGTCGGACTATCCCGGTCAACAAATGTAAAATAAATAAAAAAATAAAAAATAAAAAATATCTATTCCTCCTGAAAATAATACATTTACGTGTTCTCACAGCTCTCTTATCACAATTTTTACACAAGCAAACTCTCTGAAACACACCGATGAGGTCATTCTGACAGAAGTGCAATCTGTTTCCTTAAGAGCCAAGCATCCCCTGTCGTGCTTATAACTGGTCCAGTGTTCTTTAGGTTATGTAAGGTAGGCATTTCAATACTTACCATAGAAAACTTGTGTGTGTATGAAAGACTAAGTGTATTTACCTTTCCTGGGAATAATGTTTAACTAATCTCACAGGTTCCTTATACCAACTTTTATTGAAATGTTCTGTGAAACACATGGGTCATTCTAACAAAAGAGCAATCTCTTCCCTCAAGGGTCAGACTTTTCTATGGTACTTGCAACTAGTACAGTGCTCTCTAGAGTGCGCAACTAGGTAGGTAAGGGGTTCAATACCCCCCATAGTAGACTTGTATCTGTGTGTAGTGCTTGTTGCATCATTTAAATGTGCCCACAACTACCTTATATCAACTTTTGCATAAATATCCTGTATGAAACAAGCTGATGGGGTCATCCTGACAAAAGTCCTATTACTCCTCTTAATAAACCAACTTCTCCTGTGGCACTTGTGACTTATCCAGAGTTTTCTAAATTGTGTAATTCAAGTAGGCAGAAAATTCAATACCTGCCATGGTAGTGTGTTTGTATTTTTGTGTAATGTGTGCTGCTGTCTCTGTTCTTCCTGAAGAAGATGCATGCAAATGTGCTCCCACCTCCTTTATACCAACTTTTACACAAACATCTGGTATGAAACACACTGATGAAGTCATTCTGACATGAGTGCAATCTCTCCCCTTAAAATTCAAGCTTCTTTTGTGGTGCTTGTGACTAGTACAGTGGTCTCTCAATTATGTACCTCAAGATGTAGGAGGTTCAATACCCAACAATGTAGGCTTTTGTGTGTATGAGGTTGTTTACAGTTAGCTGTGCATGGGCTCAAGTCAACCTATACTCTGGAAGAATGATTTAAAATCATAGATGACTACAGCATCCCCTAAGCCCACCTTTTACATCCATAACGTCATTGCCTCACAGCAGTGTAGTTATGCATACTGTTTGTAATAAAATGATTACAATTTTCTATGCATTACATAAAGAAAGCTTTGATTTTTAGGCAATATATGCCCATAAATGTATGAATTAATGCTTACAATAGCAGTGTCATAGGATGAAAAATAGTATTTTTTTGTTTTTAGAGAGGAAAGAGATGCAAACATTTGTTAAGTAGGGTGGGGGGAGAAAGTTTCCATTCTTCAAATGGCATGTGTTTTGTGTGGCATCAATAAGAGCACACAATTACAACATTACAATGTCTGCCTACACCCCTGGTTCAACACACTGATAAAGTCATTCTTTTGCAAGTGAACAGTCGCTATTTAAATGTCAGACTTCTCCTGTGATGCCTGAATGTCTTACACGATTCTCTAGAATGTGGAAGTCGATCAGTAGGCTGCTTGAATAGAGTAGTGTTTAACTTCTATAAGTGTGGCTAGCAACTTTTATAAGCCTTGATTAGCTATAAAAATAATGTTAACAGATACATCTCCTTGGCTATACACTGCTGATGTTATCCCTTCATAGATGTTGTAGTCATTATTCTCCTGTGGTGCTGGCTGCTGATAATGTGCTGTATAGATGTTGTAAGTGGATAGGTAGGAGGTTTAATTCCATTACTACTTCAATAGTGTGACAGTTATTATTGTCATATACTGTTGGCCACCTCGCAACCACCTTTCTATATCCTTCTAATTATGAGATTAAATTACAGTGGTACTAGCAAATCCTAGCATCACCAGTGAAAATAACTTTTTAGTCCTCATAATGATCACATACTGCTAACATACCTGCATTATGTCACATTCGGAGTGTGCATTCTCCTGTGTTGTGTGACTTTGACTGTGTGCTTTGTACATTGTGTAACTACATATGTAGGATGTTGGGGGCCAGCTGTGTGTGCCTTTCACCCTCATACTTTGTATACTATTCTGAAAAGCATATATGATGTGTAGCTATACAGCATTATTGTGCACTTTTGGCACTTATCAACATAAACATCCATCCACTGATGTTTATAGGTTCATAGGTTCATAGGTTCATACTAGGCTATCTGCCCGAGGGCATTTACAAGCCTAGCCCATAGTTTTGTGGCTTAAGCCACCCCTTTAGTATGGGGAACTATACCCATTATTTTGCTGTGCCTCTGTTGAGCAGTGACACTGAGGTAATCCCTGGGGTATATCTGCGATCTCCCATCCATTGGTCAAGATTTCTCTTGAACAAGGCCAGCGAGGTGCTCTGCCTCACATATACCGGGATTTTATTCCACAGCATAGGGAGTCTTTGGGTGATGAATCTATCCCTCCAGCACGTCCTATTAATAGCCGTGTCGAGGTTTAAGTCTCCGCCCTTGTGGCTCTGACGGATCTAGATTTTTGAGGTGAAGCATATTCATCAAATCTGGGTTTGACATGGCCTTGTATGTTAGGCAAAGGTCACCTCTGAGCAAGCGGTGGCGACTGAATAGAGCTGGAGTTCTTCCAGTCGGGCAGCATAGGACAGATGTTTGAGACCCTTTATCCTTTTGGTGAGGAACTTTTGTGGCCTCTCCAGCTGCTGCAAGTGTCGGGTCAGATACATTCCGAATGGGGCATTGTACTCAATCATTGGTCTGATGAGTGATGAGTATAGGGAGACTATGACCTCCCTTGATCTAGATGAGAATCCCTTCATGATAAGGTGGGCAATGTAGAAGGTCTTCCTAACTACTTTAGCTACATGGGTGTCGAATGACAGACTACTATCAACCTGGGTCCCCAGGTCCCTGATAACTTCTTCTGTGCTCAGTGGATTGCCACCTATTTGGTAGCTAGGGGTAACCTTGTTTTTCCCGAAGGGTATGACTATGCATTTTTGGCATTTGACTTTAGGCCATGGCTCTGGCACCAGTTATCCGTATCTGTGAGACCCTTCTGAAGGATATCTGTGTCAGATGTGTTTTCTACTATGGCCCAGTTTGCAGTCATCTGCAAACTTTGTCAGCCATAACCCTCCTGTGTTTGCTTGTACTTCGGAAAAGTAGATGCCAAACAAGAGTGGGCCCAGGACTGAGCCCTGTGGTACACCACTTGTGACAGGCTTTGAGTCTGACATGGCGCCAGCAACTCTGACCCTGTGGGTTCTGTCACTCAGCCAGTTTGCAACCCATCTTGTGATGTATGGGTTAACATTTAAGCTGATGAGTTTTTCAATGATACCCGAGTGGGGTATTGTATCGAAGGCCTTCGCCAGATCGAGGTAGGCTGTATGGACTGCCTTTCCCTCATCAATGGCTTTGGTGACTGTTTTGAAAAAGTCAACCAAGTTTAGAAGGCATGATCTGCCTTTGACAAAGCCAAACTGGGATGGATCCAAAGTCTGCAAATTCCCTATGTCTTTATTTATGAGGTCCATTATGATCCTCTCCATGGCTTTGCAGGTAAGGCTTGTCAAGCTAATGGGCGGTAATTTCCAGGGTCGGTGGAGGCACCGCCTTTGTGAAGTGGGACCACAGTTGCAGTCGCCACTCCTGGGTGCGTATCCAGAGGTAAGACTATGATTAAACAGCTGTCCTAGCTGTGGGTTTAATTCCTCGTTGAGTTCGTGGAGCACACAGCCGGAGACACCATCAGGTTCCATGGATGCTGTGTTTTTGCTTTGGAGAGCAGTTCTCACTTGGGCGTTGGAGATGTTTGGGGGCTGCAATCGCTTGGTATAGATATCTCTCCTTTTGGGGGGGAGAAGTTTGCACTGAACCTGTCAGCCAGTATGTTGGCAATGTCTGTAGGATCAGTAATCTTACATCATTTTGAACTAGTTCTGAGCATATCTGGGAGTTTCCTCCCAGGTTTCTAACATAGCTAAAGAAGGCCTTATGATTGTCTTTTGAGTCTTTAGCTATTTTTCTCTCAAAATTTGCTTTGGATGATTTTATGAGAGCTCTTAGTTTTTTACTTATAGTGATCAAGGGTGTCTTACCTTTTAAGGATTTTGCTCTATCTTGTAGTAGCTTCCTCCTTTTGTTGTAGAGTTTGTTTATGGCTGGGGTTCACCAGACTGGACGCTTGCCTTTGGTACAAAGAGTCTTTGTTTTGCTTGGGATTGCCTTATCCATGCAGTTCTGCAGGTGCTGGTAGAAGGCATTTGTAAGTGATTCAGCGGCTTGAGTACTGTTTTCCGCTGGCTCGGGGGCCTTAAAGGAGACCACACTAGTCTTTAGAAGTGTGAAGTTGGCTTCGAGAAGTTCTTTACTGTGGTCTTTTATTTTCAGGTGGGGTGGGATGAGGACCTCCAGCGAGATTAGTTGTGATCTGATCTCACCAGTGAGGGGTATACTCGTCCGGTGTTGAACATTGTGCTCCCATGTTCGTGATGATGAGATCAAGTATGTTTTCTCCTCTTGTGGGGATGGTGACTAGTTGTTCCATGGCATTTGAGTTTATGAATTCCAGGAACTTTTGGGCTAGGGTGTTTGGGCTTGAGTAGTGTTCCCAGTCTATATTAGGGTAATTGAAGTCACCTAGTATGATGGTGTTTGGTGATACATTTTATCCCCTCTAGTGTTTTCAGGAAGGCCATGTGAGGTTCCTGAGTTTGTGAGGGTGGCCTGTAACATGCTACAATTTGCAGAGCAGTCTTGCCTATGGTTAATTGCACCTGGATGGTCTCCGATGCATCGTGCGTTGCCACCAGTCTTGAGGTGTGGGTGTCCTTGATGACTATGGATACCCCCCCCTCCTTTCTTGGTATTGTCCGGATTTTGGGGCGGGCATGATAAGAGGTAAAACGTGATACTGCTGCCGTGCTCTCAGGAGCCTTGAACCAGGTTTCTGTCACTGCACAGACATCGATGTTGTCCAGACTGAGCAGGGGCCTTGAGTGCATGCATTTTGAGATTTAGACTTCTGGCATTGAGCAGCATTACCCTTAGTTTTTCCTTTTTGTGTTCTAGGGTGGTAGGTTTAGAATTTGAGCCTTGCCTAAAAAAGGCACTATGGGGGTGGCAAGAGCCTTTGCCAATATCCGGAATCCCACGGGTGACAGGTGCAAGCCGTCCCTTTGTGAAACAGCGTGCTTGTCCAGCATGTCATCCCAGGCAGACAGACATTGGATCCCCTTTGAATGACACCAGAGTTTAAGCCAATTGTTAAAGCTGATCATCTTATCTCTGTATTGTGGCATCATTCTTGGTGAAGGTAGGATACTGCTCAAGGTCAGGGTCATACCTGCCTGGGCTACATAATCAGAGAGCTCCTCAATGTCTCTTTTCATGTAGTCCAAGGAGGTACGTCTCAGGTCGTTTACACCAGCGTGGACAATGACTGAGTCATATTTGTACCTGCTGTTGAGAGACCTGAGTGCTTGCGTTATATCACAAAAATTCACCTCCATTGACATGTAACCTTGTGTGACCATCACATATATACTATATGTGTTGATATCATAATATACTTGCTCAGGAGGTGACAACAGCAGTACGTACTGTGCTATCTACATATGTGCTTAATATTATGCTACGTACTTGCACTGGTAGTGTACATAAATTTACATATTCTATTTTGGGGAAATTGACATATTTACCATGCTCTTTTAATCTTTATTCATTCCTGTAATACATATCTGTGTCCATTTTCATCTGCACACTTTCCTTGGCCAGTGTACGTTTCATTATATTTGCCCTTCCTAGTTAACCTACCCCCCCACCATGGCTTCATTATTTAAATATTTTTTTATTGTACATTGCACTGAGTACAGTTTTCTTTACTGTGTTATTACTGATGGTATTGCAATATTTTTACCCCTCTAGTCATTGTGGCTGTCGACACAATCTCGCTGATCAAGTTTGCTCATAAGCAAACTTGAATGCATCCTCTTTCTGTGCTTGTGCTGCTCTGTATAGTTTACTGGCCAACCAAACTGCTGTCGGCCATGAAATTTTGTTTGTGTAAGTGCGATGAGCAACATGAATAGCCGATTAACCCTGCTGCTCATTGCACTAACTAGTAAACTCCATGTAGGCTTCAAACAAAGCTGCCATGGAGTTTATTGACTCCCCAGGTGTGTGTGCCCAACAGCTGAATGTCTATCAAAGGCAGCAATCTATATAAGGAACACAAAGCACACATTGCCCATCAATGGATAATCTTGAAAAAGTGAAGTATACAAAGTAAGTTTAAAATTCTCATAAAGAGTACAAAATTAACCACTGCTAGCAATGTATGGTGCAGAAAAACTGAACTATTGAAAACAAATGAAAATTCATGTCAGATAAACAAACATAAAGTACTGCCCAACAATAGAAAGTCCAGAAAACTGAAGTACAGAAAATAAACTAAGACCACATTTTCCTCTCTTGGACATGTGTATCTCAAAACCTGACAGATGTGAGGGAACTTGGCGAAAGCATCATTAGGAATGATTCACTTATCTCAAGCTAGGAAGTGAATGCTGTGTTAATGAAAACACCTCAAGGAACCAAAATACCTTAAAGTGCAGTTAGCTGCTAAACCTGAGCACAGTGGCGAAGGGTGCACTGCTTGGGTCAGAACAATTTGCTTAGGATAAAATTGAGGGTAGCTTCTGTGAGGAGTGGGGAAGCTACTAGGGCTAGACTGCGCACCAATATTGATAGGATTCCAATATGATTTCAGTTTGATCGTGGGCCCCTGGTTTGGAAATGTAGAAATTCATGAGGTCTGTTCTAGTTGGCTGTTATAGGTGATTATATGTTTTAACTTTAATTTTAGATTTTTTTCTGAATATTGTGAATGTATTTTATTTAATAACTGGGAGCAATTTTAAGCTCTATTTGGGTTTTCTCATCTCCCCTTAACTTGGCAGATCTGACGAAGTTCCAGCAAAATTGTTCATACCATGGCACTTACAATACCCTATATCCCACATGCCCACATTATGCAGATATGGGCTGCTAAGAATTATTGTCTTTAGAATTATAAGATTTATATGTATAATTATATTCTGGCTGTCACTTGTCCATTCTAGAAATGGCATGACCGGAATTGCATAATGGCATAACAGGTAAGTGGGGCCCAGCCTAGTTTTTGGCCCACACTTTAGGTCACTATCCTTTAGAATTCCTTTATTATAAGTTTAGCATTATGGCTTATTTTTTTACTTTTCTGGGGGGAAACAGCACTCCTGGGGACATACAGTCTTTCTTAATCTTTTCTGATAGATTCATTTATAACAGTGGATTTAAACAAGGGCAAATGTCCCTCCTTTTGATTCGGATTTTTAATTTTCAATTACAAGATTCAATTTTTAGGTGATGTGGGCATTGCGTTTTATAAATGAAAGTGTCTCTAAATACTTTTTATAAAGAGAATGTCTCTAAAAGCCAGTTCTTCCAAAAGCAAATCTTCAAGGTTTCTGTTAAAGACCAGCCATATGAAACATCACCATTTTGGCCTGATAGGCCACATTTAATGGTGCCCCTCCAATCCCCATTCTTTACTCCCCTGCCCGCTTAGGACCACTACTTCAGGAAAATTGCTGTAACTCAATTGGTGAACCTCATGTTGTAATTCTCCAGTCTATGGCTCACATCTCTGTCTCCACACACCAATCGCAAAGGCCGCAACCTGGTCTATTAAAATGTTAATACTTTAGGCCATGCCACTTGGATCTATTCCCACTCTCTACAATTTCTGCATCTCCATTGGCCAATTTGTTCCACACTCTCCTTAGGTTATTCACCTTGACTCTTCCCCCACTGTTCATTAACCGCAACCCTCCTGGATTTGGTATTTCAACACCCACGTCAGCCACTGGCCACTTGTACACCCCCATTTCATTGACTATTCCCCTTCGCATACTTTGCCACTATGAGGTTCATTGGCAATTTCACCTACACACACACTTTTGACTTACGAAAATTATTCCATCTACTTTGGGACCAATACATTTATTAATACTATCATTTTAGCCAATCAGATTCTAACCATTTCTCCACTGGCCTATCAGAATAACGACCCTGAAGCTGATATAGTCTAGAGTCTTCTTACTTGGCCCACTATGGTAATGCAAACATGTGGTTTGTAATAAAGTTACGGCCCCTCTTATTCTACCAATTAGAAGCTGACCCTAGTTTTCTGACTCAATGGAAATTATCAGAAGCCCAACAGGACATTATCAATTGAGTGTTTTTAATGTTTTTTTTTCTGTTCTAGGTTTTTGCATATACCTTTATAAATAAAACAAACTGTTTCACATTGTAATATACATGGAATGCTCATCAGTCAATGACACGTCTCGAGCCTTCAGCCGAATTCTGACAGGCTGGCAGGCTGCTCAAGAAGCTGATGTCGAGCACATGCCTCTGCACATGATGACATCAGCAAAAAATTGCCGGAGAAAAAATAATAAAAAAGAAGCCAGGAAATTTGGGAATAAAGGGGGCCACTCAGGAATTCATGGCACCCTATTATTTGGACCTCAAAACCGGTAAATGATGAAGAATTTGGTACAGCTGAGAGGTATGAGCAGCAGCAGCAATGAGGTTTTGTGTACCTCTTGAACATACTACTCAACCTCTCCAACAATAAATCTGGCCAGCATACTTCTCAACCTCTTTAGAGCGAGAAATCTGGACAAAGCCAAAATTAATGGAGGGGGGCACAAAGGCCCAAAAATAGTGACACTTTTAAGTATTGCTCTTACTAACTTAGAAAGTAGATAGAAATACAGGTTTTGCATTAGCATGTATTTTCTGCAGGGTATGAAGTCTTAAACTCAACTGTCTGTCATTATTTTCTGACTTCAAACCTCAATGATCTGCCAGTGATTTGCCAGAAAACAACAATTTTATGAGAAACAGACCAAAAATATGAGGCAAAATTCTGCACATTGTATGGAAATCTCTGCAGTTGAAAGGTATGCTGGACAGAGCCAAATAATAGGGACAGATTTTAAATATTGCTCTTCTAAACTTAGAAATTCAATAAGGTTGCCAATAAGGCTATGTACCTTTCAACCATAGTAAATCAATAAAATGAAGTGTATAACAATCCACAAGGTGAATGTTCTGCCACTGAGAAAGACAAAAGAGTATAAAAACAGCAAAAACGAGCAGCAGAGACAACCATGGATTTCAAAAAATCCCAGTTTCCACTATATGTAAAAGAAAGAAATCCATTTATTGTGTACAACAGTTAGCGCTTTCACAATTTGCTTCTTCAGATCATAAACGCACATAAACCACATAGCCTGCTTATAAAATACAAACTATCCAATCACTACACCCAGTTAGTCGAACACTCACTTCTTAAAGCCACAGTAAAATAAACAGTACTTTGGTGCATTATACATTTCATATAAAAACCACAGCAATAAAAAAAATCACAGCAATAAAAACTGTATCATAGTACATTGAATGCATTCTACCAAACTCTAATAAAGTTGTGATTCCAATAAAAACTAAATACTATGGGCTGGAACACATTAAAATAGAATGCATAACTATCAATTTTGAAAAACTCTAAACAAATGTAGAGTTCATGTAACAAAATACTATAAATCAGGAAAAAGACCAAACCAACCCTTTACAAAATGTAGGGTAATCAAAAGGAAAACATAGTTACATTCTTATTTAGCTACTATTCTCCTTGACTTTAAAAGAGGTCTCAAAGAAGCCCTCTCATTGAGACCTCTACCCTGTCTGCTCTCAACCTCAAGATCCAGCATGTATCCCTTTTCTCAGTACCATTTCTAATCTACCCTTCACGTGCAGTGGGTAATATAGTGTCAATGACCTTAAATCTAAAGTGATGTTCATCCCCACTAGCCATGACGTGTTTCGCTAGTGCATTTGTATTTCATTTCACCCTAAAGGCATATAGCTGTTCCCTTATCCTGTTTTTAAAAAAAATCTGTTTGTTTTGCCAACATAGAATGATCTGCATGAATTACAGATAGCTAAATCCACCACATGCGAGGTATTACAGTTGGCAGAAATAGGGAACCTAAGCTCTTTTCCCATGTCCGGATGGAGGAACATACCACTCGAGTCTATATGATCACAATAGTTGCATTGTCTACATGGGACCGTTACCCTCACCTACTTGTCTGACATAGGGTTCCTGTCATGAGAATAACACAGCATCCTCTTCAGGTTAGGCTTATTCTTAAACCTGAACTTGGGTCTGTCTCCCACTATCTCATAAATATCCAGATCTGTGGTGAGTATGCCCCAATGTTTATTAATGGCCTCATATATCAAGCCATTATCTGTAGTGAAATACATAGGAACCTTGACCACTGTAGATGAAACTTCACCAGATCTAACTGCTGATTGCTCTCTTGGATGTGAGAAATAGGGGCTAGCTCTATCATGTCTCAACTCATGAATCATAGACAACTCTTCGTGGACCTCCTTTTCACCATACCCACATTCCATGAACCTTTCTTCCAATGTGGTAAGCTCATTAAGATAACCCGTATTTGATACATTGAGGTGTGAAGCTCGCATTCCCTGCCCTATAATAATATTCCTGAAGATAAACTGGGGAAGCATATTCCATCTGTAGAGTAACATGTTCCTGTGGCACTCCTTCCTGAAGACACCTGTATTAATAAGACCACCCTCCAATCTCTCAACATAGATGTCTAAATATTCTACCCTGCTTAGGGAATAGGTCATAGTAAATTTTAAGAACTCAGTCATGTTATTCATTTCAGAGATAAAAACTGGCAATCTCTCTACATCACCTACCCATAAAAAGAAGACATCCACAAAATAATGATAAAAAGGGATGCATTGTTTAAACTCATCCTTAATGAAAAGCTTCTCTTCCTCCCATTGGACTAAAAACTTGTTGGCGTAGCTATTGGCACAAGATGTGCCCATAGCCACACCATCAAGTTGAAGATATAACACCTGATCAAACATAAAAGTATTGTTCTCAAGAATAACTTCCAAAAACAGGGAGACCAGATCTATCTTGTTATGGTCATAACCACTATGTTCGACCATATATTTCCTAATGGCACTGACACCCACTTCATTCGGGATGACGGTAAACAAGGACTGTACATCCAAAGTCACAAAGATAATGTCAGAGTTTATCTGTGAGTTGGTACTGAAACTATATAGGTATAATAAAAACTGTTTAGTGTCCCTCAGGACAAAAGGATTCATCCCAAGGACTTGGCGTAACGGTTTCTCAATATAGGCAGAAAAAGGTTCGGTGCACCAACCCCTACCCAAGACTATCGGCCTCATGGGAGGATTTTCCCCATACTTGTGGATCTTAGGGAGGCCTTGTATCACTGGTATCAAAGGATGTTCTACATACTAATATTTAAAAAGTTCCTCATTGATGACAAAACTCTTCACAAGGTCCTCTAACATATTATAAATCCTGTTCTGAAGGGTGGCTATATCATCACGATTAATAACCCTTTAATATTTCTCATCACTTAACATATGTTTCATAGAATTTAGATACCACTCAGCTCCATAATCACCACATGACTGCCCTTATTAGCAGGTCTGATAACTATAGAGTTGTCACCTTGAAGCCTTCTCAGGGCAGTCCGTTGTCTAAGATTTAAATTGTACCTATTCCTAACATGTTTATGTCTCAGATCAATATCATCAAAAATTTTATGCACATCATCCTCCACCAATTTATAAAATGCTTCAACCAAAGGGTGGTTAGTAGGCATATATATACTAGGTTTCTTAAAATTAGTTGCATGTTCATTACTACAACCCCCAGGCTCAAGCCTCAGCATAACATTTCTGCTAAACATTTTAAGATCCAATAAAACATCAGTTAAACTGTTACACTTGGTTGGTATAAAACTAAGTCCTTTGTTCAGAACTGAGAGATCATCAGAATCCAAAATACGTGTAGAGATATTCCATAGTAGACACTCCCGACCTGACTCCACATTTTCTTGTTGAGTTGTCTCTCTTGTGCTCTCCTAACATTTCTGCCTGCCTCTGCTGACAGAATGAGGGCCCTCTCATTCTCCCCTCCACTGAAATGGTAAAATGGGGGGAGGGTGAAAACAAAGCTATATGGCATTGTTTGTACCCATAGAGGTGCTCGCTGTTTCTGTATGCACCACCTTAGGTCTGGCATCAACCTGTAAGGCTGTCCCATTACAGAAACATGATCATTCAATACCACCGACTGGTCTGGCAAGTTACATTATACCAAAGTCTCTGTAGAAGCTGCTGAAACAGCATCCAAGGATGCCAGTTGTATTGCATTAACCTCTGATGTACTATCAATCACACCCGCAGTTCCCACAGTACTATTGCTCCTGGTAGGATGCAGGGATGGTGCACCATCAGCACCATGTACATTACATTTAGTGGACTCCTGAGCCCTCGGCCATGTAAAGATGTGGACTAGCTGAAAGTCCCTGGTATCAATTTTGCTCTTTTTTTGCTGCAAAAGTCTCCTTTCAAACACTGTAACACTGTCTAGCACACCATCCAATAAATGGTCTACAACCGAACGAGGAAACCAGTTATATAGCACTTGTTGTTCTAGAATCGAGAGTCTCAATGACTCCTTTTCTGGTTTAAAAAATTCAGTCAAAAGAGATAAGTACTTTATGCTTACCTCCAAGTTAAGCTGTTGCCATTTGGCAAGAAGTGCTGGATACTGCTCACTTTAATCTTAATCTTAATGAGTTTACCACATTGGAAGAAAGGTTCATGGAACATGGGTATGGAGAAAAGGAGGTCCACAAAGAGTCGTCTATGATTCATGAGTTGAGACATGATAGAGCTAGCCCCTATTTCTCACATCCAAGAGAGCAATCAGCAGTTAGATCTGGTGTAGTTTCATCTACAGTGGTCAAGATTCCTATTTATTTCACTACAGAAAATGGCTTGATATATGAGGCCATTAATAAGCATTGGGGCATACTCACCATGGATCCAGATATTTATGAGATAGTGGGAGACAGACCCAAGTTTAGGTTTAAGAATAAGCCTAACCTGAAGAGGACGCTGTGTCATTCTCATGACAGGAACCCTATGTGGGACGAGCAGGTGAGGGGTATGGTCCCATGTGGACAATGCAACTACTGTGATTATATAGACTCTAGTGGTATGTTCCTCCATCCTTACACGGGAAGTTTAGGTTCCCTATTTCTGCCAACTGTAATACCTTGCATGTGGTGTATTTAGCGATCTGTAATTCATGCGGATCATTCTATGCTGGCAAAAGAGATATTTTTAAAAACAGGATAAGGGAACATCTTTATGTCATTAGGGTGAAATTAAATACTAATGCACTAGTGAAACATGTCATGGCTAGTGGAGATGAACATCACTTTAGATTTATGGTCATTGACATACCCACTGCACGTGAAGGGGACATTAGAAATGGTACTGAGAAAAGGGAGACATGCTGGATCTTGAGGTTGAGAGCAGACAGGGTAGAGGTCTCAATGAAGGGCTTCTTTGAGACCTCTTTTAAAGTCAAGGAGAATAGTAGCTAAATAAGAATGTAACTATGCTTTCCTTTTGATTACCCAACATTTTGTAAAGGGTTGATCTGGTCTTTTTCCTGATTTATAGTATTTGTTATATGAACTCTACATTTGTTTAGAGTTTTACATAATTGATAGTTATGCATTCTATTTTAATGTGTTCCAGCCCATAGTATTTGGTTTTTATTGGAATCACCACTTTATTAGAGTTTATTAGAGTGTGGTAGAATGCATTTAATGTACTATGAATAAGTTTTTATTGCTGTGGTTTTATATGAAATGTATTTAATGCACAAATGTACTGTTTATATTACTGTGGCTTTAAGAAGTGAGTGTTCAACTAATTGGGTGTAGTGATTGGATATTTTGTATTTTATAAGCAGGCTATGTGGTTTATGTGCGTTTATGGTCTGAAGAAGCGAACTGTGATAGCGCTAACCATTGTGCACAATAAATGAATTTCTTTCTTTTACATATAGTGGAAACTGAAGTTTTTTGAAATCCGTGGTTGTCTCTGCTGCCCGTTTTTGCTGTTTTTATGCTCTTTTGTCTTTCTCAGTGCAGAGCATTCACCTTATGGATTGTTATACACTTTGTTTTATTATTCTTATTTATTTACCTTGCAATCCACAGGGACATGGCTGAAGGGTCAACACATAGTTGGATTACAGACCAGTCGGGTCAGTCTTGGGTGGCAAAAGCCTATTGGACAGGTTTCAAGCCTGTGTGACGAGCAGTGGAAATCCCCTCCTACTCTATGAGGTCAGTACCGGAGATATGGCGGCTTCTGTGAATACAGAAGAGTTGGAGATTTGGAGAAACCAAATAGAAAAGCATGAAGGTGACTTTATTAAATTAAAGAAACTTATCACCTAGAGACAGCATTTTGAAGTCTTTTTGGCCAGGAAGATCATTCCGAGAAGACTTCGCGTTCTGAAAATGCCTACATACAGTGCACAGTATCCAGCACTACTTGCCAAATGGCAACAGCTTAACTTGGAGGTAAGCATAAAGTACTTATCTCTATTGACTGAATTTTTTAACCAAGAAGAGGAGACATTGAGACTCTTGATTCTAGAACAACAACAAGTGCTATATAACCGGTTTCATCGTTTGGTTGTAGACCGTTTATTGGATGGTGTGCTAGACAGTATTATGGTGTTTGAAAGGAGACCTTTGCAGCAAAAAAAGAGCAAAATTGATAGCGATACCAGAGACTTTCAGCTAGTCCATGTCTTTACATGGCCGAGGGCTCAGGAGTCCACTGAACATAATGTCCATGGTGTTGATGGTGCACCATCCGTGCATCCTACCTGGAGCAATAGTACTGTGGGAACTGCGGGTGTGATTGATAGTACATCAGAGGTTAATGCAATACAACAAGCATCCTTGATTGCTGTTTCAGCAGCTTCTACAGAGACTTAGGTACAATGTAACTTGCCAGACCAGTCAGTGGTATTGAATGATCATGTTTCTGGCAATGGGACAGCCTTACATGTTGATGCCAGACCTAAGGTGGTGCATACGGAAACAGCGATCACCTCTATGGGTACAAACAGTGCCATAGCTTTGAGTTTTCACCAATTTACTTTACCCATTTCGGTGGAGAGGGGAATGAGAGGGCCCCATTCTGTCAATCGAGGCAGGCAAAAATGGAAGTTTTTGCCAGAGAGACAATCCACCCAGACACTCAAGAAAATGTGGAGTTAGGTCAGGAGTGTCTAGTATGAAATATCTCTACAAGTATTTTGGATTCTGATGAACTCTCAGTTCTGAACAAAGGACTTACCTTTATACCAACCAAGTGTAACAGTTTAACTGATGTTTTATTGGATCTTAAAATATTTAGCAGAAATGTTATGCTGAGGCTTGAGCTTTGGGGTTGTAGTAATGAACATGCAACTAATTTTAAGAAACCTAGTATATATATATATATATATATATATATATATATATATATATATATATATATATATATATATATGCCTACTTACCGCCCTTTGGTTGTTTGGTTGAAGCATTTTATAAATTGGAGGATGATGTGCATAAAATTTTTGATGACACCGATTTGAGACATAAACATGTTAGGAATAGGTACAATTTAAATCTTAGACAATGGACTGCCCTGAGAAGGCTTCAAGGTGACAACTCTATAGTTATCAGACCTGCTGATAAGGGTGGCCCTGTGGTGATTATGGATACTGAGTGGTATCTAAATTCTATGAAACATATGTTAAGTGATGAGAAATATTAAAGGGTTATTAATCGTGATGATATAGCCACCCTTCAGAACAGGATTTATAATATGTTAGAGGACCTTATGAAGAGTTTTGTCATCAATGAAGAACTTTTTAAATATTTGTATGTAGAACATCTTTTGATACCAGCGATACAAGGCCTCACTAAGATCCACAAGTATGGGGAAAATCCTCCCATGAGGACGATACTCTCGGGTAGGGGTTGGTGCACCAAACCTTTTTCTATCTATATTGAGAAACCATTATCTCCAGTCCTTGAGATTAATCCTTTTGTCTTGAGGGACACTAAACAGTTTTTATTAGACCTATATAGTTTCAGTACCAACTCACAGATAGACTCTGACATTATCTTTGTGACTTTGGATGTACAGTCCTTGTTTACCGTCATCCCGAATGAAGTGGGTGTCAGTGCCATTAGGAAATATATGGTCAAACATAGTGGTTATGACCATAAAAAGATCGATCTGGTCTCTCTGCTTTTGGAAGTTGTTCTTGAGAACAATACTTTTATGTTTGATCAGGTGTTATATCTTCAACTTGATGGTATGGCTATGGGCACATCTTGTACCAATAACTACACCAACATGTTTTTAGCACAATGGGAGGATGAGAAGCTTTTTGTTAAGGATGAGATTAAACAATGCATCCCTTTTTATCGTCGTTTTGTGGACGTCTTCTTTTTATGGGTAGTTGATGTAGAGAGATTGCAAGTTTTTATCTCTGAAATGAATAACATGACTGAGTTCTTAAAATTTATGATGACCTATTCCCTAAGCAGTGTAGAATATTTAGACATCTATGTTGAGAGATTAGAGGGTGGTCTTATTAATACAGGTGTCTTCAGGAAGGAGTGCCACATGTTACTCCACAGACTGCATCCCCAGTTTATCTTTAGGAATATTATTAGAGGGCAGGGAATGCGAGCTTCATGCCTCAATGTATCAAATATGGGTTATCTTAATGAGCTTACCACGTTGGAAGAAAGGTTCATGGAACGTGGGTAAGGTGAAAAGAACATCCATGAAGAGTTGTCTATGATTCATGAGTTGAGACATGACAGAGCTAGCCCCTATTTCTCACATCTAAGAGAGCAATCAGCAGTTAGATCTGGTGTAGTTTCATCTATAGTGGTCAAGGTTCCTATGTATTTCACTACAGATAATGGCTTGATATATGAGGCCTTTACTAAACATTGGGGCATACTCAACATGGATCCGGATATTTATGAGATAGTGGGAGACAGACTCAAGTTCAGGTTTAAGAATAAGCCTAACCTGAAGAGGATGCTGTATCATTCTCATGACAGGAACCCCATGTGGGACGAGCAGGTGAGGGGTACGGCCCCATGTGGACAATGCAACTACTGTGATTATATAAAATCTAGTGGTATGTTCCTCCATCCGGACATGGGAAAAGAGTTTAGGTTCCGTATTTCTGCCAACTGTAATACCTCACATGTGGTATATTTAGCTATCTGTAATTTATGCGGATCATTCTATGTTGGCAAAACAAACAGATTTTTTAAAAACAGGATAAGGGAACATGTATATGCCATTAGGGTGAAATTAAATACTAATGCACTGGCAAAACATGTCATGGCTAGTGGGGATGAACATCACTTTAGATTTATGGTCATTGACATTATATTACCCACTGCACTTGAAGGGGACATTAGAAATGGTACTGAGAAAAGGGAGACATGTTGGATCTTGAAGTTGAGAGCAGACAGGGTAGAGGTCTCAATGAGAGAGCTTCTTTGAGACCTCTTTTAAAGTCAGGGAGAATAGTAGCTAAATAAGAATGTAGCTATGTTTTCCTTTTGATTACCCAACGTTTTGTAAAGGGTTGGTTTGGTCTTTTTCCTGATTTATTGTATTTTTTACATGAACTCTACATTTGTTTAGAGTTTTTCATAATTGATAGTTATGCATTCTATTTTAATGTGTTCCAGCCCATAGTATTTAGTTTTTGTTTGAATCGCAACTTTATTAGAGTTTGGTAGAATGCATTTAATGTACTATGATACAGTTTTTATTGCTGTGATTTTTTTATTGCTGTGGTTTTTATATGAAATTTATTTAATGGACCAATGTACTGTTTATATTACTGTGGCTTTAAGAAGCGAGTGTTCGACTAATTGGATATAGTGATTGGATATTTTGTATTTTATAAGCAGGATATGTGGTTTATGTGTGTTTATGGTCTGAAGAAGCTAATTGTGAAAGTGATAACCATTGTGCACAATAAACAAATTTCTTTCTTTTACATATAGTGGAAACTGGGATTTTTTTGAAATCCGTGGTTGTCTCTGCTGCTCGTTTCTGCTGTTTGTATGCTGTATAGTAGAGCAATGTTATACTATTAAGATGTACACTTTTTTTCTTCTGGTAATTATTGCCAATAGTATTTTTATTATACTTTGGAGCTTTTCTCCCCCGCTCTCGGCTGAAAATTGACTTCTAATCCAATCGGGCCTCCCAGGTAAACGAATGTCAAATAAATAAATATTATGCACTTTATTGTGTGCGCAGGATGGCCGGTCCATGGAAAATTGTCTTACATGAAACCGGTCCTTGATGCAAAAAAGGTTGGAGACCACAGGCCTAAGTAAACATGTTTAAATGTTAATAACGGCATCAAGGAACTAGTAGAAGTTCATTGGTATTGCTCTGCAGTTCTGATGATTTGTTTGGTCTTCAGCTTGTGAGAGAACCCTAAGTTTGGCTTGAGGGGCACCAGTTGAACTTGCTATGGCTCAGACTGTAGTTGTGGCAGATGGGGATAGATTCCTTGATGTAGCAGTTTAGGTTGGGCAGAAATCAGTGTTGTATTTGGCTGTATTTGCTATGCAGTCCACAAAGGGTGAAGGGCTTTCATATCTCATTATGTCATCAATGAGCACTAGAAGATTATTGTGCATCTTATCTGGGATTTTTATAGGAAAAAAGATAGCAGAGCCTTTTGATTTGACCAATGATTGGTAGTTGAAATCTCCCAGAATGAATGAATGTGTTAGGTTCAATAGGTAATGACCCTAATTTGTTTAGGTAGGTTTTTAGGGTGTAGGGGATTACTTTGGCTTGCTTACAGACACCAGTATATGCCTGAGGTCTTGATTGTTATCCTGTTGGCCTGTTGATGAGGTGAAACTTTGAAGTAATATAGACACAACCTCTCCAGAAATGCAGCCACTCTCACCAGGAGGTCTTAACAAGTGAAACACATTAAACCCTGGCAAAGGAGTACGTTTGTTCCACTGGAATCTGGTGTCTGTAATTATGCAAATGTTTATGTTTTCAAGGGTCAGGGAAGCCGTGATGATGATCGGCATGTTTTGTTTAAAGTTCAAGCACTGAGCAGTGCCATGTTTAAGAGGGCCTGATTCTACCAAAAAAGGAACTATGGGGGACAGAGAATGTCTTTGTAAATACACAGAAGGTGCAAGATGAAAGATGAGGATATCCCTGGTAAATCATGCAGAATTGTCTATCATCTCCTCTCACCTAAGCTGGTACACACTGGAAATGCAAGAATGAGACCAGTTATAGAATAAAATTTAAAAGTATTTATTTTTTGCTAGCATTGTGGCATTATTAACTGATAGCAAGATACTACTCTAGACTAATCTTTTTAGCCTCAGAAACATACACTCAGAGATCAACCTCAGCTCTTGTCATATCACTGAAGGTGAAATATCTAAGGTCATCCAGTCGCACCTGAACAACAGTCAGGTTGTAGGCATTGCTGGGATGAAACAATATGAGTGCCCGGCTGACATCACAAATTCTGGCACCTGACAAAAATGTTACCATCACTCTGTATTTGCTCATTCTGGAGAGTGGCGTTTTGGTATCTGGCTTTATGTATGGTAGCATGCTCAGGTAGTCTTAAGAGCTTAGGCATTTAGGTTGGATGACCCTTGTTTGTGATGAGAACTGGGCATGTTATTGGAAATGCTGTGTCAGTTGGAAGTGTTGATGTGAACGTAGTGGGTAAGGTGTGAATGTGTTGCTGGAGTTTCATTATTTTGGTGTGTTGCCTAGCAGGCCTAGGAGGCTTAGACATAGTGTCAGAACTTCAGCCTATGTAGAGTTTCTGTTAGTGTTGTGGTGGTGTGAGTGGTATGGCGAGCTCTGACAACCAAGTCACATGAGAGGTTTGTGTCCAGTTTAAATAGGTAGGCACAACTCTCACAACTAGACGTAATGCTACCTAACATTAATAGGTTGTCAGTGAACATGAGTCAGTCCCTACACTGACTAAAGGTACCTAATTCTAGCAGGCTGCAAATAGATGAGTTAAGGGCAGAGTGTGGACTCACGGCAACAAGAAATCTGATGTTAACAGGAAACACGATGGAGAATGGGTTCAGAAATAATGGTTTAGGGATGCTATGCTAGCTGAGGAAATCAATCTCACGGGAGAGGGGTTTGATAGTAGTGGTTCAGGGTACTATGCCAACTGAGATACAGTAATAGTAATAGTAATAGTAATAGTAATAGTAATAGTAACAGTAATAGTAATAGTAACAGTAATAGTAATAGTAATAGTAATAGTAATAGTAATAGTAATAGTAACAGTAATAGTAATAGTAATAGTAATAGTAATAGTAATAGTAGATTGGGTGATATATGGACAGAGACGAAGTGCGTTAGAAATAAGGTCTAATAGTACATGCATTGATACTGTAAATGAGCCTATATATGAGCACAACTAATCAGGTAGAATACAGAATACTGTACACCCAATACGAAGAGGCAGATCTACATTTTATGCACACAGTAAGATAAGGCAGAAGGATGCAGAATGTATATATAGATGTATGTCACAGGATCAGCAAGCACAGTGTGGCAAAGTGATAAAGTACCATGACAGGCAAAGATGGTTCAAGACACAAGCACAGATGTCACAAGAGTAGTGAGTGTAATGCAACTATACAAGTGTGATATGAGGTACCAACACAAGTGAAGGTAGTGGATAAAAGGCATGGGTACCACTAAAATAGAAAATGCAGTACAACAAATCAAAAGTAATACAGTAATGCAGAAGCAATGCAGGATATAGGCCCAAAACCACAAGGCTAGCAAGCACAGTACTGATGCTCCAATTCGCAACAGGCACACTAAATTAAAAGTGATCCAGTAGGGTGACACAAGTACAGGTGCCACACTTATTTGGGTTAACTTGTGAGCTGTTGCACATGGTGAAGCTATTAATGGGCCTAGACTCAGGCCTCCAGAAGGAGGGGGATGAAAAGGACAGACACCTAGTGGCTACTGTCCAGCATGGGTATGCATGGTTATGTGCTGTACACAGTGTTGAGATGCTCAGCAGAAACAAGCACAAAGCCACACAATTAATTCAACAGGAATATTACAGTAAATAAATGTTCAGAACACCAGAAGTTCCACTTCTCTCACAAAGGGCAAGCTGCCTAACATTTCTAAATTAAAAATTGCACTAACAGGTAACAAAAACCCTTTATATTAGCTTGAAAAGCCTAAAATGTTCCTTGATGTTGGTAGGATCAGATCCAGTAATTCAGTAGCTTAGAAGTTCATTGTGGTGCTGGTCTGCACAAATAAGCTTTTTTTTTATTCTGAAAATTAAAGCAGAAACTTTAAATTAATTAGCATACTTAATATATTTTAGATAGGGAAATCAGAAAATAAATAGATTTTAACAAAATTAAAGAAAATCACTGTGCCCTGTAAAAATCTACATGTCTCTTGCCACATGCTACCATGGTAAAAACAAGCATCATCAGTATTGCTAGTGAATGTGAAGTTTGTATTTAACTTTACAAACCATCACTACAGTCTGTACATGGCATACTACAACTCTCTTCAATCTAATTCATGAGACAGATATAAAACGTAGAGATAAAAATTAAGACTGTAAAGTAATTTGATGAAAAATACATTTGATGTTAATATCAGCACTAAAGTCCATCTATGGTCTATACAGAAAGCCTGCATATGCTAACTTACAATATCATCTATACAATATCAAGAAACCTTCATTTCTAATTAATGATCATACCTGTTCAGGGACAACTAACATATAAAATCCCCTGTAAAGTTATGGCTGCTTCTAAGAGAAGAGACAGGTCTCTTAGTCCTTAGATCTTTGCCGACTATTTACTATATAAATTTGACTTATCCTTTTATATCTTACTTAAATCTTTCTTAACATTCCTAATTCCATGCCATGCTTCCCTCACTTAACCTGCTCCGTTCTTTACTTAGCTTTCTTCTTCTTCTCTCCAGTCTCCTGGAAGTACATTTCATTTCAAGTGAGCTGTTCAGTAGTCTGTATGAAAATCTGAAAAATGTCCATGTGTATAACATCCACATTCAAAAAACTCCAGGTTTAAAATATATACAGTGGTACCTCTGATTAAGAGACAATAGCACAAATCAGCGAGAAGAGCTATTTATCAATGTTTGTAAATGTTCATAAGCACCATCAAATTTATATTTACCTGCATTACTGTGCATTTTTAACCTGCAGCCTTGTGCCAAAACTCATTTCCAACTGATTAAATTCTACAGAATGTTCAGCCCTGACGACACAAACACAACATTTTCTATGACATCCTCATATGCTGACATCAGCTCTGCAGGAAGCACCGCCCACCACTTATGAATAGCATCCAACTCTGAGAACCTGTGATAGAAGTTACGGATGTGCTGTGGTTTCTGGGCTCATAATAATGCATCTCACATATGCCAACTGTGCCCATCACTGCCTGCTTTTCACATGTTGTTGCCTCTCATTTCAGAGAAAAAGACACTAAGATTTATTTCTTTCTTTTTTATGTTAGAAAGTTTCAGTACTCTAGATGCACTCTAAGATGAAAAGTTCTGTTGCACTTTGTGCATGTACAGAGAGAGAGAGAGAGAGAGAGAGAGAGAGAGAGAGGCAGCTGTATTAGTATAAACGTTTGCAGGAATTAGTATTTAGGAGTCTATAACACAGCTCTTACAAAATGTGATCAAGCAAAGATCTCAGTTTATAAGGACAAACGAACATTCTATTTCAGCCTCTTAAGCCCTGGCAGATCTCCCTATTACAACCCTATGTCCAAAGACTGAGATTCTACCACAGCCTGTAATTTTAATTCTCATTTCATCAACACTGCTGAATCCCTACTTAAAACAACTCAAATGACTCCTATATTCAATTCCATTCCAACCTCGAACTCTGCTGCTCTGTTTCTAAAATACTGTCGCCACCACTGCCATCAAAACAACTCCTCCACAAGCTTAAACTACCTTAGCAGCCCGGAATCTCCCAGCTGAGTACATTAAACTAGCTGCAGAAGTTCTTGCTTTCCTTGCCTGAATAATGATTAATAGCTCCATAAGTGACTCCTGGGCTCCCAACATGTGGAAGCAAAGTTACATATTGCCTCTACACATGGGTGGTAAATCTGATGGTCTTAGTAACTTCATATAAACTGCTATACTACCAACATTATCAAAGATACTAGAAATATGTACCCTCTCACAATTACTACAGTACATTTTAGGACAAAACCTACTTGCTAATTCCCAACATGACTTTCATGCTAATCACAACACAACCTCTTTACTATCATTTTTTAACATTAGGCAACACTGAAGCAATAATCTTATGGAATCAGTCACCTTCCTTGATCGCTTGAAGGCATTTGACACAATTTCTCACACTAGAGTATTAAATACACATTCTGGAGTTATCCTCTCCAGCAGTACTTCACTGGTTTTAGCTAAGCAGCATAATGCAATGTGTATATGTCAAATGGCAAACACGATACCCTTCTTTTCTTCCTGTTAACACAGGCATTTCACAGGCTCTATACTTGGCCCATTGTTGCTTAAGGTATTTATCAGCAATCTATACACCATTGTTGCTCCTTTCTCCCCTTTTTAGTATGCAGATTACACTTCTGTATGCTGTTCTGATCCATTAATAAACTCTGGGCCAAAACCCAAGAATCATATTCTTCAGTCAAACTCTGGCTACAACAACATGACCTAATACTCAGTGCCAATAAATAAATGAATAGATGAAGTCATACTCTTCCTGTCTAAAACCATTTCTGTCACACAAACTACTCTTCCCATTGTATCATCTAACAATAGAATGTTGGATATCATTCCAAATACAAATGCCTAAGAAAGACCCTAGACATCAACTTAAAGTTCAGCCTTCACATATCAAATAACATAAAAAATCAAAGCCCAAGTACCCTGCACTGAATTAAAACTTATTTTGCAGAACATGCCTGAAAATAACTACAGCAATTGTCTACCTTATACATGGTCTTCTGTATGCTACTCCAATCTACACAAACCTTCATATTACTCAACAATAAAGACTGCGGCAATGATATAAACAGGAGCAAGAGTTACCTCAAACTTCCCAAGCAGAACTCATCATTGCATCACTATACAAAAAATAAACTGAATGGAATTCCCCAACTGCCTTCAATACCCCCAAATGAATATTGCCCAATCTATTCTGCACATGCTATGTAAATAACCCCATCTAATGAAGTGGTATATTCCCAAAAGGGAACTCCGCTCTAAGCGCAAACTCCTAGCCTACCAGTCCAAGGCATTAAATGCAAGTAGTGAGGCCTTGTATTCCAGCCATGTTGCCAAACTCTGGACCCAGATGCATCTCACAATTCAACAACCCCAGACTCAACCTAGTTTAAAGAAAAGCCTCTATGCTCATCTTCTCAAATCTAGAATCTGTCCCTGTTCTTCGGTCTAGTTAGCAATACACCCCCCACACACACAGAAACTACACTGAATCATAGGTTCATAGATTTATAGGTAGGTACTGGGCTATCTGCCCAAAGGCATATATTAGCCCAGCCACGTTGTGTGGTATTCACCGCCCCTTTGGATAGTTCCCTAGGCCCTTGACCTAGCAGCTAGTACCCTTGGCCCCTATCTAGTAGAGCTGTTGGTATGATCCCTGGTGTGAACTTTCTATTACCCATCCACTCGTCAAGGTTCCTCTTGAAGAGTGATAGTGAGGGGCTCTGTCTTATGTAGATCGGGACCCTGTTCCATAGTAAGGGAAGTCTCTGCGAAGGGAATCTGTCCCTCCAGCATGTTCTATTCATTGCTGTGCTGAGGTTTATATCCCTAGAACGTGTAGCTCGAGTGGATTTGGTTTTGCTAAGATGGAGCATGTTCAACAGTTCTGGGTTGGACATGACTCTGTATGTTAGACAGAGATCGCCTCGGAGAAGGCGGTATGCAACAGAGAAAAGCCTTAGTTTTTTTCAATCATGCTGCATAGGGCAACTGTTTGAGGCCAGTAATCTCTTAGTGAGGTACTTCTGTGGTCTCTCCAGCTGCTGGAGATGCCTAGCCAGGTACATTCCAATTTGGCGCATTTTACTCAATAATGGATCTGATGAGGGAAGAGTAGAGGGGTACCATTACATCCTTAGATCTTGATGCAAACCCTTTCGTGATCAGATGGGTCACATAGAAGGATTTTCTAACCACTTTGACAACATGGTTATCAAAGGAAAGCTGACTATCTACTTGGTCCCCAGATCCCTTATTACTACTTCAGATTTCAGGGGTTACCTCCTATGTGGTAGTTCATGGGTATTCTGTTTTTTCCAAAGGGGATTACTACGCATTTTTAGCATTTAGCTTTAGACCATGGCTTTGACACCATGTATCAGTCTTATTAAGGCCCTTCTGGAGGATATCCATGTCGGCTGGAGACTTTATTATAGCACCCAGCTTGCAGTCACCCGCAAACTTGGTCAACCACAGCCCTTCAGTGCTTGCCTGTACTTCTGAGAAGTATATGCCAAACAGGAGGGGCCCCAGGATAGAGCTCTGAGGCACACCACTCGTTACTGGTCTGGATTCGGACATAGATCCCGCTACTCTTACTTTGTGGGATCAGTCTGAGAGCCAGTTTGCGATCCATCTTGTGACGTAAGGGTTTATTCCCAGGTTGGTGAGTTTATCAATAATACCCGAATGGGGGATGGTGTCAAATGCTTTAACAAGGTCAAGGTAAGCCATGTGTACCTCCTTTCTCTTATCTATAGCCTGAGTAACTGCCTCAAAGAAGTCCACCAGGTTCAGGAGGCATGATCTGCCCTTGACGAAGCCGAACTGTGTGGGATCAAGTGTTTGGAGGTTCCCAATCTCTCCATTTATGAGTTCCATAATGATTCGCTCCATTGCCTTACAGATCAGACTGGTCAGGCTTATTGGTTGGTAGTTCCCAGTCGGTTGTGGGCCCACCCTTGTGGGTGACCTGAGAGTCATCATAGGTGACTATGAATTTTCCATTTTTAGGAGTAGATGTGCAACCTAAATTTCTCCTCTACTGCAGCTGTCTGTTATATCTCCCTGATAACCTGTCCATCAATATCTCTGGACCCCTTGTTTATGCCAGCAGTAGAGCTATTTCTCATGTGGCACAGTGACCCTGTTTATGAAACTTGGTACCTTAATTCTTTTTTTCTACTATACACCTCCTTTTCAAACATTTCCCCCTTAGAGGGTGAGTGTCAAAGATGCAGCTTTCTGAACACTTTTTATTTTTTTTCACAATAATGCATAACTTAAGTTATATACATTTGACCTATTGTATTTTGCCTGGATGTTTCTGCATCATTTTTGTAGAAATTCACATTTTCAGCTTCTGGAGTGTTCCGCAATCAGTTTTGACATGTAGTACCACACACAGTGTGATGCCACTATACACACCCCTTCCCTGTCTTTAGTTCATTAAATATGACCCTGCTTCACCTTTCCAAGCTTGTTTTTATTCCCAGGGGAAATCAGAAACAATGCTGCTTTGGTTCCCTCAGGCACTGATCTCTGTCTGTAAAGCTGTGAGCTTTACAAAAAAAAAATCACAGTTCTGAAATTA